>NC_056735.1:1691380342-1691692842 GCF_019279795.1 Protopterus annectens
AAGGATTTATTACAGCAATAGACACATGTTGGTCAAAAGTCAGGCCACTGTCCACCTAAGTTCCCAAATACCAAATAACTGGGTAAACTCTTAGGGGTGTATTGTCAATGTGGTAGCTTCCTGGGGTAGATGACTTCCCAAAGGGTATAGTAATGCATTTTTCGGCATTTAGTTTCAATCCATGATTTTGGCACCAGTTATTTATTTGGGACAAACATTCTTGCAGGGTGGTAAGTCATTTGGGGATTCAATTAATGCTCCTAGCTTGCAGTCATCTGAAAACTTAGTCAGAGATCTTTGGGATTGGCTTTTACCATCAGAAAAGTAGATGCCAAACAGGACAGGTCCCAGCACAGAAGCCTGGGGGACTCCACTGGTGACTGGTCTCTTTGTGGAGGTAGCTTCTCATATTTTTATTATTTGCATACTATCTGTGAGCCAGTTGGCAATCTAGTCAGTGATATATGGTTTTATTCCCAGTTTATTTAGATTTTATACTATGTCTGAGTGGGGAATTGTGTCACAAGCTTTGGACTGTTTGAGGTATGTGGTGGTGTCCTGTTTTGCCTTCATCCATTGCTTTGGTGACTTTGTAAAAAATCCACCAGGTTGAGTAAGCATGACCTTCCCTTGATAGATCAAAATAGAGATGGTTCCAGTGTTTGGAGGCTCGTATACTATGATTAATTAATTCCATGATAAATCTTTCGATGGCTTTACATTTGAGGCTGGTCAGACTTACGGGTCTGTAATTGCCTGGGAATGTGGAAGGTCCTCCCTTATACAAGGAAATGACTGTAGCTGTTGTCCATTCACTTGCTACAAAACCTGTATGGAAGCTGAGATTGAACAGTATTGTTGGGGTGTGATTAAATAGTGCTTTGTGCTATTTAAGATGCATCTAGGGATATTGTCAGAACCCACCAATGTAGTATTTTTAGCTTTTGATAGCTCTTTTAGGACTTCATCTTCTGCAAGCCAGTTTCAGGTATATCATGAGGGAAAGGTGGAGGGAGAAACAGGGGTAACGTTACAGTTAAATTTATTTTATTACATTTATAGTTAAATATTGACATATGTGCTTCTCAGATTTTGGGAGATGCCAGCAAAATGAATACCTATGTGAATACTTTCAGAGTGGAAAAGTATATCATCTACCTAATTGATTTTAAAATGAATGGGGTAAGCATTACTGCTTGCATGAATGTGTCTGTCAGGTCTTGGGATTGCCACCAAAATGATTACTCTTGTGACTATGTCTGAGGATGTGTTACCTGGTAAACAGTACACATGTCTATAAAGTTCTACTGATATATATATATATATATATATATATATATATATATATATATATATATATGATATATATATCTTCATCTGACTCTTACTTTCCAGCACTCAGTTAAAGTACTGTTAAGAGTTATCTATAAACTGGATTACACAATAGTTCACAACACTTTAACAGAAGTGCCCTTTAAATGAGTATTCTGCAATTTTCAAACCAAAATTCCACATAGTTAAAATGTTTTAACCAAGCATAACTACCAATTATTTAAAATGAGTATAGGGACTATATATAGGTTCATAGGTGTGTACTAGGCTAATGGCCCTGGAGCCTTTACAAGCCTAGGCCATAGAAGTGCCCTGGCATCATGCCGCCCGACGTAAGTTCCCAGTGCCTCTATCAAGTAGAGCCACTGGAGTAATCCTGGGGTCAACTTTCTATTTCCCATCTACTCATCAGGATTTCTCTTGAAGAGGGCCAGTGAGGTGCTCTGCTTGACATGTATGGAAAGTCTATTCCAGAGCATGGGCAGTCTCTGGGTTATGAAGCTGTCCCTCCAGCATGTTCTGTTGATTGTGGTAACGAGGTTGAGGTCTCTGGAGTGTGTGGTGTGGAGAGATTGGGATTTCTTTAGATGTAGCATTTCTAACAGAGTTGGGTCAGACATAGCTTTGTAAGCCAAGCAGAGATCGCCTCTTAGTAGATGATATGAAACAGAAAATAGCTGGAGTTTTGAGTCTGTCTGTGTAGGACATGTGTTTAAGGCCTAGGATCCTCTTCATGAGGTACATTTGTGGCCTTTCCAGCTGCTGCATGTGTCTAGTAAGGTACATGCCAAATGGGGCATTATGCTCGATGATTGGTCCAATGAGGGAAGAGTAGAGAGAGAGATGATGACCTCTTTCTTCCTGGATGAAAAACCCTTGATAATGAGATGTGCCACATAGAAGGACTTTCTGACCACAGTGGCAATGTGGTGGTCGAAGGAGAGGTTGCTGTCAACCAGTGTTCCTAGATCTCTTATAACACCTTCAGTGTTCAGTGGGCTCCCATCAATGTGGTAATTAGTGGGAACTGAGTTTTTCCCAAAGGGGATGATGATGCATTTTTTGGCATTAAACTTAAGGCCATGGTTTTGACACACCACAATGTTGAAGGAAAAAACGTTGACCACAAAACATTGACAATGGAAAGTCCGACAGCCAACTGTACATGTGTGAGTGATCTATTGGTTTACTTTTGTGATTACTTTTTTGCAATAAATTTAGTAGTGGTTACTGGTAATCACCAGTGAGTTTGCTTTAAGTTTTGTATTTTGATCAAACTCACTGGTGATCATGCATTATAAATTCATTAAAATAGAAATAAAAGGCACAAAAACTACCAGAGAAACCCAGTTAAATGCATGCAACAAGTATACAATCAGCTGAACCAAATTCAGGAAAAATGATAAGGGTGGAGCATTACTGCCATACCTCTCAACTGTACATTTTCACAGACTGTCCAGATTTTTGCCTCATATTTTTGGTCTGATCCTCATAAAATTTGTGATTGTCTGGCAAATCATTGAGGAATTAAGTCACTAAATAATACTAAATAACGACAGACATTTGGGTTTCAGACTTCATATCCTTCAGAAAATACATAATAATGCTAGCATTCTAGCAACTTTCTAAGTTTATAGGAGCAATATTTAAAATCTGTTCCTATTTTGGGCCTTTGTCCCCCCCCATTATTTCTGGCTTTGTCCAGTTGTGCTAAGAAGTTAAGAGGAATGATCACTGCTTACATAGGTTCATAGGTAAGTACTAGGCTAACTGTCCTTGCAGGCCATTTTAAGACTAGCCATTTTCCCTTTTTGTGCTCAAAATAACCTATCCCATTTGGTCACAGATTGGCCTTACCAATCCCATGGTCGATAATTATATATTACTCCTAATGAGAATAACTAGGATCATATTAAATATAATTTGAAGTGACCCATGGATGGAATAAGGCTTTTAGGAGCCTCTTGTCCATTAGTAGCACAGGGGGAATGTCTTGGAGTACATTTTATGTTTCCCATCCATAGATCTAAGTTGTGCTTGAATATGGGCAGGGATGAACTTTGTTTTACGTGGATGCAAAGTCTGCGACACAGCAGTAGTATACTCTGTGAGATACACCTGTCCCAACAAACTGTTCTGTTGATGTTGCAGAAGAGGTTTAGATTCCTAGACCGAGTGTGTCTGATGCAATTTGACTTGCTAATGTGAAATAAATCCATTACTAATAGGTCAGAGGATGTCTTGTATGCAGACTCAGGTCACCACTTAGCAGTCTGTAGGATACTGAGTATACTAGCAGGGCTTTGAATCGGTCCATATAGGACATGCTGTTTAGGCCTTGTATCCTTTTGGTAAAGTATCGCTATAGATATTCCAGTTGTTGCTTGTGTGTCAACAAATTCATGCCAAAGGGGGGGCATTATATTCAATGACTGGCCTAATGAGGGCTATGTAAAGGGGGGCAATGACATCCCTAGATCTAGACATAATCCCTTTGTTTATAAGCTGTTCAGTATAGAAGGATTTATTACAGCAATAGACACATGTTGGTCAAAAGTCAGGCCACTGTCCACCTAAGTTCCCAAATACCAAATAACTGGGTAAACTCTTAGGGGTGTATTGTCAATGTGGTAGCTTCCTGGGGTAGATGACTTCCCAAAGGGTATAGTAATGCATTTTTCGGCATTTAGTTTCAATCCATGATTTTGGCACCAGTTATTTATTTGGGACAAACATTCTTGCAGGGTGGTAAGTCATTTGGGGATTCAATTAATGCTCCTAGCTTGCAGTCATCTGAAAACTTAGTCAGAGATCTTTGGGATTGGCTTTTACCATCAGAAAAGTAGATGCCAAACAGGACAGGTCCCAGCACAGAAGCCTGGGGGACTCCACTGGTGACTGGTCTCTTTGTGGAGGTAGCTTCTCATATTTTTATTATTTGCATACTATCTGTGAGCCAGTTGGCAATCTAGTCAGTGATATATGGTTTTATTCCCAGTTTATTTAGATTTTATACTATGTCTGAGTGGGGAATTGTGTCACAAGCTTTGGACTGTTTGAGGTATGTGGTGGTGTCCTGTTTTGCCTTCATCCATTGCTTTGGTGACTTTGTAAAAAATCCACCAGGTTGAGTAAGCATGACCTTCCCTTGATAGATCAAAATAGAGATGGTTCCAGTGTTTGGAGGCTCCCTATATTATGATTAATTAATTCCATGATAAATCTTTCGATGGCTTTACATTTGAGGCTGGTCAGACTTACGGGTCTGTAATTGCCTGGGAATGTGGAAGGTCCTCCCTTATACAAGGAAATGACTGTAGCTGTTGTCCATTCACTTGCTACAAAACCTGTATGGAAGCTGAGATTGAACAGTATTGTTGGGGTGTGATTAAATAGTGCTTTGTGCTATTTAAGATGCATCTAGGGATATTGTCAGAACCCACCAATGTAGTATTTTTAGCTTTTGATAGCTCTTTTAGGACTTCATCTTCTGCAAGCCAGTTTCAGGTATATCATGAGGGAAAGGTGGAGGGAGAAACAGGGGTAACGTTACAGTTAAATTTATTTTATTACATTTATAGTTAAATATTGACATATGTGCTTCTCAGATTTTGGGAGATGCCAGCAAAATGAATACCTATGTGAATACTTTCAGAGTGGAAAAGTATATCATCTACCTAATTGATTTTAAAATGAATGGGGTAAGCATTACTGCTTGCATGAATGTGTCTGTCAGGTCTTGGGATTGCCACCAAAATGATTACTCTTGTGACTATGTCTGAGGATGTGTTACCTGGTAAACAGTACACATGTCTATAAAGTTCTACTGATATATATATATATATATATATATATATATATATATATATATATATATATATATAGATATATATATCTTCATCTGGACTCTTACTTTCCAGCACTCAGTTAAAGTACTGTTAAGAGTTATCTATAAACTGGATTACACAATAGTTCACAACACTTTAACAGAAGTGCCCTTTAAATGAGTATTCTGCAATTTTCAAACCAAAATTCCACATAGTTAAAATGTTTTAACCAAGCATAACTACCAATTATTTAAAATGAGTATAGGGACTATATATAGGTTCATAGGTGTGTACTAGGCTAATGGCCCTGGAGCCTTTACAAGCCTAGGCCATAGAAGTGCCCTGGCATCATGCCGCCCGACGTAAGTTCCCAGTGCCTCTATCAAGTAGAGCCACTGGAGTAATCCTGGGGTCAACTTTCTATTTCCCATCTACTCATCAGGATTTCTCTTGAAGAGGGCCAGTGAGGTGCTCTGCTTGACATGTATGGAAAGTCTATTCCAGAGCATGGGCAGTCTCTGGGTTATGAAGCTGTCCCTCCAGCATGTTCTGTTGATTGTGGTAACGAGGTTGAGGTCTCTGGAGTGTGTGGTGTGGAGAGATTGGGATTTCTTTAGATGTAGCATTTCTAACAGAGTTGGGTCAGACATGGCTTTGTAAGCCAAGCAGAGATCGCCTCTTAGTAGATGATATGAAACAAAGAATAGCTGGAGTTTTTTGAGTCTGTCTGTGTAGGACATGTGTTTAAGGCCTAGGATCCTCTTCATGAGGTACATTTGTGGCCTTTCCAGCTGCTGCATGTGTCCAGTAAGGTACATGCCAAATGGGGCATTATGCTCGATGATTGGTCCAATGAGGGAAGAGTAGAGAGAGAGATGATGACCTCTTTCTTCCTGGATGCAAAACCCTTGATAATGAGATGTGCCACATAGAAGGACTTTCTGACCACAGTGGCAATGTGGTGGTCGAAGGAGAGGTTGCTGTCAACCAGTGTTCCTAGATCTCTTATAACACCTTCAGTGTTCAGTGGGCTCCCATCAATGTGGTAATTAGTGGGAACTGAGTTTTTCCCAAAGGGGATGATGATGCATTTTTTGGCATTAAACTTAAGGCCATGGTTTCGACACCAGTCATTGTTCTCAGTGAGGTCTTTCTGTAGGATGTCTACATCACTTGGGGAGATAATAATGGCTCCCAGCTTGCAGTTGTCTGCAAACTTGGTCAGCGTGAGTCCCTCCGAGTTGGCCTGGACTTCTGAGAAGTAGATGCCAAACAGGAGAGGACCCAGGACCGATCCCTGTGGGACTCCACTCGTGACTGATCGGCAGTCTGACTTGGTGTCTGCTACTTTCACACTGTGGGTTCTATCTGTGAGCCAGTTTGCAACCTACTTAGTGATATAGGGGTTGATATCTAGTTTGATGAGTGGGGAATGGTATCAAAGGCTTGGCCAGATCGAGGTAGGCTGTATGAACTCCCTTGCCCTCATCCACAGCTCTGGTGATTGACTGAAAGAAGTCAACCAGGTTGAGAAGGCATGATCTACCTTTCACAAAACCAAATTGAGTGTGATATAGAGTTTGGAGTTTCCCTATATCCTTGTTAATAAGATCCATGATGATGCATTCCATAGCCTTACATATCAGACTCATCAGGCTAATGGGGCGATAATTCCCAGGGTCTGTAGTCACTCCCCCTTTATGGAGAGGAATGACTGTAGCAGTGCGACATTCGGTAGGGACAAAGCCTGAGGTGAGGCTGTGATTGAACAGGGCACACAGATGTGGTGCCAGTTCACTTTGTAGTTTATGTAGAACCCATCCAGGGATATTGCTGGGTCCCATGGAAGCTGTATTCTTGGCCTTGGACAATGCAGCTTTAACCTGTGCTGCAGTAATGCTGGGTGCCTGGCATTCCTCCGGTATTGTGACTGGTCCTTTAAGGGGGTAGAGAGGGGTAAAGATGGCACTGAATCTATCAGTTGTATGTTGGCAATATATGTTGGCTCAGTATAGGAGGTACCATTGTGCAGTAACTCAGAGCAAACCTGGCTATTGCCATGGATATTCTTGATATAACTATAGAAGGCTTTGTGGTTGTTTTTAATGTCTGCTGCAATTTTGCCTCCATGGCTGGCTTTAGAGGTTTTGATGAGGGATCTCAACTTTTTGTTGAGGCTAATAAGGGTGTTTTTCCAGTCTTGGGACTTCACTTTTTTCAGCAACAGTTTCTTCCTTCCTTCTATTCTATTCTATTGCATATAAATTACTAAATGTAAAATTCAAACTGAAACAAATACAGATGGCATTTTATAAGTGCAGTGTGACATTTGGAAGTGTACAATACACCCAGGGGTTTCAGGGTTATGCCTGATAGCACATCTGGGCATGTGTAAATATCTGTATCATGCAAATCCCCCATCCTGCCTTATTGTATATGTAAATGCATCTCAGTATGACTAGTCAACTTAATTGGCTTGCAGTCATTGGGTGGCACAGAGGACATGGGTACAGAAGTAGAATCACATATATTAACGTCACCCAGAGGATAAATACCTGATTCTAATATGAAATTATGATTATAATCAGGTCTGTGTATATTTGTTAATTAAATTACAGACAGAAGGTGTTTTTCCCCAAAATATATTATCATGTAATGTTTTAATATTTTCTAGCTCAGCCTAAGTACTTGTGAATTCCTGTCATGGGCACCTGTAAACATTTACCCTTGCCACAGTGGTAATCTAAACAATAAAGACCGAATACACCTTGTTCCATTGGTAATTTAAACAATAATTACTAAACAAACCTTTGTTACAGTGTGATTCACACATAGGACCCACCTTTGCCCTATGGCAATTGTTGTGGTAATGGAACAATCCACAAGGTTACCTGGTTACTTACACACACACAGACACAGACACACACAGACACAGACACACACAGACACAGACACACACACACACACACACACACACACACACACACACACACACACACACACACACACACACACACACACACACACAGTTAGTATGCATGCTGGGTGCATGCTTCATATAATGCGGTGTCTTGTGTATTGCAGATAGATGATAAACTCCATTTCCATCCCACAGACAATGGCAGAACAAGGAATACCGTGGCATGAGTCTTTGGACTACTGCTGTTGAGACACATCCAATTTTAACCTACAGGTATGTAGCAAAGATATTGTACTGTGTGCCATTATATACAACTTGGCCCTAGATAAACTGGCAATACAGGCTGTCAACAGTATGTCAGGACAGGCTATAACTAATGAAGTGGTAGCACAGAAGCAAGGATATACAAAGAAAGACAATGGAAGTATGGAGCCACAGTGGAGGCAGCAACAGGTGCAGAACATTGGAGGACTGGAAAAGTGGTGCTGTCTGGTCCTCAAATATGGGCCATAACCAACATAACAAAAAATAATATGATGCATCCCGTAACGATCAGGTTATACAGGAGAGTGCACAGCTCAGCCACACTGTGCTTCAAACATCAACAAACCCACATTAGATAAAGGATGGGCAGAACAAGGTTGTCATCACTTTCACAGGTAGTGGGATACATTGACAGCTTAGTACAACAGTACAATGTGATATAATGCCACAAGTGTTGAATACATATCTTGGGAGATTACTGAGTGTTAGGGATCACTTTTTAACTAAAAAAAGGGAAACGTCTTCCCTTTTCTCTTTCAATAAAAATGTTGTTTTCGAATCATATATTCTACTTTTTCCATGTTTTTGTTAATTTATCTTTCTCTTTAATTCTCATTTCTTGTTCATTCATATGCAATAATTTGTCATAATCTTGAATACGTTTTCTATATTCTAATTTCTTCATCTTCCATAATTTCATCTCTAATACTATACATATACTCTTATTCTTTCCCTTATATATTCTTCCCCATTTAGAAATTGAAGTATAAAATGGCTTCACTGTATAGTGATGATCTCATAATTGCAAAATCATGTTTTGCAGTCATCAGATCCTGTTACTTTGCTTATTATTCTGTTTAAACCTTTTCCATCCTTCATCTGTTCTACATCATTTCCACATTTGCCCAAACAGCTTCATGATCTGAAAAATACATAATGTTTTTTACCCTCCTTTTTCCCTTATCCCTTCTGTAAACAAAACATAATCAATTTCTGTTTTTTATCTTTCCACTTGATATGTGTATATTCTTTTAATAATAATAGTAATAGTAATAATAATAATAATGATAATAATAATGATGATAATAATTATGATAATAATAAATTGTTTGGCTACATTGCCAACTGGCTCATAGATAGTACTTGCCTATGAACCTATAATTAGAATTTTGTATATTTCATTACTTCTTTAAGTCTTTATATCCTGGTTTATTTTTCACATCTGCTTTCACATGTTAAAATTAAAATCACCTGTTTTAATAATGTTCATCTTTACTAGCACATATGTCTTTAATTCTTCAAATCTTATAACCCTACTTCTTATATCCATGTATGCATATAACAGTACTGTTACTATCGCTCTTTGTTTTTCCTTCACATCACCCACAATACACTGCACAGGAGTAGTTGAATTCTGAACTATTACCACAGTATTCCTATTTCTCATTAATGTTGCAATGTTAGAGCATAATTTCTTACAATAACGCCATATTACATTTCCCATACTACTTCTATTTTAAATTCTTTGTTGTACATGTATACCTTTTAAATTCTCTAAATATAATACACCATATTGTTGCTGTAATACCATAAACCTTGACACATTATATTTGATATCATTAGCATTCAATGTTTTGACAGAGAAATCATCTTTTCTAAGTTTTGCCATTTTTTAAACAGTCTTTTCTCATTCTACCTCTATTCACAACAATTCCACTTTTTTTTCTTGATTGTCATTGTCTCCTTTACATTTTCTTCTACTTCCAAAAATTAATTTTCATTCTGTACTGTATTATACTTCTTCTTCAAAGTCTTTTTTCCTCTACAAAATTCAATACATTTTTGTCACTACGTTGTGGTATATTTTATGACTGTAAGACATTGTCATTAACTTCATTACCATCTTCTTGTATCCGTATGTCTTCATTATTATTATCTTCTGCAGCACGGAATTTAATACAATCAAATCAATGATATCTCTGTTTACCATATTTTCTACAATGTGTTTTACAATATTTCATTTCTGAGTGCCCTGCTGCTCCACATTGTGAACATCTTTTTTTTTTCTGGACAATTCTGTAGTATGTGCTCTGCCTCACCACCAGAAAGAGGTTTTAGACTGACCTTAAAACCTAATCATGCCCATTTTACCATTTACTGTAATTACGCTTGATAAATGTTGTACACAACTATCCAAAATATGTAAAGTAACACACTTCCCAAGTCCCATTTCAAACATTCCTTTAACCCATCATTTATTTATTTTTTTTACTTGAAACACAGTCTGACATTTATGTTCAAAATAATCCCTTAATTCAGCTTCATTAATATCAAAAGTTTGGAAGCTAAACAGTTATTTTTTAACAAAATATTACTGCCTAAAACAGCATAATCCTTCCATGGTGGGAAGAAGAATTTAGTGTCAAGTAAAATCAAAACTTTCTTAGCCAAAGCAGCTGATTCAAAAGTCACATCACAAAAAGACTTGTTGATAAAAGGTATTTTTATGATTCAAAATGGAGTTGGGCTGGAATCCATCTTGATTTTAAATGAAGCCTGACATTTATACTTCATTTGGGTTTCAGTTCTTTAAGATGACATGCATTTCTTGTACTTGTGTTTAGTCAATTTAAAATGAAATGTTTTTCTTGCCATGGTCAAGGATGTTATAAATGGTCTGAGAATGTACAGTCAGCAAAAACTGTTATATCATTTCTTTCTTAAAGCTATTATTCATGATCTGGTGACACTTGATTTTAATTACATCATGTACTTTCTTTCATAAAACTATTATTCATGATCTGGTGACATTAGATTTAATTAAACACTGTACTTTTTATTATAAATATTAGTGACTTCCTTTGCTCATGGAGATCCAAGTGTATTTACTTCATCTCCCATGATCATGTATAATAAAATTGTTTTGCATTGCTGAATCCTGAGTTTGGTGTCCTTTACAGCTTTATTTAGAATGTGAAGTAATGCTGTCACATTTTCTTCTTTGATATCCAAAGTCACAATCACCTTGTCCCACAGAAAGTATCAATTAAATGTTTCTTCAGTTTTACTTTAAATTCTAACTACTGGCAGACTTCATTTTCTGACTGAAACAGGGCTATCCCTTGTTACTACATTGTTTTGTAAAACAGCAGTAGCATATGTCTTATTCTGCCTGAAAAATTTCTATCACTACTACATTAGTATTGTTATTAGGCCTTCTTGGGAAAAGTTCAGCATTAACATTTTATAACGTTCTTTACCTACACATTTTATTTGCTCAACAGCTATTCCTTGATCATTCTGCATAAACATCACTCTGCATTTCATTGTTTTCATCTAATATTATACATTTCTTTACTATCTCTGATACATTGTTCTCTGATGGCTCACCCTCTTCATTCAACTTGCAAAGAAATTTATCTGGTAAGTGTTCTGCTGCATCTCTGTAATCACTGTATTCTCATCTTCAGTTAACTGTAGAATATCCAAGTCCACAGCATTTGTACAATTTGCATTGCTGATAACTTCAAAAACAACATGAAGCTCATTTGCTTCTTTCTCAAAATGTTTCTTTTGCATCACATTGCTCTCTGTCATGTTTCTTCCGTGGCTTCCTGTGGGAGCCCTCTGGTTCTATCTATATAAAACAGTAGGGGAAATTTCCCTGGTGTCCTGCCCAAATGTATAAATACCACTATAGGTCTCCCCTGCAGATAGCTCATGCCTAGTGTGACTAACCTTGCCAATAAAAGTAAATAATAATAATAATAATAATAATAATAATAATAATAATAATAATTGTGATGACCCACCAATGGACCAGTAATCAATCCTCACCACTGGCAACAGTGGGGGAAGTTCACTGAGAGGATAGCAAGTACACACACAGTATTTCCAGATGCAGCTCTCTGCATCAAGTGCAATTTCCCTTAGGAGCATACAGAGACCACAGTCAGTCCGGGTCTGGTTTCTCTAGCTTCCTCCAGATCCCCAATATGACTTCCCACTGGCACAGCTATAGAGCTGAGATGTCAGCTGAGTGACCAAGCCTAGACCTCCAGCACTCTCTCTCTGTCCAACCAGTGCTTTGTGCCCCTGCCCAAGTATCTGACACACACACTCTTTGAGGTTTCATTTACACACACACACACACACACACACACACACACACACACACACACACACACACACACACACACACACACACACACACACACCTGGGAAAGGCTGGCACAGGTTTACTAGCTATGCCCCCTCCTACCCAGACTATAAGGTAGTTATTACTGCTACCAGTCACTCCTTATCAGCTACTTTAGAGCCCTTAACAAAGGGTGTCCAATCTTACTGTGCAATATTACTATTAATACAAATGGTAGTTTGACCAAGAGCAAGGCTGTTAGGAGTGGCCCACATAGTGTCACCAAATAAATATGCAAGTACTCTCAAAACTTAAATATCTTTACACAGATCAGCCACAATGAAGGTTTAAATATATTTAATAATAATAAATAATAATAAAACAATATCACAGTGACATCAACGTTCTATGCCACATTGCAGGCCGGTCTCAAATAAATAAATAAAAATATCAAACTATGATTTAATATATTCCTGACTTTATCTAAGAAAATTATACTATTCCCTAGAAACTTACTTCATTAGAGCAAGGCAGATGTGGTGAATGGATCTTCTAGTTGTTATCAGGTCCAAGACAGAATACAGCATGCTCTGTCTCACTAAGAGACTTTTCAAATTAATATTTCAAACATTACTGCTGGGCTAGCTTGCAGAATGACATCACTTCTTGTCATCTGACTGTAGTTCCCAGGCTAAACCCCCACTGCTGGAAGCTGGCACTATTTGGCATCTACCTGTGAAAATACATAGACCGCAGATCTTTGGCAGATGCTGGAAGTCATAAAACAATTGCATTCTTTCATGCTTTCAAGACTAGTAATTAATTCACCCTAAAGAAAATACAGAAAGCTTCTCAGCACAGACTCTGTGTCTCTAGCTGTACTGCAAACTGAAAGATACCATATTTTATTGCATAGCCTTTAAAGTAATTTAATTTCAGCTATTTTCCTAAAATTTGTTGGACTGAAGTTAACCTCCTGTATTCCAGTTTCCACTGTTAAATTATATACAGTTAGACAGTTACAATAGTGCATGTACATTTCTGTTTTCTTCCAGCAGGGCACACTGTGGTTACATTTCAAACACAAACATTTTATAAAATACCTTTTCTACATACATGTCTGTACAAGCCAATTTGATATACACATGACATACAGTTCTAATACATTTGTAACACAAGCATCTTATATAAATCATTTCAGTATTCACAAATAACATATAATTATTTACACAATTCCAGCTAGCTGCGCTGGTGGTATCTCCGTCACACCTCTTTCCCCCTTCAAAGACTCAAGCTAGTTTTTCAAGTGACCTTTAAGAAACATTGTTTGAGAGGGCTGACCCTATCTGGGAATACATTACCCATTCCCTGTCTTGAGATTCCAGCTGCCCTTGCATTGCTGAACCCGTTACAGTGTTGTGCTGTCATATGATATGCCTGTATCCCTAGGCTCCACCATAGTAACTTGGGATTCTGCTGGCTGGCTCCATGTAGCCATAGATTCCCCTCAGACTCCTCCTGCCTTCTAATATAAATACTTAGCACCAGGGCCTCCCTATCATGGCAAGGTTTCATCAAGTTAACATGGTACAGTTTGTGCCCCTGCCTCCTGCCTAGCAGTTCTACCAGGTATTTAACATTACTGACCTTCCTTACTGCATTGAAGGGTCCCTCCCAAGCTGCCTGCAGCTTGTTGTGTCCGACAGGAATGAGAACCATAACATGCTGTCCCACAGCATACTCTCTAGCTCAAGCATTCCTGTCATACCAGATCTTTTTTCTGCTGATGGGTTTCTGCCAGGTTCTTCTGGGCCAAGCCCATGAGTTCCCTGTGCCTTGTCCTGAGGATTAGGACATATGCCACAACAGACTTCTTGTGGGATTCACAATCACTGTCCCATTCTTCATGAATCAGATCTAGAGATCATCTCAACCTATGCCCATACAGCAACTCAAAGGGTGAAAAAACTGGGGCACCTGTCTGTAAGCAAACAACAGATGGGGCAAATATTTGTCCCACTCCCTCTTAAACTGGTCTACAAATGCCTGTAGCATGTTCTTTAGTGTAGAGTTTAACCTCTCCACCAGAGCATTAGTCTGGGGAGATAGGGGTGGTCTTTAAACACTTTACCCCATAGTTCTTCCACAAACAAACCAGCAGGTCTGACATGAAACTGGCACCTCTGTCAGTCAGTATTTCTTTTGGGAAACCTACCCTGCTGAAAACCTCTAACAAAGCATTTGCCACCTTTTCTGCCTCGATGGAGGACAGAGCCACCACCTTAGTGTATCTTGTAGCATAATCTACTACTACTAAGATATACTTCTTTCCTGTGAAACTTGGGGTACTCAGTGGCCTCACAATATCCATAGCTAGCCTCTGAAATGGCTTCTCAATCACAGTCAAGGGCATCAAAGGAGCTTTGACCTTGTCTCCTGCCTTTACTACCTTTTGGCCCCTGCTCACAGGTCCTACAGTACCCTGTTACATCTCTGGAAATCCAAGGCCAATAAAAGTTCTGCATACTACATCTCTTGGTATGCTTTATTCCCTGGCTACCTCCCTCAAGCCTTGACTTCTTCAAGCACTTGACCCCACACAATTCGAATTTGTCAGGGGCAGATCTTGCCTGTTGAACCTGGTTGACTTCTTTGAGACTGTCACCAAGGCTCTGGATCAGGGAAAGTCAGTACATACAGCTTACCTTGACTTGGCCAAGGCCTTTGACACAATCACCCATTCAGGCATCTTCGAAAATGTGAGTGACCAACTGACTTACCGATAGGACCCATGAGGTCAAAATAGGTGCCACCACCTCTGACAGTAGACCTGTCACTAGTAGTGTTCCCCAGGAATCTGTCCTGGGACCCCTACTATTTGGCATCTACTTCTCAGAGGTTTAGGCAAAGACAAAGGGCCTGTGGCTGACCAAGTTTGTGGGTGACTGTAAGGTGGGTGCTGTCATTGACTCCCCAAATGATGTTAACATACTGCAAGACAGTCTCACAGCAACAAATGACTGGTGCCAAAAGCATAGCCTTAAGTTAAACACAAAAAAATGTATTATCGTACCATTCAGCATAAACACAGCCCCTACTGATTACCACATTGATGGCAACCCCCTAAGCACACAACCTGTGGTGAGAGACCTAGGTACTCAGGTTGACAACAATCTCACATTTGACCATCATGTAGTGGCAGTGGTCAGAAAAGCCTTTTACTTTGTTCATCTCATAAGTAAAGGGATTGCATCCAGAAAAATGGATGTTATTATCTCTCTGTACACTTCCCTCATTATGGCTGTAATTGAGTATAACTCCCCATTTTGTATGTATCTCTCCAAACACCTGCACCAACTGCAAAGGCCACAGAAATACCTCACAAAGAGAATCCATGGCTTCCAACATCTGTCCTGTGTGGACAGGCTCAAATCACTATTGCTGTGCTCGGTATCATACAGATTGCTCAGAGGTGATCTGTGTCTCACCTACATGACAATATCAGACTCTGCCCTGCTAGAGAGGCTCCATATCCGTAAGTCTAACTCCTCACACATTACCTGCTCAAAAGGCCTAAATCTAATATGCGACATCAGCAAAACCTGCTGGAGAGATAGTTTGTCTCCCAGAGGCTGCCCCGTCTCTGGAATAGACTTCCCATACATGTCAGTCAGAGTACCTTGCTGACCCTCTTCAAGCGCAACCTTGATGAGTGGATAGGAAACCACAAATTTGTCCCAGGGGTTCCACCTTTGTCCCTCATTGACAGGGGTGACAGATACTGACAGAGGTTTCTTGTTTGGGGATAAACTTTTGGCTAGGCTTGTAAGGGCCCCAGGGCCATTAGCCTGGTAACCTCCTATGATGCTATATAATCTGCAAGGAGAATATCAAGGGATATAGCCAGAAGTGCCAGATGTTAGGCTCTGGGCACTACCAACTGCTGCATTCTCTCACCTTCTAGCCCTCCCTCAGGGGTCCACTCTCTATACAGTAACCCTTTGGCCCAGTATACAGATTTCTCTTTTCCTTGAACATCAGGTGCTTCCCAAGATACCTCCCTCAAGCTTTGTAATGTAGAGTCTGAGAGCTGAGCCAGTCTCAACTGTCTCTTTGTAATCCTCCCCAGTTCCCCCTCCACAGGAAGTCTGATATCCTCTGACAGTGGTGCCTCACTGTCAGCCCATGTATTACTACTCACCTCTGCCCTTGCAATCACTCTGTCATAGAGAACATCAGTTCTCACAAGCAGCTGTGGCTCACCTTCAGTCTCACTGCTATAGGGTAGCCCCTCACTAATGTAGCCACCTCACCAGCCCTGGCTTAAAGTGTGTGGTCTGTCTGGGTCCCCCCAGGCTACCAGACCTACATGCTTGTCTCCAAGCCTGACTGCATGTAACTGCATGCACACAGGGTACTGTATTATTAAACTCCTTCCCTATCAGGACATCTGCAGGGATATCCTCAAACACACCTAGTTGCTTGCTTCCTTTTCCACCCTCCCAGTCAAGGTGAACCCTTGCCAAAGGTATTTGTAATGGAGTCCCTTCTAAAGCTCTGAATGGAGTAGACTGCCCAAGCAAGTAGTGCTCCTCTTTAATCATTGCAGGATTCATAGTGGTTAGGTCAGACGCTGTGTCTCTTTTAGCAGTGGCCTATTTCCCATCTACTAAGATAGGATATAAAATCTTGTGGTAGTTTGGTACCCTTGTTGCCTCCAGACAACTTAGTGCTGACATTCTGTCATTCCCATTTACTGGCTTCCCTAACTTTTGTTCCATATCTTGCCTCCATGGACATCTATATGCTACATGGTGCCATTGGTTACATTTAAAACATTTAACCCTTGATCCTGGCCAAGTACCTGAACTAATGGCTTCCCCTATTACTGGCAGTCTCTGTTGGGGTGGTTTAAGCTGCCCACCATGGGTTCCCTTAGACCCATGTGCAGCACTGGGTATCCCTTTCCTGTGCAGTGATGCCCTGCTTGCTAAGTATAGGTCTCCCTTTCTCCCCAACTCATCTGAAGTGTTACATTGTTTATTTGCCAACCAGATTCTCATGTCCTCAGGCAAAGTGCTAAGGGCTTGTTCACTCACCAAAAGATCTGCCAACCCTTCACAAGTGGTGACCTGACACCCTCTCACCCACCTATGAAAATAAGTGCAACATAATCACACAACTTTCATCTGCCTTGCGTATATGCTCACAAAACTTTTTTCTATAAGCTTCAGGTGTTAACTTATAACACTCTAATAAACAATTTTAACTGTATTATAATTTAAGCAGTTAGTATCAGACAATTCAGAAAAAGCAGTTACAACTTTACCATGGAGTAAGGGGGTCAGGAACCATAACCAGAGCCCTTGGTCAACATTACACTGTTTACATGCCCTTTTAAACATATGAATAAAACTATCAAAATTATCACCCTCTGTAAATTGTGGAAGAAATTTACTGACCTTTGTTGCTTCTGGGGTTCAGCTATTCCCTTCCCCATTACCTCCATGACCCTGGTGAAGAGTCAACATCTCCTTTTCATGTTGCCTCTGCCTCTCATTTTCTTCGGCTTCCAGACATCTCAGTCTCTCTGCTGACTCTTATGCCATCTGTTTCTCCTTTCCTTCAGCTTACAAACACCGCAGTCTCTCTGCTGATTCTAGTTCTAACTGTTTGTTCTCCAGTTCAAGTCTCTAATTCCAGATAGATTTTTAAGTCCTCTGAGGCAAAATTGAACTGTCCATTTCTGAGAGTGGTAACACCCCAAGGCCAGTCTGGTTGTCTTCTGGTTGCTAGTCTGTGATACAGCTATGGCTAAGGCTGCAATCATTTCCACTTTAGTCAGGTTGGCATGCTGGAATCGTTTCCACTTTAGTCAGGTTGGCATGCCTAAGTCCTTTGGCTTGGCACATCTTAGCCAAATGGTTCCTTGTAAGCTTGTCATAATCCTGTGCTGACATGCTTGCCTGTTCTCCCTGCCTAACTAAGCTAACAAAAATAAATAAAACTATTGTGATATGAAACTCTGAATGTCTACCATGTGGCTGCTTGAGAGTACAAACACCTTCTTTAGTGACCACTGTTTACAGACTACAGGATTTCAATATCCATACCATTGAATCCCAGTATGTGATGTGGTGATCCCACCACTGTAAGCCAATAAGTGTGATGGAGATACTGCCAGCACAGCTAGTTGGAATGTTGTAAATAATTATATGTCATTTGTAAATATCAAAATTATTTATATTAGATGATTGTGTTACAACTTTATTAGAACTGCATGTCATGTGTATATCAAACTGGTTTGTACAGATGTGTGTAGAAAATGTATTTTATAAAGTGTTTGTGTTTGAAATGTAAAATACTCTCATACTTCCCTTCTGGAAGAAAACAGAAATGTACATGCTCTATTGTAACTGTCTAAATGTATATATTTTAACAGTGGACACTGGAATACAGGAATTTAACTTCAGTCCAGCAATTTTTTGGAAAATAGCTGAAATTAAATTACTTAATAGGCTATGCAATAAAAGATGGTATCTTTCAATTTGTAATGCAGCTAGAGACACAGAGTCTGTGCTCAGAAGCTTTTTGTATTGTCTTTAGGGTGAAGTAATTACTAGTCTTGAAAGCATGAAGGAATGCAATTGTTTTATGACTTTCAGCATCTGCCAAAGATCTGAGGTATCTGCATTTTCACAGGTAGATGCTAAATACTTCCAATTTCCAGCAGTGGGGGTTTTAACTGGGAACTAGAGTCAGATGGCAAGAAGTGATGTCATTCTACAAGCTATCCCAGCATAATGTTTGAGATATTAATTTGGGAAGCCTAATAGTGAGACAGAGCATGCTGTATTCTGTCTTGGACCTGACAACAGCTAGAAAATCCATTCACCATATCTGTCTTGCTCTAATGAAGTAAGTTTCTAGGGAATATTATAATTCTCTTAGATACAGTTAGGAATATAGTAAAGCTTAGTTTAAATATTTTTATTTGTTTATTTGAGACTGTCCTGCAATGTTGTTTTAAATATTTCCTGTAGTTTTGAACTCTGATGTCACTGTGAATATATATTTAGAATTGTCTTGTTCTTTTATTATTTATTATTATTAAATATAGTTAAACCTTTCATTGTGGCTTATCTGTGTAGAGATATTTAAGTTTCGTGAGTACTTGCATATTTATTTAGTCACACTGTGTGGGACACTCCTAATAACCTTGCTCTTGGTCAAACTACCATTTGTATTAAAATTAATATTATACAGTAAGATTGGACACCCTTTGTTAAGGGGTCTAAAGTAGCTGATAAGGAGTGACTAGTGGCAGTAATAACTACCTTATAGTCTGGGCAGAAGGGGGCCTAGCTAGGAAACCTGTGCCAGCCTTTCCCAGGTGTGTGTGTGTGTGTGTGTGTGTGTGTGTGTGTGTGTGTGTGTGTGTGTGTAAATCAAACCTCAGAGTGTATGTGTGTGTCAGCTACTTGGGCAAGGACACGAAGCACTGGTTGGACAGAGAGTGCTGGAAATCTAGGCTTGGTCACTCAGCTGAGATCTCAACTCTATAGCTGTGCCAGTGGGGAGTCTTATTGGAGATCTGAAGGAAGTTACAGAAATCAGCCCTGGACTGACTGTGTCTCTGTGTGCTCTTAAGCGAAATTACTCTTGATGCAGAGAGCTGCATCTGGAAATACTGTGTGTGTACTTGCTATCCTAATAATAATAATAATAATAATGATAATAATAATAATAATAATAATATGCATACTGCTCAATCATTATCAACTTTGCCAATCTGATAAACCTTCTCAACGGATGATACCACAACATAAACAGAAGATGATTGACATAGTTAGCTTAGTTACCGTTGCCATTCTAAGGGGGTCAGGACATGACTGACAGACCACACTGCTTTGCCAGGGATGGTCTGCAGCTGTCTCTACTAGGCTTTTGGATATTGGTCAAAACATTATCCACCCCTATAATGCCTTTTTAGGCAATGCCAATCTGATAAATCTTCCAACATATTAAATTCTATGCAAGATAAACTAAAGGTGTTACTGCTTAATGCTAGGAGTCTTAACAAGAATCTCCACTCCCTGGAAGCACTCCTCACCCTGGAGAGTGTTGACATCTGTGCAGCTACTGAGACATAGTTTAAAGCCATGGAAGGTACCCCAGCAGTACAAGGCCATAATACCGTCCACATATTTATGCCAGCTACTGCACAGGAAGGGACAAGGGGTGGAGGTGCATTAATCTACATAAAAGGTAAGCACACCTCAAGATTGGTCAAACAATATGAGCTACTCTAGATCCGGCTAACCCTATGTAAAATCCAGTACTATATCCTTGCTAGCTATAGGTCCCCTTCTATGACATAGGATAAGCATGCCACACACTTGAGTGTACTACAGTCACTCACAGTTCAAGCCAGCACCACATTCATGGGTGATTTCAACTATCCCACCATAAAATAGGATACATACACAACCACTAATCTGCAGTCTCAAGAATTCCTGGATTTTGCCAGTGCAAACACTCTGGAAAAGCTAGTCTTCACACCTACTAGGAGTACAAATATCCTGGATCTGGTACTAACAAATGTGAGGGAATGTTGCACCCCCCTTGTTGTAATGGCCTCACTGGTCAGATCAGATCACAAAGCAGTAACCCTTGAAATAAATATAAAGACGTAACTCCCAGCAAGCCCCGAGAACCTTTAAGAACTTTTCCAAGGCTAACTACCTCCAATTAAGTGAAGGCATAACTAAATTTCAAGTCCTCCCAAACTGAGAGAACATGGTGGCCTATTCAGAAGTATTTACAGAAACACTATATAAAAATGTAAATAACTGCACAGAAACAGCAATACCAAATCAAAATAAATGTATGACAAACTCCAAAAACAAGTCCCCTTGGTGAACCCCCCAGTACAAATAAGTTGTCCAACAAAAGAAAGAAAATCCTATCCAAAAATAGGAAGTGCTACACCCAAGAGACAAAAAACTCCTTCATTAGTCTCAACAAGAAAGTCAGGGGATTAATCATGCCCACCAAAGCCAACTTTGAAGCAAAAATCGCCTCCCATGTTATGGATAACCATAAGACATTTTTCAGTTATGTACACAACCTTAAAGGGAACAAACAACAGTGTGACAAACTAATAGTAAATGAAACTTTCTATACCAAACTGAGGGATATGGCAAATTTGCTGGCCGATAAATTTAGCTCCAATTTCACCACCCTATCACCCACAGAACCCCACAGAAAATACTCCCTACCATTTCTCCACTAACTATCACTGCACTCTCCAGAGCTGAAAATGCTGCATCAGTAGGTCCTAATAATATCCCAGGATGCCTCCTAAATAGCTTGAATCATGACCTATCAGGCCCACTAGAATCTCCATTCAACTACAGCCTCCAGACAGGCTTCATCCCTAGGGAATGGAGGACTGCAACTGTCACCCTTCTACACAAAGGTGGACCATAACCAGACCCAGGGATCTACAAACCCATAAGTATGACTAGTCTTATATGCAAGGCCATGCAAAGAATTATTGTGGACCTGATAAACAAAGACATAGGAAATCTTCAAACCCTGGACCCATCCCAGTTCAGTTTCATCAAGGGCAGGTCATGCCTACTAAACTTGGTGGACTTCTTTGAGAATGTCACTAGAGCCCTGGATAAGGGCAAAATGGTACCATGACCTGGCAAAGGCATTTGACACAATATCTCATTCGGGTATTATAGACAATCTCATAAATTTAGGCATAAATCCTTATGCCACTTGATGGAGAGCCAAATGGCTCACAGATAGGGCACATGAAGTTAGAGTAGGGGGAATCTACCTTCACTAAGAGGCCTGTTACTATTGGTGGCCCACAGGGCTCAGTGTTGGGACCTCTCCTGTAGGGAATTTACTTTCCTGAAGTCAAAACAAAATGTAGATGGCCTTTGGCATACAAAATTTGCTGACAACTGCAAGCTGGATGCAATCATTGAATTACCCAAAGATGTAGATTTCCTCCAGGAAGTTCTGACACAGACAAATAGCTGATGCCAGAACCATGGCTTAAAACTCAATGCAAAAAATACATAATCATACCCTTTTGGTATTTTTTCAACTTGTTAATTGAGAATTGAACTGTATTGAGTGTTTTTAGTAACTAACTCTTGTAGTAGTTTTTATTTATATATAAGAGTGTTATCTTTTATTTTTAATGTTTGCTTGCAAACTCTATTACTAACTCTTAGATTTTCATTATAATGAGTACTGCTATTACATTTTTGTATGACAATTTTTTTTTTTTTTTTGTAAATTTTTTCATCTCTGAATGTATCTCACTCTGTGGAGCTTTTCTCCCCGGGCCTCTACTGAAAATGGAAATTTCTCCAGCTAGACTAGCCCGGTCAACAAATGTAAAATAAATAAAATAAATAAAATAAATAAAAGATGATCACCCCTGCAAATTGCAACATTGATAATACTCCCATAAGAGTAGACTCAGTAGTAAGGGACTTGGGAACTCAGTAACCTGAACTTTGATCGCCATGTGTCCATTGTAGTGAGAAAAGTCTTCTATGTGGCGCAACGTCTATGTAAGGGCATGGCATCCAAATCTAAGAAGATCACAGTCCCACTATAATCAGCCTTCATTATACCAATAATTGAATACTATGCACCCTTTGGCATGTACCTGACCAGGCATTTGCAAAAGTTGGAGCTGACACACAGGTTTCTCACTAAAAGAATACAGGGTATAAATAATATGTCCTCTGTGGACTGCCTCAAAGCTCTGTCCCTGTACTTGGTCTCCTACAGACTCCTACAAACTACTGAGGGATGATCTATGCCCAACCTACAAGGCATTCTTCAATCCAATCCTGATGGATCTGCTACACATTGCAAAACAAACAGCTAGAAATACCTGATCTAAGGATGTAAACCTCGTCTGTGACATAAACAAAACATGTTAGAGGGATAGGTACATGTCTCAGAGATTACCTCATCTCTCTAACAGACTCCCTGTTCATGTCAAATGGAGCTCTTCTCTAAGCCTATTCAAATGTAATTTGGACTAATGGATGAGAAATTGCAAATTCATCTCTGGCTTTTCACCTGTGGCCCTTATGGATGGGGCAGTTTGTAGATGCCTTAAGGCACAGGCATATACCAAAGCCATTCCAGCCCATGGGCATTGATAATTAGGAAAATCAGAGCATAAATGGCTAAGCTTTAAAAGGCCATTAGCCTAGTAACTTTCTATGATCCTATAATCCTATGAACGTCTGGATAAAAGCAAGTCAAAAACTCTACTGTTTAAAAAAACAGCCCTCATCTGCTATAGCAGTTATATACAATAATACATTTATATACAATAAAATATGCAAATCAGTTCCACTATTACAGTGTTATACTTCATACAGAGTTATGGGTGACTTTATAGCCATGAGTATTCCTTTGAATAGTTAACTTAGATTTATGTTTGTAAAATAGATCGCTTTTGTCAAAAATTTCAAATTAAACATATGTGACCTACAGTTGTATAATTTTAGAAGAATGTATTAGCTTATATTCTTTTTGTACTGAGTTACAACAAAACTTTAATAAAATACCTTAGAGTCATTATCAAACTTACTGTGGAGTTCTTATCATAAGCTGTTTTTTTTCTTTGTTTTTAACCAACAAAACAAGCAGTATAGCAATGAGAATTTCCCTACAGAGTAGATAATTATGAATCAAATGTGTATGTCTATATACAGCTTATGGATTGCCCTTCTCAAAGGTCACTTTGAGCTGCTTTGATTCCCTAAGTTGTCTTTACAATATTAATAAAAATGTAAACATTTTCTGTTTCAAGCAATGCAACCTTTATAGCAATGTTACCCCAGAGGAAATGAAAAACTTAAAATATGCTGCATGAGACAGAATATATTCAGTACCTCCTTTCCACACTTGCCTGCAGAGAAGTTTGGACCAATGTACCACCTGTACGCACTCAGGCTCGCTTTCTTGAATTTCCAGAGCAGTCCACAAAGATGCACAGGCTTCATAACTTGCATTGTGCCTTTGTACTGGAATAATATATTATTTATTGTGACATCATCTTTTAAGCAGAGTCTTTGGTTCATTTTTAGAGACTTCTTCACCTCATCCTTCCATGCTGCTATTGGGTTATTTGTCTAGGTATATGCCATTGGTTCTCAGCTTTGTTCTTGCAGGATGTTTAGAATGTAGCCTGATCTTGTAACAAGGTAACTATTAGGTGTGTGATATACTGTGCATGTTTTATGGTCTTAGCACTTTTTGTTTTATAGTAGTGCATCTGCACACCATGTTGTTGTTGCTATTGCTGATGTTGTGTATCTTATTTGGTTTATACATTCCAGCTTATGCATGAGAACAGGAGGCTTCTGCATAGCTCATCAGTGTGCATGTGTATGAGCACGTGTGCGAGTATACGTACATGTGCGTGCATGAGTATGTGTATGTGTTTGTATATTTGTGTGCTTGTGGACTGTGTGTGTGTGTGTGTGTGTGTGTGTGTGTGTGTGTGTGTGTGTGTGTCTGTGTGTGCACTCGTGGACATTAGTCTGTGTCTAAAACAAATACACACACACACACACACACACACACACATATATATATATATATATATATATATATATATATATATATATATATATATATATATAATTTCAATATATTTTCAAAATGATCTGGGCAGATGGCTCGGTGACAATCCTAATACCCCTTCCCATCATGTGATACTATTTATGCATACTGCAGTCTATGGTTTAGTGTTGTAATCCTGATCATGAGGATTGCACTCTCATGCCTTTCTCAGCTGAACTCTATGCATTAATAAGAACTTTTGGAAATTAACCTTTGTGCACATCTGAGACAGTATAAACAATCTAATTTACACTGGTGTGCAAGGATGACCCTATGCTATTGTGTCGCCACAGATACCTGTGTAACATTACCTGTAATAAACCAAGACGTGTACATAAAGGTAATAAAAATGTTAATGAATGTGTGTCATTTTTCCACACGTCAAAAGCAGTATAGAAAATAGAACATTACCTTTAAACATAAAATCTACCCATGTGCATCTCCTGGTTCACACTAAAAGGATGTGAAGACTGATATTTATTTATTTGTTTGATTGTCTGTGTGTGTTTACTGAGACATTCTAAATGAGCATGCTTCCTTTTCAGAAGATGGCTGGGAAAAGTTCCACATACATTATACAATTTATAGATAAACAGAGAATAATTATATTCATAAATATTTCTTCAAGTACAGATTACATTAAAGATATATAAAAATAGCAATTGGAGAAATCAGACCAGGCTAGCAATTATTAAGTTTGAAATCATGTGGCAAAATACGCTGACATATATAAGTTACATATTAACTGTTTTTTAGGTATCATTCATGCAATTGTTCCTTCAGTGTTACATAATTTATCAGCCAAGGTCAGATGTAAAGTCCTTTTCACTCATTGGCTATAAGAGAAGAAAAAGTGCCCATGTCATGATAATACTTATGTATGGAAGGCTGAGCTGCTGATACTCAAGACAGAGCTTCCTTAAAATGGTTTGGCTCTGTAAAATATCTTCTTGGAGTTTGAACTTAATTTGTTTTGCACTGGAATTTTTACGCACTCATTTTGAAAATGCACTTCTACCACCACGCACACACACACACACACACGCACGCACGGACACACACTTACACACAGACACACTATACTAATTCCTTCTGTCCTAATTTTCTAGAAATATGCTAATATGGGGCTCCACTCCAGGTACAGTGTAATATAACAGCAGTAACCTGAATGTGTTTAAATTCAGAATGTCAGGCTATAAGCCTCTTACACTCAACAGCAGTGTTAACACAGCTATGCACCTCAGCTCTTTAGCTCATAATGCTAATTACATTCATTTAATTTCTGCTTGACAAAGACATGGTTTAGGGGTAACACATTTTTAAATAGTGAGAAGTACAGCTCCTTTACTGATGTACTAGTCTTAAAAACATAGCTTCTGCTTTTTATAATTAGAATACCATATCTGCAAAATTTTATTGGTGTTATTTGGAAAGTGGCCATCATTTCTCAGAAAAAAAATCTGTATTACTTTTCCAAGTGAAGAATTGCCTCACTTCTGAACTCTGGCTATTTTAAACACTTCTCCCACACAGAACAGGCATATCACAGAAGGACCTACTAGAACACTACTTTCAGCTGTATGTAACAAATGTTGATGTCAACATTAAGTGGTTGTAAAGTGCATTTCAATGACAGTATGAGCATGGTAGCTCATGAACTTGCTGGAATCTAATAGTTGACTACACCAATGAAATCACACCACAAAAGCTACTATTTACCAAGCATGAAAAATGCTAAGTCATGAGACTGTATTTGAAACTGGATGAAAATACTGTAAGCGTAAACTGTGAACAGACATCATTGAATTATCTAGTCAGTACCTCTCAACAGTCCAGAATTTTGCAGAATGTCCAGATTTGGCTCATATTTTTGGTCTGTTCCTCATAAGATTTAGGTCTTTCTGCCAAATCACTGAACAGTGAAGTCACTAAATAATGATATACATTTGAGTTTCAAACTTCATGAGACCTTTCAGATATAACTGCAGTTTTGAACATCAGTAACAGTAACAAAAACACAAACGTATTTTCTTTAAGGCAAATAATTATTTTTTCTGTGCACAGTTACATTCATCATGCTTTGTTTTTGACACTGTAGTGAAACAATCACAGTTTAACCCTAAACATTTCACATTCCTGATATTCTATACCTCAGTCAAAGCCTGCTAGTACAACTAGCACTTGTGGCACTATCAGGACTGTACAAATGATGACTGCAAATACATTATGGAAAAAATATGTGGAAAATGTCTGATGTATAGTATAAGTTGACCATGCACCACTCAGCATGGCCCACAAGTTAACACTGCATGAATAAAGTGCTGTATGTGCAGCATTACACTGCTGTGAAGTGAATATCATGGCCCATAATTGCGGGCTTCATGTCACATGTAAACATCCTGCATGCAGTGGCAGGGTCATAATAAAGGGCCTCCCCAGACTTGTCTAAGCAATGGAAATGGGCTTTGAGCAGGCCAAAAGCTTAATCAATGACTATCCATGTCTGGGGCAGGGCAGTGTTGAAGTGCTTCTCAGCTGCTCCTTGGGGGTTATGGACCAGTGTCTTTAGCCAGAGTCCGAGTGGGTAGCCTTGTCACAAAACAAAGAGGGGGCACATAAAATGGGGAGCAGAGATGATTATTCAATAGTACTTATACTACTCTATAGCTAAAGGCATGACTGTGTTTAGAAACAGTATTAATAGTTAGCACTTTCCAGCTAGGTGACCATGAGGAATCCCACCATGCAGGAGCATATAGTGAGCTTGTGTACCAAATATGGGAATCATGGGCACCACCAGGATGTTGGGCTAACATGATGGTGATGCACCACCATGCATCCCACACAGTAGCTGGCTGCTTATGGAAAGGTAGCCTTTCTTGTTCTGGTACCAATCCCCCATGGTACAAATGTGGCCTTAACAGCAGCATGGGTGAAGTTTAGCATACCAACCTCCTCAGGAAAGTGTGCCATTCTGCATAAGGCCTGTATGGTATACGGTACTGTTTTAGTCTTGAGGTGACATTGTGAAATAGCTACACTTACTGTTCCACATATGTCTAGATTATGTCAAGGAACTGCTGAAGTATTCTTGAAGCAGAAGCATGCAAATGCCTAATATTTCCCCAGTTTGTCTCTGGAAGGTCTCCGTGGCAGGTATAGTAAGTGCTGTGCGTAACTTGATATCTACAGATATAGGAAGGCCATGCATTTCTCCATTCCCCATCTGTCAGCCATAAAATTCACCAAAGTCCATACTATGTCCTATCCACTCTCAACCTGTCCAAGATTTCCCAGTCACCAGTGTTCAGATGGGTTAGCCATTGCCTATATCTGAGTCTTCTCAGTTGGTAATCACCACTGGACACACCTGGTTTTGGAGCAACCAAGACAAGTACACCAGAACAGGAAACACCTAAGATGGTAGCAAACATCTGCATCTTCATGGATTGCCAAGTGGCTAGGAAAGGTGTGACTTAGCGTTTTATAAGCACTGTTTACATGGGGGATAGGCAATAATAAAACAAGCATGGAGATCATGAGACCTGAGCTTGTAGTTCCAAGAAATACTTCCTTACTCCCAAGAAATATATCTGTAAAAGAGATGAATGGAATCACTGCCAGATAGGTAGAAAAACAGGAGAAACCAGAGTTGTTTTATAAATAGTAGAGACATGTCAATGAGCCGCTGTGCATTTTCACAAGGATTTTTTTTTTTGATCATTCAGTTACAATTCCCCAGTACCCAACAGAAGAAGAAAAAGAAGGTTTCCACTGGTTAAATTCTCCAACACCCCCCACACACACACACACACTCAAAAAATCAGAAAAAAATAAGTGTCTTACTAAGAATGAAGGTGGAAAAGTAATGATGGGCAGCTACATATCAAGCATATGATGTCAAATATTCATTGTAAAGTGTCTACTTAAGTCAGCAAGACGAGATTCTAGAGACATCAAATGGCGTAGAGTGAGTGATGCCTTGAATTTGTACTCCTGAGAAAAGATATCTGTCTCTCTCAAGTGCTCAGAACAATCCTGGTATCCTTGCCATGAGGGTAAAAGCCACATAGCTTCTCTCTCTTCTCATAGATGAGGAGAACTTGAAGTGTATATATACTAACATAATTTCAATGGCTTTTCTTAAAGACTACACTACAGATGTAGTGTGGCCTTGTGGTGAGGATCATAAACTGAACATGAAGTAGGGTCTGATATTGGGGCCCTGAAGGGCTACAAAACAGAGGAGGCAAGAGGCACTTGGACACTTCCTCCTTGCTATGCACTATTTGAAACCTCAGTTGTTGCAGCAAAAGCATGTTCGGTGAGCTAATGATGTAAGAGGCCATAAGGCTCAGAAGATGCAAATGAAAAGACTTCAGACCTGAGGATAGGCAAGATACTAAGATGGCTAGGTAAGGCAGATTCACTATGCTTTTGTGGGCTCCAGGGCATACAGGGTATTAAGATAGCTAACTAAGGTAGATTCACTATTCTTTTGTAAGTAGGAAAGCCCTAAGGGCATCACCCCCAACAAACTGTTGTGGTGAAAGGTATCCAGCTTTTGTCTGGCAACACACAGGATTAAGGTTCTGAGCTGTTATCAAGCTGCTTCATGCAGTCCAGGGACTACAGGAACCTTATGGTGAAAGGTATCCAGCTAAGAAATATCTGATAGTTAACTCAGATGACTGGGACTCTGAACTGTTAATGGGCAGTTTCCTGTATTCCAGGCATACCTCTCAACCTGTTAGGATGAGAAATCTGGACAAAGCCTAAAATAATGGAGGGACAAAGGCCAAAAAATAAAAACAGATTTTAAATAGTGCTCCTCTAAACATAGAAAGTTGATAGATTAACAAGATTTGTGTTATCATGCATTTTCCAAAGGATATGAAGTCTGAATCTCAAATGTACAGTCATTATTTAGTGACTTCAATCCTAAGTGATTTGCCATAAAAACACACATTTTATGAAGAACAGACCTAAAGTATGAGGCAAAAATATGGACATTCTGTGAATATCTGGACAGTTGAGACGTATGATTCCAAGGTATATGATTTGATTCCTCCCACAGCCATTTGCCTGCTGTGTGACTTTGAGCAAGCCACATACCCAGACAGTGTTTCTGGGTTGCTCCTGAAGAGGCACGCATGTCCAGTTGCATTACCTAATTAACAAAAGAGTAAAATAAAATTGAAAGATTGTTTCAGTTGCTATCGATCCATGAGATATCAATAGCCAAGGCTATAACAAACAATGAAGACTGGAAGGTTAGAAGGAAAGACCACGATTTAAGTATTCTGGTGAGATATACTAGAAGCAATGTATACTGCAGAAACCAGGAGGCATTCGGTAACTACTAAAGTAGGTGAAAGACAGGTTAAAGAGAAAACTACAAGCACTGTTATTTTTCCCACCTACCCTCTCATTCCTTGATCTGATTTTTAAACTCGGTGATTTTAAGCTGCCCACCTTTACTGTAAATTGAGCTTTATAAGCTCCTCCCATTCTACAGTGCAGTTTATATTTTGAATTATTTATTTCCCTTTCCTTGTGTTTATTTAAAAAAAAAGAATTGCATTTGGAATATCATTGTCTGTTTAACTGATTTACTTGCTCCGAAGTCATTATCTAGCTAGCTGCTGGATAAAGTAGTGTATTTTTAAACTCTAGCAATCTGTTTTCTGTGTTCTTACATCAAGAGAACAGTAGATTTTCCATCTAGTGGCAGTGGGTAGTAGCCTTGTCTAAACACACTAGAGATTTCTGCATGTTATTGTTTTATTGGCTGGAGGGCTAATTAATCAGCTTACCTTGTTTTTAGTACCCCTTACAAATTCTGCACAATCGAATGGCTCTTGGCTCATTTCTACAAAGTGAAGTACTTTCACTGAATAATCACACTTTTATAAGCGGTTTAAAGTACACTGCTGTATCTTAACGTTTGTTTTTGGTAGCATTTCACTCCTGACATTCTTACTGTGTTTTTTACATTACAAGGACTGGGATTATTCATCTAGTGGCAGTAGGTGTTTACCTGGTCTATCTGAGTTGGGAAGCACACATCAGCAACTCTAGGTGTAGTCATTTTATTGGTCAGAGGGCTCAGTAGTCAGTTTTCTGTATTTCCAGTGTTGGTATAAATTTGGCACATTTGCAATGAGCTGCTCATTGTGCCAGTGCCCTGTAGAGATGCAAATGTTTTGAAACGTTGCTTATTTTCATTATACTGTGAAAGTTTACTGTGCTATTTACCTTAATATAGCACCCAGGACTATTGCTGCTCAGAGGGCATCTGTCTTGGCACTGAGCAGCATCGCTGGTTAGGTTATCCATAGATTACACCAAGTAAACACCCTTATGTCATCCGGTTACAAACACCCTCCACTCTTATCCTTTCAAGTACACATTAGGACATGCAACCATGGATGGGTACCTTCCTGATTTTTCAGAATCCAGCTTGATGGACTTGGGCATCCTGAGCCAATGTAACAATTTTTTTATGTACACTGACAACCACTTGATTCTTGAACAGGGAAATTAATTATTTGAGAGATGTAGTTACATGTTGATACTGGAGGCAAGACTCTCACATACAGACACAAAAAGCAACAAACAGGTTGTCAGCAACTCACACACATCACTCACTACACCCACAAAAGACCACACACATAGACCCAAATATGCAGAGGTGCTCACATGTAACTTACCCAAACCTCAAAGGCCTCTCAGGCTCAGTTCTCAGAAACTCTGCATGCACACAAACAAAACAATTCCAATTACATCACTTAATGCCACATCTCACTGTGTCTCCAGACCACAGTGAGAAACACTCCAGAACCCAATATTCTGGTCATTGGAGACTCCATTGTGAGCCACACTGATCTCTCTTACTAGGCTGGATAAGGGGAAGGTTACTGTTAGTTGCTTGTCAGGGGCCAGGATTCACCAGATCATGCAAGCACTCATGTCACTTAGTACCAGTATGAGTCAGTCATAGTCCATGTAGGTGTGAATGACCTGAGACATACCTCCTTGGACTATATGAAGAGAGGCATGATTGATCTCTCAGAATATGTGTCACAGGTAGGTATGAGCCTAGCACTGAGGAGTATTCTACCATCTCCAAGAACGATGCCGCATTACCAGCAGAAAATGATTGACTTTAACAATTGGCTTAGTTAGTTCCAAAGGGTTCCCATACTTGTAAGCCTGGGAGGACATGGATGACAGGCCACGCTGCTTTGCCAGGAATGGTCTTTACCTGTAAAGTTTAGGCTTTTGGATATATGGCCAAAACATTATCCACCCCTATAATGCCTTTTTTAGGCATTGCCAAACAAACAAACAAACCTTCCAACATAACAAAAACTACTCAGGACAAGCTAAAGGTGTTACTGCTCAATGTCAAGAGTCTCAACAAGAAACTACACTTCCTGGAAGATCTCCTCACACTGGAGAATGCAGATGACTGTGAAGTTACTGAAACATGGTTCAAAGCCATGGAAAGCACCCCAGCAGTGCATGGTTGTAACACCTTTAATACATTCTGATCACCTACTGAACATGAAAGAGCAAAAGGTGGAGGTGTATCTATCTACATAAGGATAACCGCACCTCAAGAATGGTCAAACAATATGACGTGCTTGAGCTACTCCATGTCCAACTAACCATGAGAAAAATCCATTACCATATGCTTGTTAGCTACAGGTTCCCCATCATGAACCAGGAAACCCAGACATCATACCTGAAGTTATTAGAGTCAATTACCATCCAGTCCAATGCCATACTCATGGGTGATTTTAACTACCCCTTCATTAATTGGGAGGCATAAACAACCACTAACATGCAGAGCCAAAGATTTCTTGACTTTGTAAGTTCAAATTGCCCTGCACTCCCACTAGGGGGAACTCACAACTATGGGAGAGTGCTGCACCCCCACCCACCATGTGATGTCCTCACTGGTAAGATCAGATCACAAAGCAGACTTCCTTGAAATAAAGGTAAAACTAGTCCCCCCACCTAACCCCAAAAATCTTTAAGAAATTCTCTAAGGTAAATTGCCCCTATTAGGGGATGGCATAGGTAGTTCCCAAGCTCCCCCAAATCGAGAAAACACTGAAACCTATGCAGAGATATACATAAAAGCCCTGTATGACCCTATAAACAACTGCATAGAAACAACAGTTCCAGACTGAAATAAACCCAGGTAAAACCACAGAAACAAGCCACCCTGGTGGACCCCTGGTATTAATAAGGTGTACAACAAAACAAAGGAAATCTTGTCGAGAAGTAAGAGGGAATATGCACAACAGAGCAAAAAGTCCCTCATTAGTCTAATCAAGTGAATCAGGGGACTAGTCAAGTCCCTAAAAGCAAACTTTGAGTTAAAAATAGCCTCCAAAGCTAAGGATAACCATAAGACATTATTCAGATATGTCCACAGTGTTAAGGGCAACACCAAACAATGTGTGGAATTAGTTGTGGATGACATCGCCTATACTCAGGTAGAAAATATATCAAATCTGTTGGCCGACAAATTCAGCTCACATTTCACCTTCCCATCACCCTGGTTGTCCCCCAAGAAATACTCTCCACTCTTCTACCTCCAATTATCACTAAATAGCATGTTGCCACTATGCTCTCTATAGCTAAAACCATGACTTCAATGGGACCTGACAACATACCTATATACTGTGCTATATTTAATTGTTATATTGGCATTATTCTATACTTCTTGTGAATCCTGTTTCATGTTAAAAAATTCTTCTTGAGTTCTAGAATTTATGTATTGTTAATATGTGGATCTTTTCTCCCCGGGCCTCCGCTGAAAATGGGTTTTTGATCCAGTCAGACTTTCCCGGTAAACAAATGTAAAATAAATAAATAATAAATTTACTGTATTAAATAGAAAAGGTTTGTAAAACCCCTTTCTCATTTAATGTGCAAACACTATGTTGTGCTACATGATGAGAACTGTAGTAGAGTTGTGGTATAATACTGCTATCCTGGTCTGTCATGACTATCAGTTCCATCGGAAATTTATATAAAGCTGTCTGGAAATTAAACAGAATCTTGTGGCTAATACAATTGAGAAGGCATTATATCATGACTGATTAATGAATTACTATGATAAGTTTGGATTAACAAAGAATATGACTTAGGTTTAAGCATAAAAATTGTCTTCACCTGGTTCATGTATTTATTATTCATGCCAATGTGTCTAATATAGTTACGCATCTTACAGAGAAGTAGAGCAATTTGCTATCTGAATCTTTTACGTATATAAACTCCACTAAGTCAGGACACTTACATACTTTAAAATGCAGTTTCTCTGAAGCAAAGCCAGCCTAGTTCTGAGATATAAAGCACTTACTATGTTTTCTGATTGTTCAAAAAAGGAATACTATTATCCTTAACTGAGAAATGTTATTAGATCCATAATTTATTTTCAAGAATGTTGCTAGGAGTTTAGAAGGAATTAAAGCCATTCTGAGTACATTGCTTTCATTTTGATTCAAGAAATGATAAATCTGGAAAAAAAATGGAGTCCTTCTAGTTTGTGCTGTTCATCAACCAGTACTGCATATTTTCACACATTGCTGTCAAGTTGTAGCTCCTTGTCAAATTTAAAAGTCTGAAATTGAAGGTTGCTGATTTGTGTTATCTAATTACATTTTATATAAGAAACGTTGATTAGTAATCCATTTAGGTAGCAGTCCATCTGATATCATATGGAAATTTTGCATTTTTTTCTGCAAAGAAAGATCATATTAATTACCCAATTTGATCTGTAGTCGCTTTTGCGTACAAAAATTTGGATTTCATCTCTAGTTCAACCATGATCATTAGTAATTCTTAAAAAAAATAACATTTTAATGCATTAAAGAATGGTCTTAAAAAGATTTAGGTCTGGTGCTATAAGACAACTACAATCTTGGAAAAAAACAATCTTGATGTCATAGAAAATGGTTCTTGATCATATTTTATGCAACAATGAAAGTAAAGGAAAGTAAAATCTTCACCTTCCCATTGTAGAGACTCATAAATGTCAAATAAATCATGGGCCAGAAGTATGTCTTTTAATAAAGCTGTACCTCAAAGTAATAGTCTTTGTTTGTCTATGGTAGAGCTTAAATTCAGATTAAAGTAAACATCTATTATGATTACATGATTATTAGTCTATCAAAGCCTGCAAAAGATGAAGAAAACTTTAATTTATCCTGACAGTGTGCGTATACTAGAATCAGAGTGGGAGGATTTGAAGTAAATATACAGCTACTTTATAACAATGTACACCTGACATGGACATAATTTGTAGTGGTAAACCTCTGTTTAGTATGATTATCACTATACAACTGTTAGTTGAGTTTCCTAAAGTAAAGTTATGGAGGAACATATTGCTTTTTATATGCATGACATTTTGTAGTGCACATCTGGGTCTAAAATACCAAAACAGTTTTCACTTTGAGGCCACCTGGAACCCATGTAAATTCCATTAGGAGATTGGTAATTCCAGAGTGATCAGAATAATCATTAATTGAGTATGAATTATGCATATCTGAGCCATTATTTATGGCTCTCCTCTGATACTGATAGAATAATAAAACATAATTATTTGTATACCAAAGATGCAATATGCCTCTTGTAAAACCATCATGAAGAATAGATATAACATTGATAATGATGTTAACTTTAAAATTCCTGTAGCTAGCTATTCCCCAGGGCCTCATCCCATACTTCTTCAAATTGGCTAGCAATCTCAGCAAAAACAAACAAGTAATACCCAACCTAACTAGCATAACAATGAAATGAAAGCATTTACAACATGATACTAATGGACTACCAGAAAATCAAGAGCATCCAGAAATTGTAGGCTGGCCAACCAGTTCAGAGTTATCTGAAAATTTCATTTTTAATAGATGCACATCACACACTGCAAAAACATTGCATAAATGGATCAGTTACCATTTTCCTGCACATTATTAGAATATATTATTAACAGATGTCCAAAGATAGTAGTGACACTAATAGATAGATGATGTCTCAGTTCTTAGGACTTCACGTCTTATTTGCACATTGAACTATTAGTTTGTTGGCTCAGTGAACATTGTACTACATCAAACAATACATGGGGAACATATATAATATGGAGACATTTAGGCATCTAAATAGGTTAAGCATATTGAAACAGGAAACAACATATGTTACCTCTATCATTAACATTTTAGGCATTTATCCAGTAATATCTCTGTAGTCTAGCCTATTACAAAGAATCAGTGGTGATATGGTCAAGATCCGACATGGGATTGACTAATCATTGCAGGTCTGCTCAAAAATGGAATAACTCATTTTGCCATGTGGCTTCCTATGAAGTGGGTCTGCGGTCAGTTCGGGATGTGGCACAGGTGGTGCAGCAACATCACAGCGAAGAGTAAAACTTCTGTACATTTTTCACTTCTTTGGGAAATGTTTAGTTGATGGATTATGGTTTTCTCTATTTCTTCTGGTGCAGGAGACATGACTGATGATTTTAACTTTCTGACCTGGCTAGCAAAGAAAATTTTCTTTTGGATGTTCCATTGTCATCAGTGGAGACATTAATGACCTAGATTTTTTATCATTGGGTATATTATACAGATATTTGAAAAGAGACTCACTAAAATATGTAGCCTGAAAATTGAGAACACCTATTTGAATGAATGCCTTGGTTACAGTATTGTACCTCAAGGACTGTGGTGCTACAAATTTTGCAATGGTACTGATATTAGTTCTATTTTTTTATGAGGAACTCATTGATATGTTTGACAGACTTGGGTTCGAACTCATACAAGCCATTGTTAATTTTAATGAATCCAAAATCAAACATTTACTTAAGGAGGTGAATGAGTTGAACAACAAGATTTTGGGAGATTTACTTTTTAGCACTCACAAGCATAGGTACCACAATGTTTTCAACAAGGTGGACAATCATTGTGAAATGGTAACAATAGGAAAAGTAAAAAAAAATAATAGAGATTAAAAAAAAAAAAACAATATGGCCTATCTGTTACCGAAAGACAAGAAAACTGAGTATATTAGAAATAATAATAGGACTGACACAGTCTCGATAGGGACACCAGATGAAGTAAAATGAGAGGGGGGTCATCAAACATGATGGGCTTATGTTTGACCAAAACCCCAATTTCTGCACACAGGAGCATGTTGGTGAAGACATTAGTACACAATTTGACCCTTTAGATTATTCCCCCACAGTGCAGATCAGAGAGGTTAGCAAACCAACAGTAAATGATTCGGGAATGGGGGGGGGGTGACTATACAGACTACAGATTTAGAATCCAGGAGAATGGACACAGCGCCCCATTACTGGTATCTCCCAAGAGGAGGGGCAGGGCAGGGGAAGAGGAAGGAGAGAGACTTTTAAAACTCAGATAGCTATGGTCACGTGATGAACGCAGATTTGATTATAGAACATAATGGCAAATTAGTAAAACGTAGAGGCTTCAATATATTTAAATATAGTAGACTTACATTAGTTTAGAGTTATTTTACTCTATTTGAGAAAGGGTTTACTTTTGACTCCAGGAAGGACTTTGATGTTGTGGATTCCATTTTGGAGCTCAAGTTATTTACAAGAAAAATTAATTCATCCATATATTTTAGAGACAAAGGCAACCTGCACTGAAATTTCAATAAGGTTGGTAAGAAAAAAAGTACATTTAACCCTCATATGGACCAAGTGGTTCAACCTTTTGAAACAATCTTTATCACAGAATTGTACCAAATAAGTAATAGTACATGTGGCCACCTATACAACAGATTGAGTAAGGAAGAATCCACCTTGTTGAGAAGGTTAATGCAGACAGATCATTAAAAACTTTTGTTTATTATTTTTATTATAATTTTTTTCATAAGTATGTTGATTTTAATGCTGACCAAATGAACAGCCTTCCATGTGGTTTCTTTTTTGTGTGCAGAATACACTTTGGTTACCCATTTTGATATAGTGCATGCTTGTTGTATTTTTTTGTTGTTTCATGATGGCATGTTGTCACGTACCACCAAGTTAAAAAGCCACACAATAGTCCACAGACATAGTACTCTAACTAAATGGAAATCTCCTTATTTAGTATTATGAGATATGGAATAAAAAGGAAAGAATTCCAGGAAGATGCATATCTAATAGGGCTATGTTGTCTTGAGCATATTATGAATGCGAATATGATTGTTTAAGAAATCCAGCTAGGCTACCATTTATGTATATAGCAAGCCTGCAAACATTCAGATTTTGTGAATTAATTATACTCTAAACTTTTCAGTCATAAAATTAGAGTGCAAGTAATAGGTTCATAGGCATGCAGTCTAGGAGACCATTAAGGAGCCTAGCTCATATTCCCATTTGCTCCAAAGTACTGTCTGGTTAAGTGACTTACTCAAGGTCACACAGTAAGTAAATAAATGTTGAGGAACTCAAACCTTAACCCTCTATCCTAATTGCATTTAATACATCTGTTGTATTAATCCTACATTTGCACCATTGCTCATTGCTCTGCATAACTACTGGTTTGTGCTCACTACATGTTATTGTATTTATTGTATTACTTCTGCACTTTAACCCTTTTGCTAGCAGCTCTGCACAGTCACCAGTTTATTATCATACATTGTTACTTACTATTGAAAATACTTAACTGAAGTTAGTAAAGGTTGCTAGTTATAGGTGTACAGTTACTAACATTTATTATATTCATTGTGTTACTCCAACACTTGCATAATTGCTCATATTTCTACATAATCTCTGCTTTACATAGCTTGTACTGTATTATTGTTCAGTGCCAAAGCTATTCAATTGGAGTTATTAGTATCAGTTGCTAGTTACAGGTGTACAGTGACTAGAATTTATTATATTTATTGCATTACTCCCTACACTTGCACCATTGCTCATAGCTCTGCACAGCCACTAGTTTAAGCAGCTTGCACTGTTCACAGGAACATAGAGTCACAGGAAACGTAAGGCAATTGAGTCACAAGTCCATTTATGCCTTATCAATACCCATCTTCATGCTATATCCCCTTTTCAAGATCATTCAGGTTTAAGCTGAAGAAAGCTAAGGTGTCACTTTGTTTACCTTGCAGGGGATGTTTGTTTCGGAGGTGCTGCTCAATACTGAAGTTAATAGTATCAGAGACTAGCTGTAGGTTTAGCAGCAAGAACTTCTACATTACTGGCAAGGGTGTGTAGCTGTTTTTCACTCTTTATAGCCATTGTGTAAGTCATTTGCACATTTGTTAATTATTATTGTTGAGACTGGTGACACTAATCAAGTTATAGCTTTGATATGCTATTTTGAGTTCCTGAACCATATAATTGTACATGATTGCTATGTTATAAATACCTCAACTAATTTATTGTTAAAGTAGCTGACACTGTTGTGCTGTATTATGGCTACTGCTACTCATTGCCAATGTTACACAAGTCCAAGCTACAATAAGCACTGCTAAAATTGCAGATTACTGTTGTATTATACATACTGTACTTAAGTTACTGGTGAATGCATCCTACTGTTGCTCTGTGATTCAGAATTTCAAACTACATTTAAACTTCTACTTCTGTTATTCATACAGATGCTAAGGCTGTTAAAAAGGACACTTCCCAAACCTACCAGACGTTGGACAACTAAACCACAGCCACCATTTGTAATCCATATTCCTAAATACTTCAATTTATCAAGTTGCCATAAATATGGATATCCCTGAACCAATTTGTGTGTGGGTACATAATTTACTGCTATTGCCTTTGTTTTAGCTTTGATAATTTTTTATCCCAAAAAGATCTGAAACTGTCTCAAAATCTTCCGTAACACTGTAATGTCTCTTACTGGTTTTGTCAGGTATACAGTAATATCAATTGCAAATAAAGCCAGCTTTTCCTGACTACCATACCAATTATATCAAGTTTCTGAGTCCCTTATTTTCTTTGCCATTGGTTCTAAATATATTAAAATAATAAAGGAGAAAGAGGAAGCCCCTGCCTGGTTCCTCTACTCAAGCAGAAATTATCAGAGAGGACTCCACCCACTTTAATGTTCACCTCTGATCACTCATATATCCTCCTAATCAACCTTATAATTTATTTCAGGAAATGCAAATGCTTCCATTGTCCTGCTCATAAAGTCCCAGCTTACTCTGTCATATACTTTCTCTGCATCAAAACCTACCAACAACAATGGTATTTTCTTACATTCTGTTTCATTCTGGATCATCAATGTTCTGTTACAGTTGTCAAATGTTTGCCTCCCCTCCACAAAACCACATTGATCCATATCTATCAGCTTTGGCATTACGTTTGCCATTCGTTTAGCCATTATAGACATGATAATTTTATAATCATGGTTTAGTATTGAAATGGGACTGTATGACGCTGGATCTGATGGATATTTACCCTCTTTAGGTATTACAGCTACCACTGTTTTTTTCCAGGATGTTGGCACATCTCCACCACTTAAAATACTGTTAAACAAAACCTTCCAGATCTTTATCAATTGTTTTCTTCCTAGTTTCCAAACTTCCACAGAAATACCATCTATTCCTGGGGGCTTTCCTGTAGATTGGTTATACATCACAATTGTTATCTCATCTCCTCCTATCCTAACAGTTAGTAATTGAGCCTCATCTGCCTATAGCCTTAGCATATTTAATTCTTCATAAACATTTCCATTTGTATCTTTTCTTGATTTTTATACTTCTCTACTTTATAGAGACTGAGATGCCCACCACTGCCACCAATGTGTGATGGCCACCACTGCCACCAATATGTGATGTCCCCACACTGGGCCAGTAATCAAGGAGCATGAATCCTCACCACTGACACTGGAGAGAGATGTGCTCTCAGAATACAAGTGGACACACTCAGTACTTCCAGATGGAGACATCTCTGCATCAAGTACAATTTCCCTTAACAGCACACAGGGAACACACTCAGGCTGGGGTCTGGATGTCTCTATATCTGTCTCCCTCCAGGTCCCCAGTAAGACTCCCCACTGGTATAGCTGTAGGGTTAGGTCCTCAGCCAAGTGTCCAAGCCAAGTCCTCCAGCACCCTCTCTGTGAACCCAGTGCTTCATGTCCCTGTCCCAAGTAGCTGACATGCATACTGAGAGATTTGATTTACAAACACACACACACACACACACACACACACACACACACACACACACACACACACACACACACACACACCTGGGAAAAAGCTGGCACAGGTTTACTAGCTATGCCCCCTTTTGCCTAGTCTATAAGGTAGTTATCACTGCCAATAGATTCTCCACAATCAGCTACTCTAAGGCCCTTAAGCTTACAAGGTTGTGTACTCAGTCCACTTCTTTTCACAATTCTAACACATGACTGCACAGCTAAGCATCATTCAAACAGAATCATCAAATTTGCAGATGACACCACAGTAATCAGCCTTATCAAGAAGGAAGATGAGGGAGCCTACAGAGATGAGGTGACCCAACTCGTTCATTGGTGCACTGACAACAACTTAGCACTAAATGTTGGGAAAACCAAGGAAATCATCATTGATTTTAGGAAGGTAATTAAGCCACACACCCCTATCATCATCAATGGTGCCACAGTGGAGAGAGTTAATAGCACCAAATTCCTAGGGATGCATATCTCGCAAGATCTCAGTTGTGCCACAAACAATTCCTACCTTATAAAGAGAGCCCAACAACGTCTCCACTTCCTTAGGAGACTTTGTAGAGATAACCTCCCCCCACAGGTCATACTTACCTTCTACAGAGCCACAATTGAGAGTGTACTGACAAACAACATCATTGTCTGGTATGGAAATTGCTCTCAAGCTGATTGGAAGGCACTGGATAAGATTATTAAACAAGCCACAAAAACAATTGGCTCCAACCTTCAGTCCCTACAGGACATATATTCAAACAGATGCTATGGCAGAGTCTGAAAACTATTGAGGGATATACATCATCCGGCCTATGGACTGTTCAAACTCCTGCCAACAAGGAAGCACTACAGAAGCATTAGATGCAGGACATCCAGATTCCATAACAGCTTCTTCCCACATGCTATCAGACTGCTGAACAACAAACCCATATCCTAACCTGCTAAATGGGTAAACAAATATTATTTATGTGCAAGATGTCATTGTTATTTACATAGCTCACTTTACACTTTATACTTTCTTGCCTTTATTTTTAGTATCTTATTTTTGATTTCTATTTCAGTATTTTTGAAATTATTATTAATCTTCCTTCTGTAAACTATAATTCTTATGGTACGAGCCCGAGTATCGAAATTTCATGCAGTGACACGCACTTTTTCCTCTGTGTTGATCTGTATGACAATAAAGTTTACTTTGACTTACTTTGACTTTGACTTTAACAAAGGGTGTCCAATTATACTGTATGAAGTTAATACTAATACAAATGATAGTAGTTGATCAAGACAGCTAGGCCTTCTGGAGTGGCCTACACAGTGTCATCAAATAAATATAAGTACTCTCAAAGGTTAGATATTTTTTACAAGGAACAGCCATAATAAAAGTTTTAAATATATTTAATAATAAATAATAAAAGAGCATGAAAATACTGAATATATATTCACAGTAAACCACAGAGTTCAGATCACAGGAAATATTGAAAAGAACATTGATGGACAGACTTAGACAAATAAAGAAAAACAATATCTAAACTAAGCTTCACTATATTCCTGACTAATCTCAAAGAATTGCTGTTCCCTAGTTAAGTTACTTACTACCTCAAGGCAAGCTGCTGTGGGTGAGGGTTTTTCTAGTCAGGTTCCCCAAAACAGAATACTCAATTTTCTGAGATTTTTTTTTTAATATCTAAAATATAATTTCTAAGAGGGCTGGCAGAATAACCTCATCTGGTCACCTGACTCAAGATTCTCGCAGTATTCCCCTTTGAAGCTGAAACAGGAATTTAGCATAGACAGCTACAATACACATCTAAATGTTTATGGCAGTGCCTGGAGCTTCCCCTCTTTTTACTGAGCTAATGAACAAAGGCTTTTTCCCAGACCTAGTGTCTCCGGTCATATTCAGCACTGTGGGATACTGTTTTAATGTTTTAACAGCTCAATTACATTTCCCTTATGCTCTTAAAACAAGCTAGCTGGTTAACCATTGCTGTCCCAGTATCCTCTATTAAAACATATACATTTAATAGAGATAGAATAATACATGTACATTTCTTTTCATTTCAGCAGTGTGAACTGTTGATACATTTTAACACAAGCAAACCTCAGACACAAGCAAACCTCAGAAATACATTTTCAGCACGAGCATCTGTACAAATTGGTTTGATATATAAATGACATACAGTTCTAATACATTTGTAACACACGCATCTTATATAAATCAGTTTGATATTCAAAGGACATATCATTCATTACAAAACACCAGCTGGCTATGCTGGCACTTGCCCATATCATCACAGAGACTTTCACAGAATTTCCAAAATATTTCTAATACATCTACAGGATCGCTTGTTACCTTCCTTGTTTCAGGGTCCCTATGTCTGGTGACATCCCTTTCTACTGTCTGTTGCCTAAATTGTTGTGCTGAAAGTTTTGGGGCTCTAGTGCTATTGTCATAAAACAGTTGCTTAATAGCAACCTTTCTAAACTCATGCATATTATTGAGGTAATCCCTTATTTTCTGTCTAGCATTCTGCAGTTGATCCTCTTCTTGTTCTGTGAGATTTCCCCTATTCTGCTATACTTTAACATTTGTCAGTCCTTCTAAAAAATTCTTGTTACTTCTTAACCATCCCTTTATTTTATTTCCACCCTATTTTAAACTCCACCTTAATTTTATCCCACTCCCTAGATATATTTTCAGAAGAAATTTCTATCCACTCTAACAGCTTTTGAATAATCTCCAATACCCATTACTTAAATTCCTGTCTTTTCAACAGATAGGTAGGAAAGCACCAATGTCTCATTTTATTACCATGTGCTTTTCATTTCAGCTAGTATTGGACCATGATCCAAAATAGTTATTGGGTGAGTATCAAGGCTTTCAATTAAATGCACACGTTCCTTTGAAATGTAAATTCTGTCTAGCCTAGCTCAGTTTTTATATCTTGGGGAAATATATGTAAATTCACTACGAACTCCTATTACTGAATTCACATCTTCCGTGCCAAATATTTTCATAACTTTCTTCAAAAATCTACCCTACCCCAGACACATCTTCACTGCTGCAAATCAAATTCCAGTCCCCACCTATAATTAATATTCCTTGCTGAAAACTGCTCCATTATAGTGGTTTTAGGTGGAATGTAAATGCATGCCAGTGTAATCCTCCTCCTTGATCACTCTTGGGGGATTCAGTTTGTGTCACTTTCAGATAAGATGGCTGACTAGCCTTATTTTATTAGGGGTGGTCTGCAACTGTCCAGTTACTAACCAAGAGTTTCTCATCTAGATTCATTTAAGTCTTATGCACACCCCTTTACTTATCTCTTATTTAACTCACCACTGCATATAACATCCCTCGGCATGTATTTATTTATTTATTTTATTTTACATTTGTTGAACGGGAGAGCTCGATTGGATACATGCCCATTTTCAGCGGAAAAAAGGGGAGAAAATCTCCACAGAATAACAAGCAAGTATGAGATATGTACATAACATGCAAATTTTTATAGGTAAACACGATTTAACAAATGTATTTGTTAAATATATCATTCAATTTGAGAGACCATAGAGATTACAAAACAGAAAAGTCTGACAAACTAGCTGCCCTGTCCGAGTCCCTGTAGTTTATTCTATGTTGACTTCTCTGCAGTGACCTACATTTAGTCTTTCATGCCATAAATGACCCTAGTCTTCTTGACCTGCTGTTTCATCAAATGCCCATAAGAAGGACCTTAATCACTATTAAAACATTAATAGGACACTTTAGCATGGCAACTTCATATCCTAGTATAGTCCCACATGTGAAATAAACTACCTCTACATGTCAAACAAAGTATTATCACTGATGCAGTCAAGACTAACTTTGAGAATTGGATGGGCATTCACAGATTCTCCTTGGGATTATTGTGTGGGTCCCTCACTGAGGCAGGAAGCATCTTGATATGGAGTGTTTCTAGCCTATTTTAATAGTGTTCTACAGACTGATTGCTTGGAATTGACCTACCAACCTATGAAGTTAATTCTGGCAGACAAAATAGTTCTCTTATAATTCCTCATAATATTCAGAGATGAGTTGATTTCAGCAAACCTGCAATAAGTCACAAAATGGTATAGTCAACACATCATAAGTGATAAGGTCAATAAAAGGCCAAACATTGCATGTCCACAGCTAGTGGGGTCTGGCTTTGTTGATCTGAATGTTACCATAAAGACTTTAAAAGTAAAAAAACTCATGAACAATCAGAAGTCATGTAGATGAAACACTTGGTGTCCTTAAGGCGTCATTTGCATATATTCTATGGGCCACCATTACAAGAGGTTTAAGGTATCACACAGTGAAAACTCTAGCTTGGCTGAGTTTTTCTTGCATTTTTACTGAATGGTTTGTGTGTGTGTGTTCTTTTTACCCTTTGATTTGAATATCATTTAAAACTAGGTAAATTCATTAGAGAACACTCTAAGGGCAACTGGAACATGTTGGGTTGCACTGCAGGTGACATAATCAGGTTTAAAAAGATGCTGTTGTTTCTCTTTTCAGATAGTCACTGATCTCTCTCTCTCTCTCTCTCTATATATATATATATATATATATACACATGTTTTTGTGTGTGTGTGTGTGTGTGCGTGCGTGCGTGCATGAGCGCATGCGTGCGCATGCGTGTGCGTGTGTGTGTGTGTGTGTGTGTGTGTGTGTGTGTGTGTGTGTGTGTGTGTGTGTGTGTGTGTGTGCGCAGCCTGAAATGTTTTTGTAGGCTAAGTAAGAGCATATGCGTATATGAGTTAACATTGTTTTCAGTGGAGTTTTTCCCACTAATATTTTGTATGGGATTGTGGTGCTGTGGGATTAGGGTATTTGCCTTACTCCACTGTTGTATGATTTTGGATTTTGTATATATACTTAGCAGGGGGTGTGGAGGGTACAGGGCAGGGGTGATTTTTAATATTTATATGAATTTGTTAATATTGATTTGTTTATATATTTTGATGTATATTTTACTCCACAGTTGTGCTATCTCGGATTTTGTATATATAATTAGCAGGGGGTGTGGAAGGTACAAGGCAGGGGTGATTTTTAATATTTATATGAATTTGCTAATATTTATTTGTTTATATATTTTGATGTATATTTTACATTCAAAATAACTTGTGTAACTGTTTAATAATGTCTACACACAGAGAAGTATTCACTTTGTTGATTAGGTACAGCTGTGATGTTTGATTGTGTTCTAATGACTGAATTTATGTATAAATCATAGCCACTGTAATGTAATGTATTTTAATTCATTAACACATAGACACACACACACACACACACACACACACACACACACACACACACACACACACACACACACACACACACTCACACACACACTTGTAACTGCTACTGCTGCTGTTACTTTGCATTAGATCTGTTTTTTTTATTTCCTCTCTCACTAATTGCAGTTTTTAAGAGGCATATTTAGCCAAGGGATAGGAAATGACAGGTCCTTGTAACTACAGTACTACAATTATTTGCTTCAGTTCTTTTTTTTTTTTTGTGCACTCTAAGAGTTTTGGTTAGTGAGGGGAAAGAAATGGTGACTCTTGAAACATTTTAGTTTCGTCACACAGAATCTGTACCAGAGTAAACATCCTTCTTTTTTGTCAGGCTCTCTCTGCACATTCATTTCTCCCTTTGGAACACCAAGCATCCATTAGGGATCACTGATTCTCCAAGTTCATTTTCTAAAGTAAATAAATGCATAGTCTTGAGGAAAGAGGAAGAACAGCACATAAGAGGATGGTGTGGGGGGAGGAATAGCTACACAACATAGAAATTAGCATTTTTGTGACACAGAATGTGGTATGTAGTGATGGGTCTAAACTGTAGATTAATCAGTGTGTGTGGCTTATACAAAAGGAAAGCAAAATGGAAAATTAGATGCATCAACAGACGATTTTATGACACGACAAATTAATCTCTCCAAGGTGTTTTGTATTATTTATTTTCTCAACTTAGACCATAGCTTCTTGCTCTGGCCACTCAGCTTTACAGAGATATTCATCTAAGCAAACCATAATGCTCTCATGAATGTGCTGCTTGGAAGCACATTCTGAATTGACAGCAAAACATTACATTTCATGAAAACTAATTTGTCCTACATATTAAAGACAACTTCTATACTCCTACCCACAGAACTACAGCTGGAATCTAATTTTGACTCAGTGTTTTTCATACTAAAAACTATGAAAAAACACAGGAAAGCATAGTCATCTCATACAACTTCATCTTGTTGATAATGGAACACTTAAGTGACTAAGCACCCCAGGGGAAAAACTTTATTCAGATGCCAGGAAATTACTATTCAGGTGTTTTGTGGTTCCCATATATAACGAAAATATCAAAAGACATTGCCTTCTTGACAAACAGACCAACTACACCAAGGAAATGCTGTAGTATTCAAAAGTAAGTAATATTTGGAAACCACTTAGTGAACATAATTGCACACTTATGGGGGTGTCAGCATACATTTTGGAGGGGATAGCAAATATAGAAGGGCTTCTGCTGCAGTGTTACTTCATTAAATCAGGAAGTACTAGATGACCAATAAACACAGATTTTATTTATTTACTTATCTGTTGTTGATCCGTTTACTCCCACTAGGCTAGTAGCCTCTTTTCAGGGTGGTCTTTATACTACTATAAATAGTAATCTTAGTTCCATAATCAAACAAGCAAAAAAGTGTCTATTTAATAGGGCACAACAACTACACTAAGGCAAGGAGTCAAGTCCTAAACATATGGTGCTGCTATATTATATGAAGCAAGAATCATCAGCTTACATATTAAGTATAATTATATTAATATATATTATTATAATTGTATTAATTATATTAAGTATAGTGAAGGGAAATGTATAGGATGGTGCAAAATATGCAGTTAGTAGAGCCATCTGCTGTGGCTTCTTTAACAATTTTTACTGATATTGGATGCTACCTGTCTTTACTAAATGATTTATACCTGTTTAGTATGTGGAACACTGGAGCAATACAGCTCAAAAATCACTCCTGTTTGACCTGTACGAAACAAAAGCATGTCTGGTCTAAGAACTTTGTCGATGTGACAGGGTAAGAACAAAAACATTGCTTCTAGCTGACCAAAGCAGAACTTGCAACATTCTTAAACAGTAGTTTTTTTAAAACAGGAGTATGGAAATGTTCACTTGTTAAGCACAGTATTGTGGAATGTGTAACTCTGCATTAGATCTGTTTTTTCTTTCCCCTGTCACTATTTGCACAGGAAAAAGGATGGCAGTTCTTTCTTTTGTGTGAGAAGATTTTATTTTATCAAAATTGCCCTTTCCTTTCCTTTATTTTAGACAGTGTGTGACATTTTCTTTTTCCTGTGTGCTTTAGGATTGTATCTTATTCAGGCTGTAGTTTGTTGACCATTTTATGTATGTGATAGTCCTGAAATAATTATAACTATTTATTTTAATTTTCAAGTATGCAATATTTACAGTTTTTGGTGTCCTGTAATCTATTATAGGTTTTATTGTTTAGTGTAGGGACTTGTTCCAGTTTCTTTGGTAGTGGAAAGAGAACCTGTCATGATTATGAGTGTGTTTTTTTTAAAAAAGTGTTCAGTATTTAGTAGAATTTAACTGCAATTAGAATGTGAATGCGTAGTGTAGGCCTTGTTTTAATTTATTAGATATGGTGGCTGGTATTGCAGTTTTTTTTGTTTTTATTTAGTTATACATTTTAAATGTAAAATGGTAATAATGTCATTTAGTGTGTTTGTGTGTGTGTGTGTGTGTGTGTGTGTGTGTGTGTGTGTGTGTGTGTGTGTGTGTGTGTGTGTGTGTGTGTGTGTTTTGAAGGGTTGTTTTAGGATCACAGGTGAGTACTAGGTAATCAGCCTGCAGACCATTACAAGCCTAGCCTCAAGGAAAGGAAGATAACATAGACCGGTGAGAATTTGAGGCTGCCCATCCAATTATCTATTTTAACCTTGAAAGTGGCAAGGGTGCTACTCTGCTTGTCATGTAGTGGAAGTTTGTTCTAGAGCTGAGGGACATGTTCATATATGAATCTCTTACATCAACATGTCTTATTTATCTGTTGATGGTTTAGTTCCTTTAATCTAGTATTTGACGTGCCATTAGTTCTACAAAGGAATAGGAAGTCAAACAGCGTTGAATCTTTCATGGCTTGAACGGCAAGATGCATGTAGGAGTCTGAAAGAAACTGAATACAAAGAAAGAGCTCCCATTCTCTCCTGATAACTAAGATTTTTAAGGGCACTGATCTTTTTAGTTATGAATCTCTGAGGTCGCTCAAGTTGTGATATGTTTAGACAAGTACATGGCAAAATGTTCATTATATTCAATAATGGATCTGGTAAGATACAAGTAAAAGACAAAAAGATAAGAATCAAACAGTGTACCTTGTGTCTGTGAGGTAAACACCTTAGCCATTATGCCAGCCCCAGTCCCATAATAGTTCCACTGTCAACTGAACTCAAGAGCTTCTGCATGTGAAGTAGATGTGATAGCCACCACCACTATAGAACTAATACGTTAAATACTAGGTTATCAGTCTGCAGACTATTACAAGCACAGCTAAGAACCAGATGTCAGAATCAAACCATGTACCATAAAATTTCGGGTCTATATCATATAGTTGAAGTCTTATAACTTCGAACACGTAATGTTTGAGCCATTATGTTCTAAGTTACAAAACTTTGACAATGGATAAAAAAAAAAAAACGGAAAATAAAATAAACTGCTTTAAGTAGGGGGGCAAGCCCCCCTGCACCCCCACACCACCCGCTACTTAAATATACCAACTCCGAGATCGCACCCCATTGAACAAAATGGAAACCTCCGTTTATGGAGATTTTCATTGAAACACTCGAACTTTTACAAATTCAAACGTATGGTCTCGACCATATGAGGTTCGAACTTGTAAAAGCTTGACTACGTGATAGGAACCCTAAAATTTCTACTTGTTTCAAGAATATATCACCACAGATGTGACTCAAACCCACAGTCCCTGGCTTTGGAGGCCATTGCCATTAGGTCACTAGTAGTATGCTACTGTAATTTTATACTGTAAATCCAGTTTTAAACTGTAATTCAGCAACTCCACAAACTATGCTATTTGTTAATGACAATTTATGTTAAACTTAAGTGGCTACTTTGCTCTTTGATACAAAAGAGCTTCAGTTTTCTGATGGATTTCCACTGTTGAATTTCAGTTTACAGTGGTTCATTGAAAGTGGCTTTGCATAAACACGTACACAAATTTATATATATGTGTGAATATATATAGATAGATGGGTATATTAAAATGATTTAAACAGCCAAATGTTGATTTTGGAAAACATTGATAACAAAAATCAGCAAAAAAGGTTGACACATCACTAAGCCTGTGTTAAGAGAAAACCTCAGAGCAAGCAAGTTAAAACACTGTTTTTTGCAGAGAGGCTTACTCCGCATCCCTATTGCCCTTCTAATTTTATATTCTATCTCCTAACTCCTAAATCACACAATAACAAGGAAAGTGCACAGATCTCACACACACACACACACACACACACACACACATATATATATATATATATATATATATGTATTATATAGATTCATGTATTTGTGTGTGTGTGTGTGTGTGTGTGTGTGTGTGTGTGTGTGTGTGTGTGTGTATATATATATATATATATCTATATCTATCTATATATATATATATATATATATATATATATATATATATATATATATATATATATATATATATATATATATATATATACATATATATATATATATATATATATATATATGTATGTATGTATGTATTTGTCTGCGTGTTATACAAACTATATCTGAAGAACTAGGTTTAAGCTAAAATATATAAAATAAATGTTTTAAAACACAAGCAATTTCATACCCCCAAGAAGCTAAGACAGTGTCCTCTCATTGTTTCTGGCCATTCCCTTACAGAAGAGCAGTCTCTTTCCCATCATCTCAGTTCAGAGTAGCTCTGTAACCGTCTTCTTTGCTGTAATTCTCATAACAGTTTCACATCCACAGTTCTACTCCATAATTAAGTAAAGTTTTTGCACTTTGCAATACATTTGAATGGTCACAGAAGAAGAAAATTAACGTGTCTAGGTTCCCTTTTAAGAGCATTTAACATTCTGCCTCTCTCTATATCTTAATTTCCCCTTGATCTTTCTGTGCTTGTGAAGTGCCTTCTTGAGTACATCTGTGGAATCCTACTCCACAACCCATTCCTGTAACCTATTCCATGGGTTCCTAACTGTGGGAAGAAGTCTTATCATAGGTCTTCAACAAATCGGTCCCTGCAGTCAGTTACTAGTGCCCCCTTCCTACCTGTGCTGAACATCTTTTCATTGTAATGTCTTCTCATCTCCTTGACATGAACATGACACCTATAATATGCCTCTACTGTCTATTATGGAGTCGAGAAAGAATAGCTCCATATTCCTGCTTTTTGGTTGCATCTTTCTCCTTAGTTTTATGCTCTCATCTGATGGTTTTGTTCAAGGCTCCTTCCAATAGTCTGATGGCCTTTTCCTTCAATGGGCTGCAGAACTACACAAAGTATTCAAGGTATGATTGAATGATGGTCTGGTAGAACAGAAACATTATCTCTTCACTTCTGGAGAATAGCCCTCTGAGGATATACCCCAGCAATGCATTATGTTTATTGCTGTCACTGCCCTTCCACTCTGCTCCCAGTAGAGCAGTCCAGGTGTAATCACTACCCCATATCCTTTTCTTGCTCTCTTGCCAAAAGTTCTACATCCCCAGCTGGCATGCCATACAAGGGTTGTTGTGGCTCAGGCGTCATACTTTGCATTTTTCTGCACTAAACATCAGCTGTCACCATTTGTCCCAATTTGTCAGCTTTTCCTGAGCCTTGCTTAGCTTCATTCCTCCATCTTCTGCTGCTGCACCTTTGTGTTGTTAGTAAAGTGGCAGATCTTGTTTTCTGTTTCCTCAGACATGTCTGAATCAGACAGTTGTTGGAGTGCTGGAAGCAGAATTGACTCCTATATCACATCAGCAGTGATTTTCCTTTGTCATGACATCATCCCTCAGTTCTTTATCCTCAGCCCTAACTCTAGCCCTGCAATTCTCCTAGTGGATGCTTATTACTGGAAATCAAAGGCCACGGTGAAGTCCAAAGAGACATCATCTATAAGTGTACCAATACTCCACTGTGAATTTCTCCAGCAACCATTTCCTGACTGACTTACCTATGACTTTAAACTCCTTTTATTCTATGCTGCCCCCCCAGGTACTTCTTGTTATTTCTACACTCTTCCATCTCTTTTATTCCTCTACTCATCTACCTCCTTTGTCCCTTTAAGGTCCTCCTTCCTGTCTTTATCTTATTATCTGTTCTCATTTAGCCTATGCCCTATACTATATATTTTATATCCTATATATTCTATGCAAAATATTTCCTGCCATATACAAAATTCTCTTTTCTCTTTAAATTCTTGCGTCTATTTTTAAAATGTTCAGATACCTGTATACAGTGAATTACAAACAGCATGTTTAATTTCTTTCCAAGGTTTGTGCATGTAATCATCTATATAAACCCTTCCTAATAATCCATTTTGATATAATGCTTTATGTTAACTGTATGAGTATATGAAATAGTTAACTTATTGTCTATATTTTTACTGTCATATATGTACTATTCCGACACTGATGGAACTTTTCTTTCAGGTCCTCTGCTGAAAATGGGCTTTGACTGGTCCAATTACCCAGTCAACGAAATTCAAATTAAATAAATAAAACTTGATCAGGGCTGGGTGGCAACTTCTTCTATACTCACATCCATTTTGTTTGCCCTAGAGACTACTTTCTCTCCAAGAAGGCAGGAAGTGTTTCTCTTAGGATTTTATCCATGCATTTTCCTGCTACTGATGTTAGGCATAAGGACCTGCAGTTTTCCTAATTTTTCCCTACATTTCCTAGTACAAGGAAAACACACTTGTTTCCTTCTGGTCATCAGGCATTTCTCCACTAGAAAGTGATCTGCTGAAAATTTCTTTTCAGATCTGTCAGGAGACTGGTGACCTGAGGAGCCAGTGAAATAATCCTTCTGGTCCATGTTTTACAGCCCTAGTAGATTTCTTTGGTTTTCTGAATGGGAATAGATATAGTAATATCAAGTTACCGTATGTCATGTTTCACTTTCAGTCTCCCTCAGGATAGATACACAGATGAATAGCTTTCTGAGATAAGTTTTCTGAATGTTTGTTATTTTACACTTACTGGTATTTAGTTGTAGATATGCTGATGTATGTGCTGTGTAATATTAGTGCAGTTAATACATTTTAATGTGCTTTTTTCCTATTTATTCTTTCTGCTTCATTTTCTAAGAATTATTATTTTTTAGTTTTTTATTCTTTCATTGACAAATTTATGCATTTTGAGTTTGATTCAAGTTGGCAGAGTCATGCTAGTTAGTTGATATTTTGCACTGTTAGGGTCTTGCATATATAGAGTAATTTAGGGCAGATTCAGTAAAGCCTACATAGTCCGTTAACACCATGTGTGTGTCGCTGCATGATGCACACATGATAGCACACTGTTTTGGATTCATTAAGCGGCTCTACATGGTGTGTAGAGCTGCACAAAGAAGGTAAGCACCATGGCATGCTAATTACAACATAAGCTATTGAACTGTATGCTAATCAACCAATCCAAGATGGAGGAGCTATTCAACAAGCTATAAAGCAACCATATAGACTCACTGCTGGTTTTCCCTGTGAATTCCAAAACCTATTGGAATACAGCCACAGAAAGGAGTCTACGCAGAAAGAATGTTAGGGGCTGCAGTTGCTTTAATTTATGTGCATGTGCATCAGGCTGAAGCCTATGCTGCTGCTGCTACTAATAGACAACAGCCAAAAAGGAAAAGAGTTTTCAGACCCAGTTTAACTTATTACAATCTGCATGACATGGAAATTGTAGAGTGCTACAAGGTGGATACAGACACACTACAGGAACTCTACAACCTCTGTCGTCCTCGTTTGCCTGTGGGCAAACCAACGGGAACCCATACCAGTAGAGACAAAGATATGTGTAGCACTTAGAATTTTAGCTACAGGAACCTTTCAGAGACCAACAGAGTACATGCTGAAGGGGTGTCACAAGCATCAGCATCCAGGATCCTTCATTAATTCCTGAATGATATGCTCCAAGATACCAGTGATCTCATATATTTTCCCCATACTACTGAGGACAGGGCCACAAATATGCAGAAGGTCTACCCTGTAGCACACTACCTTAAAGTACTGGGTGCCATAGATTGTACACATATAGAAATTAATGCACCACCCAGGAAACAGGGGAGGCTCTACATAAATAGAAAGGGCTTCCCCTCTATTAACTGCTAAGATATTGTAATGCCAAAGGAAATATTCTTGAATGTGTGTGTTGGCAACAGAGGCAGTTACTGTAGATCAATGTGTATGTATGCCTTTAAGAAGCTTTCTAGGGGCTTGCACAAGTGTATAAAAAGTGAGCATGTGCAGGCTTGACTGCCATTTTGTAGTAAGCTGTTGAGATGTAAGCATGTATATCTGTGTAATCTGTCTGTTAATCAGTTTGTTTATATTTTGTAATGCTGCTATCCATCCTGATGTGTTTCTATGTTATAAAGCATATAAACGAACTACCCTGCCTGTTAGTCAGTTTAAAAACGGGACTGCTTTCATTTAATAAGGAAGTCCATCATGTTAATTTAAAAGACTACTACTCTAATTTCACCCACTATATTTTCTCTACCAGTGCTGATCTTTTTGAAGATAAACTAGGCAAGCTTCCAGATGTGTGCTCCATGATGTTAGACCCGGATGTCAGCCCAGTTGTCAGGCCAGCCCAGAAATAAGAAGTTATGTACTCACCATAACGTTCCATCTGAGTAGGTGACTTCATTTGTCTGCAACCTTTGGGTCTTGGATCCGACTTCGGATCCGAGCAGGCAACTTATTTTACAGCTTATGGATCCGAGCTCCTAGCTCCTCCCCTTACCCATAATCCCCTGCCAACCCTGATTGACCTCAGATCAAGTTTGCCCTTATACCAAATCTCAGACCAAAAGTGTCCCGAAAGGGACCAAGAAAGGACATTCAAGAAAAGACTTCTGAAGGCCAGGGGGAAGGAGGGGGGGGATGGTTGCAGACAAATGAAGTCACCTACTCAGATGGAACGTTATGGTGAGCACATAACTTCTTAATCTGAAGTAGGGACTTCATTTGTCAGCAACCTTTGGGACAGAGTCCCCAGCTACCTGAATCTTGGGCGGCCATCATGGAAGGATGTTCCGGAGCACTGCAGAGCCAAAGGATGCGCTCCCTCTGGAAATAATGTCCAGCTTATAATGGTTGATAAAGGTATGAGGTGAGGCCCAAGTGGCTGCAGAGCAAATATCATCTAAAGATACTCTAGATCTAAAGGTGGCAGAAGTAGATATGGAGCGAGTAGAATGCGCCCGTACTCCCTGAGGCGCGGGTCTCCCAGAAGTTTCATAGGCCAGAAGAATACACTGTGAAATCCATCGTGATAAGGTGACCTTAGAAATAGCTTTACCCAAACTGAATTTGGCAAAGGAAATGAACAACTGATCGGATTGTCTGTGACCAGCAGTCCTATGAATGTAGAAGTGCAGTTGTCTGTGCATGTCTAAGGAATGCAGCTTGTATTCTCCTTTATTCTGGTACTTAGGGAAGAAGACTGGCAGGTTAATGGACTGATTGATATTGGTTTCTGAGGCCACCTTAGGAAGAAAGGAGGGACTGGTCCTGAGGTACACTCTATCCTGATGAAAAATCAAGTAGGGAGGTTTCACACAAAGGGCCTGAAGTTCGGAAACTCTTTTCGCTGAAGTGATGGTGACAAGGAACGCCGTTTTCCAGGAAAGATATTTAAGTTTGGCCGAGGCAGCTGGTTCAAAGGGAGGGGCAGTCAAGGCTTGAAGGACTAGTGATAGATCCCAAGGGGGTACAGCTTCCTTGACGGGAGGCCTGAGCAGGAAAGTACCCTTGAGGAAGGTTTTACATAATTTCGCAGTCATCAAAGGACCTGTCTCATGTCCCACATGGTAATCAGAAATGGCTGCCAATTGAACCTTGACCATAGAACTGCTAGCCCTCCGGTGAGGAAATCCAAGACGGACGGTAACGAAGCCGTGAAGGGATCTATGTTATGGTGTTCCGCCCAGATGGAAAAACGCTTCCATTTACTGCAATAGACTTTTCTAGTGGAAGGTTTATGTGCTGCCACCAAGATGGCTTTAACTGGTGAAGAGATGCCGGGAGTCCTGACTAAGAGTGGAACTGGAGCAGCCAAGCTGTCAGCTTCAGGTTGTCCAGATTCGGGGTCGGTAGACCTAAGGGATGGGATATTAGATCCGGAATGGGATCCAGAATCCAGGGAGGATTCACCAGATGAGACCACAGGTAAGGGAACCAAGTTTGACGAGGCCAGAATGGGGCAATGAGGATCATTCTGCTCCCCAACCGAGAAGCTTTCTGTATAAGTTTCAGCATCAGGGGTAGAGGAGGATAGGCATAAAGTAGACCGGGAGGCCAAGCATGCACTAGAGCATCTCTCGGGGTTTCCCCGAGGGGGGGAATCAGAGCAAAGAAGCTGGAGCATTTCGCATTTGAGGGAGTGGCAAAGAGATCGCAGCAGGGTTGCCCCCATGCGGCAAAAATCCACTTTGCTACCTGGGAATTGAGAGACCACTCGTGAGGGGAAAGAATAGTGCGGCTGAGCTTGTCCGCCAGAATGTTGGACCATCCCGGAATGTGCATTGCGATAAGGAAGCGGTTGGTGGAGATCGCCCATTCCCACACCCTCATGGCCTCTCGACAGAGAGGGTAGGACCTGGTTCACCCCTGTTTGTTGATGTACCAGACAACTGACATGTTGTCCATCTGTATCGCAATAGTTCCTATGGGGAGAAGGTTCTGAAGTGCTTGCAACGCCAACAGCACCGCCCTCATCTCCAGAACGTTGATATGCAAGGAGGTCTCTGTGTTGTTCCACGTGCCTTGGACCATTCTGCCTGAGCAATGCCTCCCCTCCCACCCGAGTCCGTGGTCACCATGGCGAGGGGAGGCGGCATGCAGAAGGGTTGTCCCGTATGGAGGTCCGGGGACTGGAGCCACCATAAGAGGGCCCTCCTGCAAGCCCTGCTGAGTGAGATAGGGTGACTGAGGGGAAGAAACTGAAAGACCATTGGACTAAAAGGGTCCACTGTAGCACCCTCATATTCAGATGAGCGCATGGAAGAAGAGTTATTGCTGTCGCCATGGAGCCTAGCGCCCCCAGGACCAATTCTGCCCGTGGGGCTTTTGATTGGAGGATGGCCTGCACATGAAGCCTCAGGTTTTGAAGTCACTCCGAAGTGAGGCACGCTCACAGACTTCTCGTATCTAGTTTGGCCCCTATGAACTCTATCACTTGTGTCGGAGCAAGAGAGGATTTGTCCATGTTGATCGTAATGCCTAGTTGGGGAGCTAGCTGGAGAAAGTAATTTCTGGCTGCACAGAGTAGATGCCTTGTTGGGGCGGACAGGAGCCAGTCGTCCAGGTACGGGAAGACCTGCATTCCCTGGAGTCTCAGGTGGGCCGCTATCACTGCTAACACTTTGGTAAACACCCTGGGGGCTGTGGTGAGACCAAAGGGAAGGACCCTGAACTGATAGTGACTGGCTCCCAGCTGGAAGTGGAGAAACCTCCTGGATCGTCTGTCCATTAAAATGTGGCAGTACGCATCTTTGAGGTCTATTGAGCACATCCAGTTGCTCTCCTGCAAGAGGGGGAAAATGGATTGAAGGGTGACCATCCGGAATTTTTCTTTGGTTACTGACAGGTTCAAGAGTGAAAGGTCAAGAATCGGTCTCAAGTCCCCCGTCTTTTTTGGCACCAGAAAGAACCTGGAGTAAAACCCTAATCCGAGCTGATCTGGGGGGACGGGCTGGATGGCTCTTTTTTCTAGCAGCTGCTGAATTTCTGCAGCTGCCGCCTCCCTGTGATCGGGTGGTACATTGGGGAAGTTTTTGAGTCTGGGGACATGGTGCAGTGGAATTTTGTAACCTCTGGATATGATACGAAGCACCCAGCGATCTGACGTAATGGACTCCCAAGCCGCCAGGTGCTTCAAGAAGCGCACCCCGACTGCCTCCAGAGTGGAGCAGTTAGGCAACCCCTCAGGGCTGCTGCGTGGGCTGATCAGAGAAGGTTTCTCTGGACCCAAAATTTTTCGGGGCCCCTCTGCCTCTAGGGTGGCATCCTCCCTGTCCTCCTCTGCCACGGAAGGATTGGTTGTCCGGAGCAGGCTGGGAATGTTGTGATTTCCAGAACCACATCTTCTTCTGTCCCTTTTGGTTCTTGGAGAAGGACCTCTGGGGAGCAGAGAAGCAGACTCCGACGGCAGACAACGTCTTCCCGTCCTTTTCGCTCTGGACAAGTGTCTCACGAATGGTCTTGCCAAACAAGGTAGAACCATCAAAGGGGGCATTCGCAAAAGACGCCTTAAAGGGCTCTGCAAAGTCACAATGTCAGAGACAGGCCTGACGTCTCATGACTAGACCCGCTCTGCTAGCTCTAGCAGCTCTCTCTGTGGCGTGGGACAAAAGCCGCATAGAGGTATCTGAAATAGATCTTAGAGTGGCCATAAGAGTGGAGTACAACTGCTTGTCCTCCACCGACATGGACTCTGGGGGGGAAGCAGCATATTCTTTGATAAGATCTCGCTGCATCCTGATGATATGTGCCATGTAGTTCACGGACCTTACTGAGAAGGTCGCTGAACTAAATACCCACTTCCCGAGGCGATCCATCGAGCGGGACTCCTTGCTCGGTGGATGGACCGAGGGGCTCTCCTGAGCTAATTCCCTCTTAGTGGCTGCCGACATCAGCATGGCATCTACGGGGGGACCCTTGCTCCAATGGGACCGGTCTGCAGGGGGACTCAAAATTCTATCCAGGCATTTGGGGACTGGCTCCACAGTGTCTGGCTCCTTCCACACCCTGGTGGTGATAAGGTCCACCAGAGGGTCGGCCGGAGGGGACACCCAAGAGGTAGAAGGGCCTGCTTCAAATGCCTCCAGGAACACGGACTCATCAGAGGAAGCCTTAGGGGCAGACCACCCCCCCCTGATCCTGAGCATTTCCATGATGTCTCCAAAGGAGACATCCTTGGGAGGTGACCTTGGGGAGCCTTCCCCTTCATCCAAGTCCGTGTCCTCTGTTAAGGACTCAGGAGAGTCCACAGGTCTCCTCTTACACTTATGCTTGTGAGGCACTTCGACTGTCCGAGGAGGTCTCACCAGCAATAACCTGTTCCAGTGGAACAACCTGGGACATTGAAGCAGGCTGTCCCTGTGGCCGGGTGATGAAAGCCTGACCCAGCAGAGAGGAAGTGCAGGGTGGAGCTGATGCAAGGACCGGGGGTCTGGATGCTCTCAACAGAGCCCTCTCCACTGTATCGAAGGCCGAGGGGAAGCCGCTCTCCTTGGGGTCCGAAAGCCGACTCCCACTCGGATCCGATGAAGGGATTGGAACTGGCGCCGAGGCCATTGGATCCGAAGAACCCGTGTGCTCCAACCTGGATGGAGCCGAAGGCACACTGAATCCCTTGGATCCGAAGCTCGGCCCACGGCTCCGAGTGGTCGGATCTGATGAAGAACCCAACAGACTCGAGAGCAGGGTCAGATCCGAAGTACCCAGTACTGTCGGTGCCAACCCACCCCCGGCTCCAACGCTGCCTGGCTCCGAGCGCTCCGAGCCCGTGAAGCCGGTCGGAGAAGGAGCTATCAGGGCAAAAAAAGGTGTCGAGCTCCCCCCCCCGAAGGGGGGGAGGCAAGAGCACTCCCATCTGCAGCTGGGCCTGGATGAACCTTCTCATCATCCGGTCCAAGTCTGCATCAGAAAGACTGTAAGTAGATCTCGACGAGGCCACCGAGGCGGGCCGGGAATGCTGCCTTGATGGCCTCGATGGAGATCGGGTCTCCTCCTCCTCGGGTCCCGGGGAAAAGCAAGGGTATCAGATCCGAGGAGGAGGGGACCTGGAAGCCGTGGAGGGAAAAGCCCGCTTAGCTGGGGGGGGGGGCCGAAGCGGAGGCCTCGGCCCACCGCTTGTGGTGCTTATCCCTCCTTTTCTCCCTCCTGGCCTCCCTTTCCTCTGGCGTCTTAGTGCGAGTTTGAGTCCCAGCCAGGGGAAGGGGGCAGGAGTGGCTACCACCGAGGACTGAGGAGGAGCCACGGGAGTACCGGAGGCCGAAGCCGAATCCGGGGGCAAAAGTCCTGCCAGGACTAGCTTCGACCTCCGCTCTTTCAGTGCCCTGGGGTTTAACACTGTGCAAATGGAACACCCAGAGGACAGGTGTTCAACCCCAAGGCACTGAACACACCGAGTGTGGCCATCTGCCGGTGAAAGCTTATGGTCACACTCAGTGCACTTAGAAAAAATGGGTTTTGGGGCCTCCGACATTAGAAAAATAAAGTAAACTACACAAACACACCAGGCCCCAAAAACACAAGCAACACACACACACACACTCTACAAACCAGCGAGGGGAGGAATTACACTAAAACTTAATGAAAATAATGAAAAAGGATCCTAAACCACGCACACTGTTTAATTAAACCAAGAAAGATTTCTAATTTGACAAGTTTTAAAGACTTATCTGGTAAGTCGCCAGGAGCTCTAAAATCCAGCTGTCTCTTCTAAGAGCGGCAAACTAGATCTGAGGTCAATCAGGGTTGGCGGGGGATTATGGGTAAGGGGAGGAGCTAGGAGCTCGGATCCATAAGCTGTAAAATAAGTTGCCGGCTCGGATCCGAAGTCGGATCCAAGACCCAAAGGTTGCTGACAAATGAAGTCCCTACTTCAGATGTTCCAGTAGCTATGCAGAACAGAGTCCAAGTCAAGCTAGATAAAATGGTGCAACAAGGTGTAATTTGTCCAATATATGAACCAACTGAATAGGTATCCTCCATGGTGGTAGCTCATAAGAAAAGCTCAGATGATATCAGAATATGTATTGATCCACAAGATTTGGAGAAGGTGCTGAAAAGACCTCATCATCCAATGCGTACAGTCGAAGAAGTTGCAGCTCTGATGCCAAATGCCACTGTTTTTACTGTCTTAGATACAAAGAGTTCATTTTGGCTAATTTGTTTGACAAGAAATCCTCGCTGCTAACTATGTTCAGTACTCCTTTTGATAGGTACAGATTTTTGAGAATGCCATTTGGGATAAATTCTGCTAGTGAAGTCTTTCAACGTGTAATGAAGCAAATTTTTTTCTGGATATCCTTGTGCTGTTGTGGTAGATGATATTCTAGTAGGAGGTAATGGTGAAGCTGGGCATGACAAAACCTCAAGAATGTTCTGGAAAGAGCATATCAAGTGAATCTTAAGCCAAATCCTCAGAAATGCAAGTTCAGGTTACGAGAAGTTACTTATGTTGGTCATTTGTTTAACAGTTCAGGCTTATGACCAGACCCTTCCAAGCAAATGGCTATTCTTGATATGCCAGCTCCAGACAATGTTCAAGCCCTTCAATGTTTTCTTGGCATGGTTAACTATCTATGCAAGTTCATTCCAGATTTGAGCCAACTAGCAGCACCGCTCAGAGAGTTGACACGTAAAGATGTATCTTGGTCATGGTTGGAACAACACCAGAAAGCATTTGATACCCTAAAACAGTGAATTGCCAGTCCACCAACTCTCAGATATTTTGATGTTCACAAACCAGTTATTCTTTCCTGTGATGCTTCAAAATGTGGCCTTGGTGCAGTCATTCTTCAAGATGGTCAATCTGCAGCCTATGCATCCATATCTCTAACACAAACTGAAATGCAGTATGCTCAGATAGAGAAAGAACTCTTGGTAATTGTGTTTGCATGCTTGAAGTTCCATGATTATATTTATGGTCAACCTATCCAGATTGAAACAGACCACCAATCTCTAGTCACTATTTTGAGAAAGCCTATGTATACAACTGCAGCCAGATTGCAACGTATGATGTTGAGAATACAGAAGTGCAATTTTAGTCTTGTCTACACAAAAGGCAAACTTCTTTATCTTGCTGATACTTTATCCAGATCACCCAGAAATACCACTGAACAGCATGAGAATGAGAAACTTGATTTTGAAGTCATGGAAGTGAGAAATTTTTCTTCCATACATCTTAATGAGCTTAGAAATTACACAGTCTCAGATCCTGTTTTACAGAAGCTCAACCACTTTATCAATCAAGGATGGCCATCAAAGCAATCTAGTTTACCTCAAGAAGTGCAACCTTATTTTCCTTACAGAGATGAAATTTTTGTTTGACAATGGTATCATCATGAAAGATCCAAAAATAATTGTTTCAAAGTGTGGCCACCCAGGAACTGATTCTACTAAAAGGAGGTGAGAGGACTAGTATTTTGGCCTTCTATGTCACAAGACATTGACAGAGTACTTCCATTTTGTTCTGTATGTAATAGTACAAAGCCACATCAACAGAAGGAACCACTTCAGCTAAACCAGATTCCTGGACTACCATGGTCGAGTCCGCACAAAGTTATTTCTGACAATGGCACACAGTTTACTAGCCAGCAATTCAAAAGATTCACTGAAGAGTGGGATTTTGTTCATGTTACAAGTTGTCCTGAATACCCACAGTCAAATGGTTTGGCAGAATGTGCAGTTCAAAGTGTGAAACAGTTAGTTAAGAAGGCGAAACGAGACAACAGTAATGTTTTCCTGAATCTGTTGAATCTAGGGTTGCCACCTTTCATCGTGGCTAAAACCGGATTAAAGCCACACCCCTTGCGTCACCAGTAACCTCGCCCATCCCACCTCCTCTTCCGTCCACATTCCGCCCATTTTGTGACATCACGATGACATCACTTGATGAGGAACGGCCTCTTTTGCCGTTTCTGCTGCCTGCTTTCGGCTGATTTGCTATGCTTTTTTGTAAAAAAAAGCATAGTAAATAAGCTGATTTACAAACTCCGATAGTCTGTTTCCTTTTTGAAACAGAATACCGGAGTTTGTACAGTGTTTTCTGGACTACTGGAGAATCAGTTTGATTTCCGGATAGTCCGGAAAAAAAACGGAGGGGTGGCAACCCTAGTTGAATCTCAGAAATATTCCTTGTGATAAACATCTTGGTTCACCTGCCCAGAGACTTCTGTCGAGACAAACCAGAAATACATTACCAGACAGCAGTAGTTTATTGGTTCCATGTGCTAAGAATAACAGATCAGGGAAAGCCCATCTGTTAAAGAAACACCTATCTCAGAAATCTTATTATGAGAAATCCAGTAAACCGCTCAATCCATTATGTGATGGAGAGACAGTAATAATGCAAACATGTAAAGGTTATGATGGGATTGGAGTCATGAAGAGTATTTGTCCAGAGCCGAAATTGTACATTGTGGAATCACAAGGAGTAGAGTTTAGGTGGAATTGGAGACATTTGATATCAGTGTCTGAGCCTGTACCACAGCACCTAGCCTGTGAGAAAGACTCTATCTCAGAGTGATGCCAGGCAATGCTCACAACCTTTACCTTCTCATGTAATGGCTGTATACTGCTAGCATCAGACAGAGTCAGCCCTGAACTAAAACTGTTGCAACTGCTGGATTTACAAGGTAAGTGTAGAACCTGGAGTCTATTGTGTAACAATATGAATGAATGGCATATCCTTGCATGTTGCGTGTTGTTACTTAGGTTCATAGGTTCATAGGATGATACTAGGCTACTGGCCCGGAGGCCCTTATAAGCCTAGCCAAGAATTTTGCCTATGTTCCCACAAAGTCAGTTTCCCCTGTCCAGCAGGGATACAGATGGGATCTCAGGGATGTATTTTCTGTTTCCCATCCAGTTTTCCAGGTTCCTCTTAAAGAGGGCTAGTGAGGTACTCTGCTTGACATGGAGAGGGAGTCTATTCCACAGATGGGGGAGTCTTTGAGACATAAATCTATCCCACCAACAAGTTCTATTAATGTCACAGACCAGGTTGAGGGCTTGCATACAGGTTGCATGAGTGGAGTTTGACTTACAGATATGCAGCAACTCCATCAAGGCTTGGTTTGAGATGGCCCTGTATGCCAGACACAGGTCACTTCTGAGCAGTCTGTATGAGACTGAATACAGGGACAGGGCTTTTAGCCTATCTGTATAGGATAGGTGTTTGAGACCCTGGATTTTCCTGGTCAGGAGCCTCTGTGGTCTCTCCAGCTGCTGCATGTGCTTGGCAAGGTACATGCCGAAGGAAGCACTGTACTCGGTAATTGGTCTAATAAGGGAGGAGTACAAGAATGTTATGTCCTCCTTGTTCCTAGATGAAATACCCTTACTTATGAGGTGGGCCATACAGAAAGCCTTCTGTACAACAGAGGCAATGTGGTGGTCAAAAGTCAGGTTGCTGTCAACCTGGGTGCCCAAGTCTCTCACTACTGATTGTGTGCTTAGTACATTGTTATTAAAGAGATAATTAGTGGGGAACAACCATTTTCCTCAAAGGGGATAATGATGCATTCCTTGGCATTCAGTTTGAGGCCATGCTTGTGGCACCAGTCATTAGTTTGGGTAAGGCCCTCTCGGATGATGTTCACATCACTAGGGGAATTTATCACAGTGCTCAGCTTGCAGTCATCTGCAAACTTGGTCAGCCACAGACCACTGGTTTTGGCTTGCACCTTAGAAAAGTATATCCCAAACAGTAGAGGCCCCAAGACTGATACTTGGGGTATGTCACTCATTACGGTTCTACTACTAGAGGTGGCTTCCCCTAGTTTGACTGACTGGGTTCTATTAGTGAGACAGTTAGCTATCCATCTAGTAACATATGGGATGATGCCTAGCTGGGAGAGTTTATCTATTATGCCCGCGTGGGGAATAGTGTCTAAGGCTTTGGCTAGATCAAGGTAGAGGGTGTGCACTGTCTTCTCCTTGTCCATGGCTTTGGTGATTGTTTTGAAGAAGTTGACCAAGTTTAACAGGCATGATCTCCCTTTGACAAAACTAAACTGTGTGGGGTAAAGCATTTGGAGGTTGCCAATGTCCTTGTTTATAAGGTCCATGATAATGTGTTCCATGGTTTTGCAGATCAGGCTAGTTAGGCTGATGGGGCTAAAACTGCCTGGGTCAGTGGATGCCCCACCTTTGTACAGAGAGATGACAGTGGCTGTCCTCCATTCAACTGGGATGAAGCTGGTGCTCAGGCTTTTGTTGGATAGGATGCCTAATGGTGTTGAGAGCTCATGCCTCAGTTCATGTAGGACACAGCCAGGAATGTTGTCAGGTCCCATGGAGGCTGTCTTTTTTGCTTTGAGAGGGCATTAAAGACCTCCTCCCTGGTGATGAGGGGAGTGGGGCAGGTGCTGGGGATGTCCTGGTTTACTGATGGGGGGTACAGGGGGGTGAAGTTTTCACTGAATCTGTCTGCCAGCAGGTTGGCTATATCTACAGCATTTGTGTATGTGGTGTTCTTGACCACCAGTTCAGAGAAGATTTGGGTGTTCCCTTTGAGATTGCCAATGTACGTGAAGAAGGCCTTGTGATTGTCCTTAGTGGATGTGGCCAATTTGGACTAAAAGTTAGCCTTACAGGATTTCACCAGTGACCTTATTTGCTTGTTTAGACAAAGGAAAGATTACTTCCAACTTGGCACCTACTACTCCTTAGTCCTGGACGGCAATTATTTTCCTTTTATTATAGTTTATTGATTGCTGCTGTGCACCAGACAGGTTTACTCTTCTTGAGGAAGATGATTTGGTCCTGTCAGATATTGCTGAGTCCATGCAGCTATGTAGGTACTTATATAGTTTTTTGGTGTAGGCTTGGACATTAGTGCTAGCTCCAACTGAAGGGATGGTGGCTGTGAAGCTGCTTATCAGCTCTCAGGAGATTGTAGTCAGCTTTGGAAAAGTTTTTTGTCTGACCCTGACAAGAGGGGAGTCAGGGGAGATGGCGACTTTGAAAGTGATCACTTTATGGTCGGATCTTATCAAGGAGGGTGACACTGTAGAGGTGCTACAGCAGGTACTCATGTTGGTTAGTACCAGGTCCAGGATATTTTCATCTCATATGGGGTTGTCAACCAGCTGATCCAATGCATTGGCATTGATGAAGTCAAGGAATGTCTGGTTGTTCGTGTTTGGGCTAGAAAAGGTATTCCACTCTATGGTTGGGTAGTTAAAGTTACCCAGGATCAGGGTAGAGGGTTGAATGTTGATGGATTCAAGTAAGTTCAGATAGGTGGAGTGGGCATCTTGAGCCATGGTTGGGGGTCTGTATCTAGCTATGACTTGAATTGGTGTTTTGTCAACAGTTAACTGCACTTGGCAAAAGCAGATGCCCTATGCTGACCATCTAAAAAACTCCAGCTATACTCTGTCGCATATCGTCTACTCAGAGGCGATCTCTGCTTAACATACAAGACCATGTCAAACCCAGAGTTGTTGGACATGCTACACTTAAAGAAATCCCAATCCCTCAGAGCCACATGCTCCAGGGATCTAAGCCTTGTCATCACAATGAACAAAACATGCTGAAGGGATAGGTTTCTGACCCAGAGACTCCCCAGACTCTGGAATAGACTGCCCATACATGTGAAGCAGAGCGCCTCTTTGGCCCTCTTCAAAAGGAACCTTGACAACTGGATGGGAGATAGGAAATTCACCCCGGGGATCACATCATTCACCCTGCTAGACAGGGGTCCAGGGAATGAAATATTGTGGGAAGAAATAGCTAGGGAATTGTTATGGCTAGGCTTGTATAGGCCTTAGGGCCAATAGCCGAGTACCAACCTATGAACCTATGGAGTGTCTGCTATATGTCATACTGTTTGACCATCCTAGAGGTGTGTATGTCTTTGATAAGATACCACGGAGATTACTTGTTCTTTGATAAATATTGAAACCCCACCTCTTTTGGCTTTGTAGCCCTCCATGTGGGGTGTGAAAGTATGGTAGGATGAGTAACCTGTTAAGGCTGGGGTGCTCTCCACAGCTTTGAGCCAGGTTTCAGTGATTACACAAATGTCAGCATCCTCCAGGGTGAAGAATGCTTGCAATGAGTGCAGTTTCTTGCTAAGACTCTTAGAGTTTCGCAGCATGATGTTTAAATTTCATTTAGAAGAATTTTTCACATCTGTAATTTTGTCCTCATGACTTTGCCTAAAAAGGCACTATGGGAGACAACAGCCTTTGCCAGAAGCCTGAAGCCCAGGGGAGACAGATGAAGGCCATCTCTGGCAAAGCATCGTGATCTGTCAGTCATGTCCTCCCAGGCTGTCAGGTACTGGATTCCCTTGGAATGACACCAGAAATTAAGCCAATTCTTAAAGTCAATCATTTTCTTTTTGTACTGAGGCATCATTCTGGGTGACAGTAGAATGCTGCATAAGGCTAGGGAAATACCTGACTGGGATACATATTCAGCAAGCTCAATCATATCTCTCTTCATATAGTACAGAGAGGTACGTCTCAAGCCATTCACACCAACATGGACTATGACCGAGTCATAACAGTACCTGTTGTTAAGATACCTGAGTGAGTGTGTGATATGGTGGATTCTAGCACCTGACAAGCAACTTACCATAACTCACTTCTTGTCTAGCCTAGTGAGATGCACATCTGTATGTCTCACAATAGAGTCTCCTATGACTAGTATGTTGGGTTTGTGGCTGGGCCTTACAGGTTGTGAGACATAGGCATGTGTACTGTGTGGTACTTGGTGCTGTGGGTTGTGATGTGTGTGTATGTTTTTTCTTTGGAGGTAGATATGCTTTTGTTGAGAACATCCACATATGTAGGAGTGTGTTGTACAGGTTTAGGTGGTACTAGAAGTGTGGCATTTGTAGTATTTGCGCAGGCAACCTTCTCAGTGCCAGATGTACTGGCTTGTGAGTGAGACAGCAAGGATTCTAGATTCTGAATGTAATTGCATCTCTCACATATTGTGTTCCTAGGTGGTAGTAGTAGATGGTTGTCCGGGTACATGAGGCAGTTGCTACACTGTCTCAGGATGCCCATATCAACCAAGACTAGCAGGAGAACCCATAGGAAATTTTCTATCCATGGCTGTCAGAATCTGTGGAAGAGATGTCAGGGATAGTATAGTGGGTACTATCTAAGGAGAGTACCACTAGGTGTAAGTTGAGCTGGATAAAAGCAATACAGTAGCTGCAAGGGAGGGCCTCAATTACACAGGAGTGCCGGTAAGGGAAACAATGCAGCTAAGATACCTCACAAAGGGTTAGAACAGTGCAGCAGCAGTGTGTGACTTGCAAACAAAAACAAACCTGTGCAAACACAGGGTTTAAATATCACAAAAACAAAAGTAAAATAGAAGCACTGGAATTGGCAGATCAACCCTTGTCCCTGAGCTCTTAGCTAAACACCCTATGCCAGACCAGTTCCAACCAGTTCACTTACTCCTACTAAGTGCAGACATGCGCCAGGCATAGCAGGAAATGCAGGAATCACACAAACAGATATGGATACAGCAAAACTTGTAACCAGACTATGCTGAAGATATTTAAACTCTGTTTAGGTCAATTTAACACAGGAGAACAGATACACATTCAAATATAATGGTAGCAAACACGAACAAATTGATTTAAACAAATTAACCGATTAACCAATAAAAAAGCTCAAAACTGAGCCCTGTTCTAGCAACCTTCAATCAGACGAGTTCTAACTGCATACTCCTGCCACTAGGGTACAGGGGAACTCTCTCCAACTCTCTGGTTTAGTGCTCAGGTTATACAAACAGAGCTAGATTCAGCAGATCTGAATCTAGTCTATGCTACAGCAAACAAAGTGCACCAAATTCAGAAAGAAACAGTTCAAATAAGTAGGCACAATAATCTTTCAACCAGAAATTCCCAGCTCAGAAAGGCAGAATCTGCTCTCTCCACCCACAAGAGTGCAGACCACAAACCTTCTTAATGTAAAATAACTGGCCTTAAGCCCAAGTGCTTAAACCAAAAGTAAGACACTTTTAGAATAACAGACACACTAAGACTTCAACCAGCAATTCCTAACTTAGAAGGATGTAAGCTACCTCTCCTGCCACAAGAATGTAGACCATAAACCTTCCTAATGTAAAACAACTGGCCCGAAGCCAAAGTGCTAGCACAAGTGCTTAAACCAAAAGCTTAGAATAACAGTTACAATTTAATAAGGCTACTAACAAGCAATAATAAATGTAGCAGAATGAATGCAATTGAATACTTTTAAGAACAAGCAGCAAAAGCAAAATAAAGTAATAAAGTAGGAAGAAACACAAATACAGTAAAAGCAGATGAATAAAGTGCATTTTTTTTAAAAATAATTCAAGGTTGAGAAACTAAGGGTGTGGGACTTCCCAAATGATTTCTCTGTACTCAGTAGAATGAGCTGATGAGATGGGATTGGGAGGAGTGTCCAAAATTAAATTTATAGTTGGGGCAGGCAACTCAAAGGCCACCAAATTAAAGAACACAACAAGAATTGGGCAGGTAGGAAGGGAAATTGCAGCCACAGATCAGATCAGCAATATTCAGAGCAAGCGGGCCAAACACTGCAGCTAAACAGAGATATTTCTAATTAAAAGACCAATGTTGTTTCTTAGCTCCCCACACTAATTAACTGATATTACTCACAGTTTGCAAAGGAATACTTAGTTAACTTTTTAACTGACCCTAGCCAAGAACTCTTAAAACTCCAACAAAGCAGAAAACTTAAAACAAAACAAATGTAATATTAGAATAAGATATGAAATAGAAGTGATCAAACCTTAAATGAAGAGCTTCAATTCAAAGTAAAATGCAGTCACAGATCAGCAATATTCAGAGCAAGCAGGCCAAACACCTAAATGTTTTTGTATGGGGTAATCTTCTTCTGCACCTATTCATAGGTTACTACTAGGCTAATTGCTCTTGTAGGCCATTTTAAGCCTAGCCAATTACCTCATGTAAGAATCAAACCCTACACCTTGTGGTTGTAAGGTAAACACCTTAACCATTATACCAACCACCCACCTTGGTAATGTAAGCAAGTAAAATGTGGGTTATTTGGACAGAAATGCCTTTAACATGTGACAGCAGAGACATATGTGACTATATATGCCCTGTATCAAGTAGTAGGCCTCTGGCATCAAAGATTCACACAGTCATACCTCTCAAAAGCACTGATGGTCATCAAATGTCCTTGATTTAGCACCATACATTTGTTCTGGAAAATCATTAAAGAGAAAAGTTAGAAAGTAATGAGACATCTCATACTTCACGACCCTCACAAGATCATTAACAATACAGATTCAAAAAATGTTTGATTCTATCAACTGTCTAACTTTCAAAGACCAAAATATATCAAAGGTTGTTGTTGTTTACAGTTAGTAAAACATATGCAGATATACTAAGGACTAAGTCAGCTATGCACCCTGAGCATTAGACAGAAATGTTATATATCCTTGAATCCAAAATATATAACAAGAATATGGCACAGTTATCATCACTTGTACAGGGTGTTCTGTGTGTGTGTGGGGGAAGCAGGAAGCCATGAGTGTGTGTCAATAAGAAAGAGAAGCAGGCAGACATTTGGATAAAGTAACAAACAGCTTGTGAGACAAAATGAGCTTTAAGCTTCACAGTTGAACTATGTAACTGTTGTGTGTGTGTGTGTGTGTGTGTGTGTGTGTGTGTGTGTGTGTGTGTGTGTGTGTGTGTGTGTCTGTATTTGTCCTCTAGGTGAAAATGGCGTGTGAGTTCCTGCATGAACATAGCCAAGCTCTATGCTAGCTCTATGTCTTGGTATGTAGGACAGGTGTGAGCCATGTATGACTCTCACCTCTATCATGCACGGCTCACACCTGTGCTAGCTCTACATCTTGGTATGTTGGACAGGTGTGAGTCATATATGGTAGACGTGGCAAAGCCACAAGAACTGGCTCTACCAGGAGTTGTACTGGCACATCCACACCCATGGTCAAATGCACTGCTGCTACCTGAACATGACAGATGTCTGCTGGATCAGCTCCCCTCACAAGGATGCCCAGGACAAAGATCCCATGGCCTGTCATGTCTGGGTGTGGACACTTCAACTACTGATGGAGAAGTGGAAGTAGTCCCACTATGAGAGTGTGTCCAGACACAGCTACATTGACTAACAGCAGATGATGTGGCTGACCTATGCCCATGAGGATGCCATTCCCCATCCCAGCATACATACCATCACAGACACTGCTCATTACAATGTGTCATTCATCTGTCCAGTGAATCGGAAACACAGTGGAGGCAGTCACACATGTCAGACTGTGCTGCATCCACAATCCTGAGCATTTTTCATGAGCACCTATGAGAATGTGTCTGTGCCTTCATGATGGCCCTAAACATATGTTGAGTGGCACGGGAAGTGACACTTGCACCAGGTGGAGGAGGGACAGCAGGCCCCCTCCAAGCACCCCTATAAATTTTCCTGTGTGGCACCTCACCCACACTTTGGCTACAGCCAGACTCAACATGCACTGAAGCCACAGTAGCCACAATTCCCTGATCAATGTCCTTGCCCTCCACCTGTCCAAGATCTGTGGGGTCAGTGGACTACGTAGGCATACTGGGCGTGTCCAGTGTAATTGCAGGGGATGGGTGTATGTCAACCACTGTGTCAGATTCAAACTCTGCATCCAAGAATGTGCCTCAATTTGGCCATCATCATAGTCAGACTTTGCTGCTACACTGACATCAGGTGGCACAGGGCACACAGTACTACTGAGAGAAACCTGTGATAAAAAAACAAGACAAACAGGAATACATTATTACCAGCACTACTGTAGTGCAATATATGCCAACAAAGTAACAATACTGCGACTATTACAGACAGTCCAGAAATACACATAACATGTGTGAGATTAAACTCACACACTGAAATATTTGTTTAAATTGATCAGTAGTACTGACATCAAACTGTTTGACTTACCAACTGCAGAAGGCAAGCATTCCTGGAGGCCTGATGGTCCTGAAAGAAGTTAAGCAAGAGGTAAGGGCAGCAACATCACAATCAACTGTAACACAGGGGGTAATACATTTGCCCCTTTATAGCTGCAGTAAACAAGCATTTAAACAAAAACGTAGCTGACATCTCCAAGCTAAGCTTATAGCAGTAGCAATCATCAATCCCCCAACCAAATAAATACATGTGACACAGAAATAACTTATTCATTTAAATTCACTAAATATACAACAGTATTGCAATCAACTGTAACACTGGGGGTAATACATTTGCCCCTTTATAGCTGCAGTAAACAAGCATTTAAACAAAAATGTAGCTTACATCTCCAAGCTAAGCTTATAGCAGTAGCAATCTGCAATCCCCCAACCAAATAAATGCAGGTGACACAGAAGTAACTTATTCATTTAAATTCACTAAATATACATCAGTATTCAACAGTTCAGATAACAAGGTCTACTTGAAAGCTGTTCTTGGGATGTGGTTGGTATGTCCCACACTCTGGCTCCCACATCCAGCACGTGGTGGAATTCAGTTTCCTGTGAGCTTTTTGTGGTCCTTAAGTCAGCTAGGAACTGCTCACTGGGGGTCAGTGGTGATTTCCTAGCAGGGTCTCTACCTGTAACCAAAAGGTCACAGCCTACTGCAGCTGCTTTCCTTCTTGCAGTGGTGATCATATCAGTGGCCCTATGGCACACCTGTTCATATGTTCTGCCATGGCCACCAACAGCATTCACACTGGCAACAAATTGTTGTCATATTATGAGCCTATGGCCCATATCTTGCCTTCCCCTTTGCAGGAGGAAGGCACAATGCTGCCAAAAGCCATCAATTATTATATTGTTTTTGGCATCTGTAAAGGTTCTTAGATGTGGATTTACATGCATTGATGCCATAATTGTAGATGTCCTAAATGAAAACAGACATATAATACACATAAGTATCACATAACTACAAAATATTGTTCACATACAACAGAAGACATAGTCAGTCAGTATTACCGACTGGTAAAACATAATACAGTCTGGAGATGTGAAATACTAACAACAAGAAGGATGCAAAACAAGGAGAGTAACAAGAGCAAGATATCCTTGTTAGGGCCATAACAGCAACTCACCTTAGCTCCCACCCCCACAAAAGAAAAGGCAAATGACAGTTCTGGCTAACAAAATATCTTTGAAATCCTACAAGTGCTGCCAAAGGACCTGTCCTTGAAACATTTCAAAAATATTTCTCACACAGCAGTCATTTCCATTTAGTTTAATAGCTTGCCAGGCATGTCTCCCTCTGAAATGGCTGGACAAACATGGCCATGACATCAGTACATGTCTAAGTAATGCATACAGATAACAGTGTAAAAGCCTGCGCTTCACATTATTGTTAAATAAGTCCAGTATATGCATAATATAGGTGAAAAAATGGAACCATACCTTGTGAGAATAAGTACTCCTCTACAGAGATATCATGAAGAAAATGTTTGTTCTCAATGTTCTAAACATATAGAGCTAACAACAGCTTGCCTAGCTACAGGGTTGCCTTTTTATATGGTGTATATTATTAATGGATTACAGCTGTGAGTGATTACTGCTTGTGAAGGAGAAATCGCAACAGTACTGCAGGCTGCCTTACTTCCACTAGGTGTGTCAGCTTAGATCTAGAAAGTGTTACATGTAAGGTTGGAAATGTAAGTAAGGAGCACACAATTCACAGGTTATATCCCTTAACATCCAAGCTGGCTTTCATTTCTTGACAGCTTCATATTATATGATTTTCAATTTATATCCTCACACATTTTAAGGACAATGATATAGAATGGGTTACACAGTGTGTGTCTCAGAGTACTGTGGCACAGTCTGCCATGTGTGACTGGCTCCACCGTATTGCCCATTTATAACATCACATGAATGAGATGTGGAAACGAGGGGTGTCTGTGATGGACCAAGGGGTGTCTGTTATGGAATAGGCAGTGTCTGTGATGGAATTTATGCTTGGAGGGGAAAATTATCCTCATGGGCGTAGGTTAGCCACATCATCTGCTGTCAGCCATTGTGGCCATGTCTGATCACTCTCACATACTGCCAATACTTCCAATGTTCCATCATTGAGCGTGTTGTCCACATACAGATGTGACAGGCCATGGGGGTTGTGGTCATGGGTGTCCCTATGTAGGGAGTTAGTCCAGCAGATGTCAGTCATGTTCAGGTAGCAGCACTACATATGACCATGGTCCTAGATGTCAACATGCTAGTGCAACTGCTATCAGAGCCAGTTCTCCTGATCGGGGATGCCAACAATGAACTGCCAGCTTTACCATGCATGGATCACACCTGTCTGACAGACCAAGACAAAGAGCAAGCACAGAGCTTGGCTGTGGTCATGCACACGTTCCCACAACTATTTCACCTGGAGAACCCCTTCAGACTCACACACCACAGTTAATCATTTAGTCTAACTGGCCATTTGTTGTCTTATACATATGTCTGCCTTCTTCTCTTTCTTACTCACACACACTCACTGACCTTGTGTGTCAGCCTAGACTTCCTGCCTCCTTACCACCAACAATATCATCTGCAAATGATGATAATTGTGCAATATTCCTGTTTTCTATCTTTTGGATTCAAGGATACAAACGTATTCTGTCTGATGCTCATGGTGCATAGGTAACTTATTGCTTAGTATATCTAAATTTGTGGTGGTGAAGTGATCATTGTACCTTGAACTTATTTTCTCCTTGGAAAGTTCAACAGTTTATAGAATCATAATGTCATAACCTTATACTGATTTCACCTGTGAAGGTTGTGAAGTAAGAAACTGCAATGTGTATCATTAATTTCTAGCTTCTCTCTTTAAGGATTTCCCAGTACAAACATGTGGTGCACATTATAAGTCACACCATCATATTCAGATATTAGGATTATATGACATGACTATAGTGAAACCTGATCAGAACAATAAAACAGTATAATGATCTCTTTTGCATTACCTTTACCAGACACATGCAGTAGCTGGATAGACCACAGGCCTTTCTCATCAACATAATACAGAGGCTACAAACCATGTCATGACATATGTGGATAGATTAAAAGCCATATCACTGTAATCTGTGTGGTATAGGATGAGGTCATATTTGTCTGGCCTGCAGCACACTGTCTGACCATGGCCTGTTGGGATTATTGCAGATTTAAGCTATCATATAGCTGATGACATCAGCAGAGTCTGCTGAGGCCAAAATAAGTGTTCTGCATGCTTGTGTATAAGTCTCTCAGTAATGTCAAGCAACAGCTAACAGACAGACACATGTACATACACAGCTGACTACAGTGAGAATAGAACTCCTAACTATCTAAGTGCAGACACTACAAAACACAGTGCTTTACTAAAGTGCCACAGCTAAAGTCTGACTTGGAGTGCGTGAGACAACAGTTTATAGCTGATGACATCAGCAGTGCCTGTTAAAGACAGAATAAGTGTTCCACATGCTGTTGTAAAAGGTTCTTGGTAATATCAAACAACAGCTAACAGACACACAAACATCCAGATACAAACACACACACACACACACACACACACACACACACACACACACACACACACACACACACACACACACACACACACACACACACACACACACACACACACTTGACTGAAACACCTTCCTATCTAGGTGCACAGACTACAGAACACAATACTTAATGCAAGTGCCACAGCACAAGTCTGATGTTAACAGGAGTGCTGGTGAACTTATAGTACATGACATCAGCAGGCCATGTGGGAGACAATAGGCTGGGAGGGCTGCATGAAATGGATGTGTAGTCTTGTACAAGTATCAACATACTGGCAATCCATACCCTTGAAGAAGTAACTGTGGGATACCACATCTACTCTCCTGACTTGACGCACACACACACACACACACACACACACACACACACACACACACACACTCGACTGCAATGAGAACTGAACACCTACCTAAGTGCACTTAATGCAAGTTCCACAACACAAGCCTGTTTCATACAAGAGTGCAGGTGCAGTAATAGTAGATGACATCAGCAGTTCATGTGATGCACAACAGCTTGGGAGGCCTGCCTAGGCACATAGATTTATAGCGATACATGAGGCTAGTAGCCTAATAGCACTAGGCTGTTTAGAATATTAGCTGTGTAGCAACACAAGTACCCTTATTGTGCATAGTTGGATGTTTGAGTTTAGCAAAATGAAGTTGTGAGCACCACCTACTGGTCTTGTCCATGATGGAGCACACCAAATTATATATTGTACTTTGTAGTGTGGTTGATATATTGTGGAAAAAATACTGAGAGTCCAGTGTTGTAGTGCTTGGTGGTGGTGGTGATGGGGGGGGGGCAACACATGAATGTATTGTAAATATATAATGTATAGTTAGATTGGGCCCTTGGTTTGTAATGTTTCCACATGTAGTTTTATGTCAGACAAAGGAAATGGAGAATAAACACCAGTAACGAAGTATGATATATACAGTCCCTTAGTGGAGCTGGTTTGCGCATTGGTGAACAAAGTGTACATGCATGTAAGAGACACCTGTTTGCACAGAGGTAAGCAGTGTACAAACGTGAGTCTCATTGCAAACATCTGATAGTTCCATCTCTACTCCAGGCCTGTTTTTTTGTGATGCCCAACAGCATTAATTGAATATATCTGGTTTATATTTGTGTCTGTCTGCTTCCTAGACGGTCTGGTTTGTCCTGCTTCCGCAATGTGGTACTTCACGCAAACCACATGAGCACAGCCAAACCTGTACTGTATTTGTTGCCTGGTAAAAGTAATAGAAATAAGAAATTGAAAAAAAGGAGAAATATGTGAAATGAGGAAAGCCAGTGTATGACATACACAGTAGAATATAGCAGTACACAAGATATTTCTACATAGCTTGGGATTTGAATTTTCACACCAATACATCTTCAGAAAACAAGATGGATGTCTTATTCCTCTTTTCCACAGAAACAGCTTTGCAGCAAAGGACTGAAGTATTTCACACAACCAACTGCATCAGAATGTATACTGCTATCAAATTATCAGCTGTTATTTGTACATTTAATTATTATTATATTTGGATGTATTACACTTACTGAGTATACAACCTGTTATGATTATGCTTGCAAATATACAGCTGTGTCTTACATTTCTGTGTTTCTTGGTAATTTATCACTTATCTGACCAATAGTGTGAGACATGCAGTGTGTAAGCCATTCAATATCTTTGGCCTTAAATTGTGTGAGGATATTAACTGGGGAAGTAATATGATATGCAGTTGCCAACAACTGAAGGCCAGGTTGGAAGGCATACATAACCATATATGGTTCCTTTTGGGGGTAGCATAAGTGAGTTACTGTTATGGCATAAACAAGGGTACACTGCTCTTTTTTGGGGGGTAAGAAAGCTCAGTTACACTTATGTCACAAACAAGCATAGCCTGTTATTTTGGTGGGGAGCAAAGATGAGTTATTGCTGTGGCACAAACAAGGCTATGATTCTCTTGTTACTCTTCTTGTTCTGCGTCCTGCCTGTTCTTTGATCTTGGGTAGGGTTGTGAAGTCAGAAACTGCAATGTGTATCATTACTTTCTAACTTCTCTCTTTAATGATTTACCAGTACAAAGGTATGGTGCTAAACTGAGGGCATGCACTAATCATCAGTACTTCTGAGAGGGACAACTCTGTGAATATTTGAAGTATGAGGCCTAAGACCTACTAATGGGAACATATAAGCAAAATCAATGCTCTGCTATCACATGTTAAGGTAGCTTCTGTAGAAATCCAACAATATTTACCTTATTACTGTACCATGTTAAGAAAGTCAAGTATATGCCATAATATTATTAAAGAATGTACTCTAGGTTCAGAACATACCTTGCAAATGCAGCAGTTGACACAGTTTTAGTTCAGGGCTGACCCTGTCTGATGCAAGCAGTACACAGCCAATACATGGAAAGGTAAAGGCTGTGTGAGTTGCCTGACATCAATTTTAATATGTTTATGTGAGTGGGAGAATGGTATTAGGCACATAGGTGGTCAATGAATGTGCTATGCATTGACTCTTAGGCATACTGAACATGCCTACTTCTGCATCCAGCCACAGCAGCTGGTGGTTCCCCCTCTGAGTCCTCCTCTGACTGTGGCTTTGGTGACCTAGATGTTGGTGGGGGAATTGTTGATCCTGTTGAATCCGTTTCTGCAAGATCAGATTGTACAGCATAGCACATACTGTGAAGATTTGTGTACATGTACATGGATTATACTGCAGGACTCCATCAGATGTGTCTAGGCACTGGAACTGTGACTTCAGCAGCCCAAACACATGCTCTATGATGTTTCTGGTTTGAGCGTGTGCCTCATTATGGCATTTTTCTGTGCCTGTGTGTGCAGTTCTCGTGGGTGTCTTCAGCCACGTTTCTAGTGCATAGGGTCTATATCACATCATCGAAAACACAAATTGTTGAATCACTATTCAGCAAACACACTTTGTTGAAACCTCACTCCATTGAATGGCCATTCAATCAAAGTCTTTCACAGGGAAAAACAACATTTAGCCATCATCAGAAATTTGCCCTTTTCCCCACTGTAGTGCAATCTTGGAATTGGTATATTTAGTTGAGAGTGTAGGGGCTCAGCCCCTCACTTGGGTGGGTTTTAAATTTTTAGAATTTTGTGAACGTTGCTAGGTTGGCTGAGTGTTGTTTTTTCCTGTGAAAAACTTAGATTAAATGACCATTCAATGGAGTGAGGTTTCAACAAAGTATGTTTGATGAATAGTGATTCAATGATTTGGGTTTTCAACGAAGTGATATAGACCCGTGTATAGCCATCATTCCCCAGTAAATCACACTGTGGGATATCCCCCTAGCAAACATCTGGTACAGCTGTGATGTGTCTCAGATATGGGAGGCATGATAACTGCCAGGGTTGCCAGCACACACATTCAAGATAATTCCCTGGGTATTACACATGACTTGGCAGTTGATGAGTGGTACCCCTTGAGGTTAATGTAAATTGTACCCTACTCACCAGGTGGTGCCTTAATGTGTATGTGAGTGCAATCTATGGGAACCAGTACTTTGGGGTAGTGTGGTACCTGGTAGAAATGTTGCATATTGTTGGCTCTCTCCTCAGAACTACAGGGAAAACATATGTGCTCAGTGGTATATATGAGCATAGCATCCAGGAATTGGTGGGGGATCCTGGATGCTGATCCCTGTGACCCATCCATGATGGCCCATTTGGTCTTTGAAAGGTACATGCAGATAATATTCTTAGGGCTACACATACCTTAGTTTCTACTGGGATGGGTTCACCTCAGTTGGCTGAGGCAGAGCTCACAGAGTTCTAGTAATGTGTCCCTGTCCACCTTGTAGTGATCTACAATCTCCAGTTCATGTAGCATCTGATCTGAAAAGTTACCTTTTTCTCCTTCTCGGTCTAGGCCTAGTGTCACTAGCACCAGCAGCATTGGCTTCAGCCTGTAGCACATACATACGAAGCAAAGCTGCAGCAGCCCCTAGCATTGTGTCCCTTTAAAATGTCCTTGTCTCTACTCCAGTGGTATTGAAGTATTCAGGAAAAAACAGAATGGAGGCTACATGAATGCTTTTTAACTTGTTGAATAGCTCCACCGTGCTGAAAATCACCTGCTTATGCTGTAAATAGCACCTATGAAACACACCTGCTGCTTAACTGAGTGTGTTAACTCTGTTGCTGCTCATTAGTGCGTGATGTGCACCCCTGCAGCCCTGCATGCACCTATGCATAAATAAGGTAAATACAGGCAATATTGTTAGTAATTTCTTCCGTTCCTGTGATATCATACAAACATGGAGCACAAAAACTGATTTAAAGTTTGCACATCCTGTATTAGAACCCAGGACCATCTGTACTCCGGCCCTACACATACAAGTGTTGCCAGAGAAATAGTTACATGTCAAGCATAGAGAAACCTGCCATTCATTCCTCCATTTCCCATTATTGTGCTAAGTGCTGAATCATGCAAACAATGACAAAAATAATTAAAAAATAACTTAAAGCATTTAGAGATGACACATTTTAACAAAAAATAAAGAGGATGAAACAGAACTTGTGAACTGTGAACTGCTTTCATGCACTTTCAGCCTTCACAGACCAACATGTAAACCTCTGTAAAGTGTAACCTGACACACCCCCTGATCATTCACTGTTGCCATCCATTGAAAACAAACACTGTGGAAGTGCCTACATGAAGTGAACATCCCTATATGGTTGCAATTTTTCATAATTCAGCAATTCTAATGAGTTTTGACCTCATTTGCATCTTCACCATGCTGACAGCCCTGAATCTACATAGGTAATAACCGTGTAGGCAGGGAAACTGGAGGGGAGCCCATTGCTGTAAACACAAGGGATGGTATTACTTTCTATATATCTGCACAGAGGAATACAGTTTTTTTTTACTGTGTTCCGTCAGCTACATACTGCATATGCTTACATGACAGTATGAATAACCTGTTTCATGGAGTTTATGCTTTTAGCTGTCTACATTAGTTATGAGTATATTCTTCATTTTGGGGGGTGGGGGAGCAAGGTTGCATTTATGTCATGGCACATAAAAAGGATTGTTGCTGTTGGTACTATACTTTTGTAGCACCACCCTGTCTAATAATGTAATAATGCGTCTGCTATTACATGTTAAGGTCAGTTCTGTACAAATCTAATAACTTTTACTTGCTCTTGTTTCCATGTAGACTCCTTTCTGTGGCTGTATTTGAAAGGTTTTTGAATACACAGGCAACCCAAGCACAGAGTCTACACAGTTGCTTTACAGCTTGTTGAATCACTCCACCATGTTGGTTTGTTTTGTTAGCATACAATTCAGCTACTTATGCTGTAATTTGCATGCCAAGGAATTTACTGTCTTTGTGTGTGAGTGAGCACCACTACATGGAGTTTATTGAATCTATAACTTTTCGCGGATGCGATGCACACATGGTGAAAAATGACCATATAGGTTTTATTGAATCCCCACCCCCACATATAATTTATTTGCTTAGCACTTCTACAGGCTTGAAAATTTTGCTTTAAAGCTTTTTCTAAATTTAATAGCAAACAGAAAAACAGAAAAATGTTGGATGATATTTTTTATAAATGACTGTTACTCTGTTAAACTACACTTTTCACTGCAGTAGGTTACTTTGTTTCTGGTTTTATTCAGATAACTAATATGTTTGACAATGAAACTGATGCACAGACGACAGCCTGCTATTAACAAACTGCTCAATGTTTTGTAGTTACATTCTTTGAAAGGCAACACTTTTGTATAATCTGCCTTCTTGTTTTCCTTCTGTGACTAAAGATTCAATAAATCAAGCATATGGCATAACTGTGTTGCTGAAGCTTGTTCTTTGGTTTCACGATAACTGTGTTGCTGAAGCTTGTTCTTTGGTTTCACGAAGGGTGAAGTCTTATCTTGGACCTAAAATATACTGCACATAACCATTTGTTTCAGCAGTGGATATACACTTGTGAATGTATTTATTGATGTGGCAGACAGTATAAGAACATATATATAATATCCTGAGGATCCCTTGTGAAGAACAATGAACACTCATGAAGGTTCCTTATTTCCTGATTTAGTTCTGAACTAGATCAGGAAATCAGAAACCTTGCTTTCTATAAAATATTTGTAGCCTCATAGATCTTACTCCTGACTAAGAAACATGTGCAAGCACACATGCAGGGAAAATTATGCCATGTGATTATCATCCATGAGAATACTGCTCACAATTTCTCCTTATCCAATACAAACCAAGTCATGCATTTTTTACTGGGTAAACCACATAAAGTCTCCAACATACTTTAGCACAGTTTTGCCTTTCTAAGCATAAAATATGCTACATACAACTTTCCAGTTAGTCTAAATACCTTTAGTAGTACAATGTCATTTAGTCTGTCATTTAGTACTACAACATCACACAGTCTGCCTTTTTAGTCTGTCGTTTAGTAAGACAATGTGACATAAGTCTGCCTTTTAGCAATATGATGTCACATAGTCTGCCTTTTAGGAATACAATGTATTTTAGTCTTCCCTTTAGTAATACAATATAATTTAGTCTACCCTATAGTTATATAATGCACATGAATGGAATGCCACAAAATGTTTAAATGTGCCAGATTTTGACTCATTATCATGATTATTTATGCACTTATGTAACCCATAAAGAAAAGCCCTGCCCCTTCAGTGTCCAGAGTGGAAACCCTGTTTAACAAAAACATTCCTCTTCCTGTTCTTCACTTTATTGTAAAAGATATTGAGACCAAATATGGAGAATATCCTATATGTGAACATAAGAGCTGCATCTTTATTGTTTGTAGGCAGTGTTGTCCTCTTTTCCTAAATTAATTGTGATCACCAGCAGGCTACAACATGACTCACATTTGAGAGTGAAGTGGCTGGGATAAAAATCAGCACCCCCATATCAGACACGTTGGTTTTACACATAAAAAGAGTGCACTGCCCTCAGATGGTGAGCAATGATCAGTTACCTCAAGTGGAGAAGGTGAAAGGAACCAGGGAGAGGCCAGTGGATAGCTGCAGTGGTGGCAGTGCTGTAGGCACTGTACTAACTGACCAATAGTTGGGAGAAGTGAAGGCAGTAGAGCATGCACTATACTTACAGATTAGAGAATAGTAGCAGTGGTGGCTGTACTGCAGACTTTGTAGTAAATCACCAGTGGGTGGGTGCAGTGGTGGCAGTACCACAGACATTGTACTAGGTCACTAGTGGATGGGAGAAGCGATGTTAATTCATCAGGCACTGTACTAACGGATCACTGGATCAGTGCAGTGGTGGCAGTATTATAGGCATTGCAACAACTAATCAGTGGATGAGAGAAGTGGCAGCTGAACAGCACACACTGTATTAACTTGATCAGATTATGGGACACATGTCAGCTGCACTGCAGGCACTGTACTAACTGACCACTGGTTGAGTGCAGTGGTGATAGTTCTGTAACCATTATACTGAATGATCAGTGGATGCATGCAGTAGTGGCAGTACTCCAGGCAGTATAGTAATTGACCAATGGATGTGAGCAGTAGTGTTACTTCTGCAGGTGGTGTACCAATTGACCAGCAGAGGGGTGTAGTGCTGGCAGCACTTTAAGCACTGTGACAACTGATCAGTGGATGGGAAAAGTGATAGCTGTGCTGTAGAGACTACACTAACAAACTAGGAGATGGGTGCAGTGATGGTAGTACTGCAGCCATTCTACTAACTGACCATTGGAAAGGTACAATGGTGGCAGTACTACATGCACTATAACTGACCAATGGAGGGGTGTAGTGGTGGCAGTACTACAGGCACTATACCTAACTGACCAGTAGATGGATACAGTGGTGGCACTATTGCAGACACTGTACTGAACAGTGGATGGGAGCAGTGGTGGCAGTACTGCATGCACTGTACTAAATGACCATTGGAAAGGTGCAGTGGTGACAGTACATAAGCCATTAAACTAAACTATCAGTAGAAGAGATAATTTATGGAAGTATGCAGCCATTGTACTAAATGAGCAATGGATGTCAGCAGTGGTCACAGTGTTGCAGGCACTGTAGTAGTCGGGCAGTGGATAAGAAAAGTGATGTCAGCACTGCATGCACCGTATAAACTAACCAGAGGATGGATAGAGAGGTGGCAGTATTTCAGCCAGTGTCCTAACTGACCAGTGGATGTACTGACTACTGTATTGGTGCAGTGGTGGTTGTACTGCAGGCACTGTACTTACCTAACCAGTGGGTGGGTGCAGTGATGGCAATACTTCAGTCACTGTATTAACTGATCAGTGGATAGAAGAAGAAGTGATAGCTTTACTGCAGACACTGTATTAACTAATCAGTGGATGGGTATAGTAGTGGTAATACTGCAAACATTGTACTAAATGACTAATTGATGGTTGCAGTGAAGGTAGTTCAGTAGGCACCGAAGTAACTAACCATTGGATGGGTGCAATGGTGGCAATAATACAGGCACTATAAGAACTGAATGGATGAAATGGTGGCAGGATAGTGTATTGTTGCAGTGCTGGTAGTACTGTAGGCACTACACTAACTGACCAGTGGATGGTGCAGTGGTGACAGTACTGCAGGCACTGTACTAACTGACCAGTGGACAGTAGCCATGGTGGCACCATTGCAGGCATTATACTAAATGACACATGGATGAGTGTAGTAGTGGTGGTAGTAATGCAGGCATTGTTCTATCTGACCAGTGGATAGAAGAAGTGGTGATAATACTGCAGCCATTGTAGTAACTAATCACTGGATAGGAGAAGTGGCGGCTGTACTGCAGACGTTGTACTAACTGACCAGTGAATGGGTGCAATGGTAGTAGTACTGCAGCTGTTTTAATAACTGACCAGTGAATGGAAGTGGTGGCAGCAATACAGACATTACACTAACAGACCATTGGAAAGGTGCACTGGTGGCAGTAATGTAGACACTGTGCAAACTGACCGCTGGATTGGTACAATGGTGGTAGTACTGCAAGCACAATACTAACTAACCAGTGGATGGGTGCAGTCATGGCAATATTGGAGTCATTGTACCAACTGACTAGTGGATGGCAGAAGTGATTGCTTTACTGTAGACACTGTATTAACTGACCAGTGGATGGGTGTAATGGTGGTAATATTGCAAACATTCTACTAACTGACAAATGGATGGTGGCAGTGAAAACATTTCAGCAGGTATTATACTGGTCATTGGATGAGTGTAGTGGTGGCAGTAATGCAGGCACTGTAACAACTGATTGGTGAATGAATGAAATGATGAACGGATTAGTAGTCAGTGGACCAACTGACCAGTGTATGGTTGCAGTGGTGGCAGTAATGTAGGCACTGTAACAACTGATTGGTGAATGAAGTGATGGGAGGATTAGCAGACAGTGGACCAACAGACCAGTGTATGGCGGTAGTGGTGGCAGTGCTGCATGCACTAGATGCAGTGGCGGTAGTACTGTAAGCACTACACTAACTGACCAGTGGGTGGTGCAGTGGCAGTAGTACTTCAGCCACTGTACTAACTGACCAGTGGATGGTAGCAGTGTTGACAGTATTGCAGGCATTGTAACTAAAAACTCCAGCTTTACTCCATCGCATATCGCCTACTCAGAGGCGATCTCTGCCTAACATACAAAGCTATGTCAAACCCAGAGCTGTTGGACATGCTCCACTTAAAGAAATCCCAATCCCTCCTAGCTACATGATCTAGGGACCTAAACCTTGTCACCACAATAAACAGAACATGCTGGAGGGATAGATTCCTGTCCCAGAGACTTCCCATACTCTGGAACAGACTTCCTATCTATGTCAAACAGAGCTCCTCATTAGCACTCTTCAAGAAAAATCTTGATGATTGGATGGGTAATAGGAAATTCACCCCAGGGATCACTTCTGTGGTTCTGCTTGACAGGGGCACAGGAAAATAATTTTCTTGGGTGGCGAAAGCCAGGATACATTTTTGGCTAGGCTTGTATAGGCCCTAGGGCCAATAGCCTAGTACCTACCTATGAACCTATGGATGTCTGCACTGATGGCAATAATGCAGGCACTGTACTAACTGACCACTGGATGGGAGCAGTGGTGACAACATTGCAGGCATTGTATTAATTGACCACTGGATGGGAAAATTTATGTCTATATTGCAATCACTGTTCTAAATGACCAGTGGATGGGTGCAGCGCTGGCAGTACTGCAGGCACAGTACTAACTGACCAGTGTATGAGAACAGTGGTGCCTGTACTGCAGGCATTGTACTAGACTGTGAAAGTAAAGCAAGTGCAGACCCTGAGATCAAAGCTGACAGTTTATCTATCAGTCTGTGTCTCTGTCCTCAACATTGACCACAAACTGTAGTCAGTGAAAGAAAGGATGAGGCTGTGAATTTAAATGACACAGATGAGTTTTCTTTTCTTGGTTGCTGGGCTTACTTATCATGAAAAAGCGAGGAGCTCAGTAATCCAGGAAGTTCACAGAGTAGAGCTGTTGCTAGTTCAGGCTGAGAGGATTCAGTTGAGGTGATCTGGGCACCTAGTGAGGATGGCTTCTTGGGACTCCCTTCGGGATGTTACTGGGCAAAGCCCACTGGGAGCACTACTCACAGTATACACAGGAAATGCTGGAAACATTATATATTTCTATTTCACTGTCAATGCCTGGACATTTTGTAACATGATCTGGGGCATATCACTGAGACTAAGGGCGTATGGTTGACTATGCTTAATTCGTTACCACTGCAGTCCTTACTAAGACAAGCAACTTAGGAAAAGGAAGGAATGATGGATGAGTGAATGACACAAACAAATGCAGTGTTTTTGTGATAAGACTGACGGTAGTACTTAACTGTCAGGTCACTAAGGGTAAAAACTGTCATCAATCACCAGCAAACAAATTTCTCTCTTTTTAATTTACATAGACAGTAACTTTTACTGGATTTCATTTGACCTCTGATCCTGTGCTAGTGAACCATGTTTGCTTTTCCATGAAAGGATAACATCTTCCTGAAATGTCTTTTTGTATACTATGCAGTTGTGGGGTTTCTGAAGTGCAGATGTTGCACTTATGCCAACTTTTTCTTTCTCCTTTGCAGGCAGCACCCAGCATGTGAGCATGAGTAATAAGGTTGGTTTTGCTGCCTAAATAAACAAGCATGTTGAACTGGCTAGTTTTCATGAAAAAGAAAATGGTAGTTAGACTGTGAACGGAAAAAAATAAAAAGTTATCCAGATTTAAATGGACCAGCTCAGTAATAAATACTATGTGTCTTTAGAGTGGCTAACATTCAACTCAGGAAGACTTCCTTCTAGTAAGTAAAGGACATTGGGGTAGAATCAGTGACTGCAAAGCCATTCCCAGTGAAACAGTCGGCCCTGAGCATAAATCAATGGTTGCCACAGTCAGCTGCAAGTAGTGGTCAGAGAAGGCTTTAAGGTCAACAGACACTAGGCTGAAAACCTGGAAGTTGACTGGTGAGAAAAAAAAGCAAAAGAATTCAATGAAGTGCTCAGGGCTTTAGCACCTCAATAAAAAGAAGAAATAGATGGAATCAAAGAAGAAGAAGGTCAGCACTTCAAAACAGCATGTCAGAAGACAATGAGGGATGTCATCAGAATTAGGGACAGACTCATGACAATCAGACTCCAGTGTAAAATATACAGCTGAGCCAGGTGTGGAAATAAGGCACTTTAGGAAAGCTTGTGGTGAAATGTAGACATGCAGGAAGTCATCAAAAGAAAGGAATGCAGAAAAAAATGGGAGAATATAAAAGATGGACCAAGCAAAGAAGGAATATTAGTCGACGAAGAGAACTGTTGAAATAGCAAAGAAGAAGGCATTAGAGGCGCTCTACCAGCTTCTGGAAAGTGACTCAGTGGATGGCACAAAGAAAATGTATATCTGGCTGCAAGGCAAAGACAGAAAGATAAAGAAGACAGTCATCAGACACACTCCATAAGAGATGCCAGCAACAACCTACTCACCAGTCCATAGGACATCAAAAACAGATTGAAGAAGTACTTTCAACAGCTTCTGAATTATTGTTCCCCTTAATTTGGTTAAGTGCTTCTTATTTCAATAGCTTTCCTGTCTGCCAACTTTGGTTGACTGAAAAACTGTCGATAATGGTGTGAGATCACTATAATACAGTGGTTGAAGAATTTGCCTTTTCACTGGTACTGTGCAATCTTGGAGTTGGCATATATATTTATGAGTTGGTGTGGGGAGTTTAGGGGTATGTGTTTTATTTGTATGCTCTGAGATTATCTCTTTGAGTGCGTGCTGCATGTGGTTAATCTTTTTTTTTGGTTGACATTTTTCATGTTAACCTTTTGAGTTCTTGAAGTTTTTACGTAGCTCACCCTTACCCAGAAATCATTCACATCTATAGAAAACTGGCTCTCTAATAATCAGCTTATACTAAATCCCTAAAAGACCACACTTCTGTTATTCCTTACTAAATCCCTTAACCACCTCAAAGTTGCATTCTCCATAACATCCCTTAAACAATACTATAATCATGGTGGAAACTAACACTAAGCTTCTTGGCATCATCATAGATGACCAACTCAAATTCGACCTTCGCATGCTCCATTTTATCAAGAAAACACACCAAAAACTAGGTCTACTGTACAGAAACAAAACATTTCTCTCTTGCCTATGCCTACCTTCTTCCTTGGCTCCTCTACAACTCACAAATCTTAACTAACCTGCATTTGTCTCTCCTATCCAAGCTCAAAACCACCTACAGTAAAATCACCAGATTTACTGCTAACCAAACCTCTACCTCTCACTGCTGTCTCTTTGTCATGACTTTAAACTGGTTAGAATTCCTTCACCAACTCCATCTCTCTCAGCTTCAGCTCATCCACTCTACTCCATCCTCTATAAGCCTGCATTCTGCCTTGACATCTCTCTTATCTCTCTCTATACTCCCAATAGAACCCTCAGAAGCTCTGACCAAAAACCACTTAGAAATCTATAAGCCCCAAAGACCAATTGGTCAAAATCTCTATAGTTAATACCCTTGCCTATCTTGGAACAAGCTTGCCCCATCCTAAAGCATGGCCTTCATGGATCTATATTATGCTATCGAATGGACTAAATAGCAAATGCTATTTAGTCAATCCGATACTGTAGAAATGTCAAAATAGCGAAGTCACGGAACATCGTATTTTTCCCCAGGGAAAAAATTTGGTGGGCCGTCTTTGGGACTTTGCCATTTCCTCCACTATGGTGCGATCTCTGAGTTGGTATATTTAAGTAGGGGGTGTGGAGGCATGGGTGGTGAAGCCCCCCACTTAAATATGTGTTTAAGTTTTTTTTTTTTATGGAGCAGCAAATTTTTTCCCTGGGAAAAAATTCTCTGTTCCATTTGTTCGATATTTTGTTGTTTCGGTATTATTGGTACAATGAATAGTGTTCGCTATTTACATTGTACGATAATATGATATAGACGCGATTTTCTAACAAACACCGGGATTTGCCACTGTAAACTCCTTCTACAAATGTATGCAGTGCATTAACATCTAACATAACTAAAAGCAACAAACATATATTTGAGTATCACATTAAAAATCAAGAATCTCACTGCTCTTCCTTAACATGTGCTCTAACACATGACAATGATATTTTCTGCTTGGAATCCAAATAAAGAGAGCTGTTCTACCATGCTGTACATTACTAAAAATGTAGGTTTTCCTGTCATTATTTACAGATTTGTGAATCTTAAGTAACAGGTACAAAGATAGTTTTCCCCTTAAAAATCATAAGTAACTTGATATATAATACAAACATCTAACACTTCAATGAGAAAGTTCTCTGCTATAATAACAAAGCTTTTGATGAGTTATGCCCTCCTGGTGCCAGTTTACTAAAGTAAAATACTATGAAACTCAACAAGTTTTCTTTCATTTTCGAAGTTATATAACCTTGTTAAATACTATAGAATAATATAATGTAGAGGGAGAGCGAATTTTCCACAGATGCTCAACTAGTTTATGTCTTTGATTTTCTATAGTAAAATTAAAGAACAGTTAAATTCAGTTTGCAAAATATTTTTGATGCCCTAAAATAATTGAAAATCAGTAACACATATAGTAGGCACAAAGGATAGTTTATGTTATATTTTGTTAAACACATACTAGAAATGACATTTGCATCTGTAACATATTCTTTGAGCTTCTTCATTGGTTGGGCAGTTTTTTTGTGCTTCTATGCTGTGTGTGTGTGTGTGTGTGTGTGTGTGTGTGTGTGTGTGCGTGTGTGTGTGTGTGTGTGTGTGTGTGTGTGTGTGTCTGTGTGTGTGTCTGTGTGTGTGTCTGTGTCAGGCTGGAGGGGATACCCACTGCTTCAAATTCAGAGTAATCTGATTAGTCACAGAAATAATCATATCATTTAAACCATTGGATATGTTATGGCTTTCAGAGTTAGTATGTTTCAGACTAGGTTACATTATTTTACTTTGGCCCTACCTTTCCTGGTTTTGACACTTCCAGTTAAACTAGATGTCTTGTAAATATTCAATTTATACTGGTTAATTTTTTTATTTTATATTGAACTAGTTATCTCAAAGCAATAATACCTATAGTGAACTTACTAAACAGTGCTGGATATTTCTCAGCTAATCTGTATTTTACAGTTTCTAAGACAATCTGGGTCACCAGACTGCATTTGTGCTGTTGTATCAACGCCCCTTATGAATGCCAAGCGTGCTAGAGTCACAGTGTGGTCTTCTCCAATCAGATTCAAATTCTCTGCTGACATCAGCAAACCAGGGAACATCTGAACTCAGTCATGGGGGCTCTTGTAACTGTTTCACAGCTAAGCAATGCACGCAAATGCCAGAAGTTACTTCCCCCTGCTTTTACACATTTAACCAGTGCTGTGAAAAGAATATGTATATTACCAGTCTCTGTACTTAAAATTTCCTGTCATTCTGTTCATATCAGTTGCATGAATGGCAAAAATGCCAGTTTTTATACAAAGTCACCATTAGTTTTCCTCCACTTTATACATATTGAAAACTTACTTTGCAACAGCAAAGCCAAAAAATCTCTTTGAGCAAACTCAAACGGATTATTACAGAATGCATGCCTTCCTCATTCTGGAATTATGCTGACTTTCTCTTAGTCACCACCCCCGCACATGCACTGTAGGTATTGTTTAGCATATGAATCTGACAAGTAAAGATGTAGGCATTATTTCACAAGCGTGTTTTTGATCAGCTACAAATAAGCAAGATAAATGACTGGCTTGGCATAGTTATTTGATAGAACACATAAATATTGTTACATAGGAAAGATAAAAGCCTTATTCTCACACTGGCTACTTTGAAAAGTAATTTCTGATAAGAGGTTAAGGATATTATGTATTCTGAATGCAACAAGTCATATACACTCATGATAAAGTATAATATTTTTCTGAAGAAATGTAATAACAATGTATTCTGACTTTCATATGCTACAAAAAAACACATGAGTATCTGGAGTAAGAATACTTAAAGAAGGTAGCCTAGTCACACACTGAATAATTGCTGTGAAACAGTTTCCTCAGCATTATACTAGTAGGCTGGTTTGGCATTTTTATCAAATAGGCGTTGTTGTTGTTGTGGGTAAGTTTCCTTAGAGATTAGGATGGCTTGGGAAATTAGTTGCTGCTAGTATCATCAGAACCTACATCAGTGTGACCAACATGCCATCTGGACCTTGACATACCAAAAACAATAACAGTATTGAAATCTGTCTGGGTGATTTTGAAAAATGTCTGCCTCTACTAGTTTGTTGTACATGGGTGGGTCCTTCTTTCTTGGGCTGTAACACCAGCATCATTACAAATAATTTCAAAAAATATTTTAAGAAATGACAGCTGAGACACCCAATAATAATTCAGTTTAAGGATGGCCACACAGAAATGTTTTGCTGCTGTCACGCTAATGGCTGATTACCTGAAGTGGGATATGTGGTCTCCTCTATGCTGTCTCTACTTTTAAACTATCATTTTTGCCATTAGAAAAATATCTGAGCCTTTCCAGCTGGCTTTGTAAAGTTAGTCACAAAAGCTCTTCCATCTGAGGTCTAGCATCATGGGATGAAGCACCAGATGTAATGCGGGCCTTGGGGAAAATGTACCATTAGTGGTAGCTCTTGTAATGGCAGAACTAATGAGGTCAAATTAAGAGAGGTCTCTTACTACCCCCGTCTGAACCATAACACTACACTGCTCATGGCATAAAGTCATTGGTTTTTCTATTTTTGTGATGTTACTTTTTATGTTAAATTTTAAACATTTTAACATTTTAAAATATTAAACTAGGAATTCCAATATGTATTATTTGAAGGATATCTGTATGCTGCCATCAAACAGTACAGAGATAGATCAAAAGACAAGAACCTGTTTTGCACATGTACATACTTTGGTCATCAGCCATACTTCTCAGCCTCTCAGAGCAAAAAATCTGGACAAAGCCAAAAATGATGGGGGGACAAATAGGGAGAAATTTTAAATATTGCTCTTAGAAACTTAGAAAGTTAATAGAATAATAGGTTTTGCATTGGCATGACTTTTCTGAAGGATGTGGAGTCTTAAACTCAAATGTCTGTCATTATTTAATTACTTCAATACTCGTCTATTTGTTAGAAAAGTACAGATTTTAGGAGGAACACACCAAAAATAGGAGGCAAAAATCTGGATATTCTGTGAAAATGTGTAGTTAAGAGGTATGTCATCAGCATAAAATATTTACAACATTTTGACAGCAAAGCAGGCAGTGTAGGTGCAGTAAGTTCCAAAAAAGTATGAATAAACATGACCCAGAAGAATTCAGATCAGTTAAAGCAATAGTAAGACAAGGCAGATTCCATTACCATCTGAACTCATTACTTGTGTAGCCCCCCCCTCAACTGTTACTGAATAAAAGTCAGATACTGTCAGTCACCACCACAGGGGCTAATGTTTACATCTTTTCTAATTCTATGTTGTACTTCATCCTAATAAATTGCTTTCTGGTGCTCCAGCCATACTGTCATATGTTGGATAGAATTCCAATACATGAAAACCTCCTGGATCATATAATGCGATGGGGAAAGACTGGAGGGATTCTCTGGTTGAATCAGCTACAGCAGCTCTCTTGCTTACATAAAATGAATAAAACGCATGCAGACATTGGGCACTGTAGCAATTCTCTGTACATTTTGTCCTTTGACAAGGAAGCCTTTTACCATCAAGTTATGTGTGTGAGGGTATGTGTGTTTGTATGTGTAAAACAGAGTTGATGGTTCAAAAACACAGCTCTAGTGTCTTCAGAATATTTGTACCATCACCAGATATTATGAACCCTACTTGTAAAGAAGTAAATTAAGAGCTCTACAAGTCTGTCCATGAGTCCATGAAGATGCGTAACTGTCTGCCTACTGCCAGATGAATTTCCCCAAATCATAGATCCCAGAATATGGACAGTTAGCAGGCAATTTATCAAATGGATTATTGGTCAGCTATTAAATTCAAAACTCCAACCAACGATCACTCCCATTACAGAAATTAAGATACAAAATTTAAAAAAAAAGTCTTATGTGAATAGCACTGTGTCAAAACATTTTCTCTTATGCAGCCCTGCTCAGTTGTACCCTGCATTGTACTGTTAACAACTACTCAGCTGTCTGAAGCATGGTCCCCAACTCCCCCCCCCACCACCATTAGGCTTCCTTTAGGCAGCAAGATCACACTGGCACGAGAGACTCCCCCCTTCCCTGGTTATTTTATTACCTATCCTTGCTATTTTCTGTGGATACCAGACTTTTAACAATTTGGGGTTATATTTAATTTTACTGTCTTTACCTCAGAAACATCCTGGTTGCTCATTTTGGACCCCCCCCCCCCACCATGCTTCTTTAACTCCTGAATCACCGACTCCCTTCTAGCTGCATAATTCATGTGTGTATTATCAGTTCTGCATAGTGCTGCATGTTGAAAGGGTAAACTCTTCCATATACTTACTTGCACTTTGTTCAAGATTATTTTCAACACTGTATTTATCTGCTTCATCACAATACTGTTGGCCTCATTTTGTTTTGGGCATGCTCAGACTGATTGACTCCTAGTGATGCAGGAAGTTCTTCCTGCTTAACTCCTTTCCCACTCACAATTCTCCAGCTACCACTCAGTGCACCACTCTTATACTCTCATATCCCCTCCTACAATCAACTCCCAGTCCACTCTATTTTAAACTCATAGGTTCATAGGTAAGTACTTGTCTAGCCACCTTCGTGGGACATTTTAAGCCTAGCCCACTTCCCTTTTTGCGTTTGAATTACCTATCCCATTTGGCTAGAGATTGGCCTTACCCATCTCATGGTCAATAATTATATATTACTCCTAATGAGAATAACTGGGATCATACCACAGATAATTTGAGGGGACCATTGCATGGGATAAAGTATTTAGGAGCTGCATTTGTCCATTTCCCATGTCTCTATTTCCCATCCTTAGATCCAAGTTGTGCTTGAATATGGACAGGGATGAACTTTGTTTTATGTAGATGGGGAGTCTGTTCTAAAGCAATGGATGGATGGATGGGGAGTCTGTGCGAGGTATACCTGTCTCTTCAAACCACTCTGTTGATGTTTCAGAACAGGTTTAGATCCCTAGATTGAGTATTTCTAATGCCATTTGACTTGCTGATGTATAGTAAAGCCATCAGTAATGGGTTGGATGATGCCTTGTATGCCAGTCACAGGTCACTTCTTAGCATTCTGTTGGATACCAAGTATAGTGACAGGGCTTTGAGTCAGTCAGTCCATGCAGGACATGTTTTGGTCTTTTATATTTTTAGTAAGGTATCTCTGTGGGCATTCCAGTTGTTGCATATGCCTGGATAGACACACGCCAAAAGGGGCATTATAATGAATGACTGGCCTAATGGGAGTAGAATAAATGTGGACAATAATATCCCTAGATCTAGAAACAATTTATTTGTTTATAAACTGTGCAATCTAGAAGGACTTTCTTACTATAATGGACACATTTTGGTCAAAAATTAGGTCACTGTCCACATAAGTTCCCAAATCCTGAATAACCAGGCCAACTCTTGTGGCTGTATTACTAGTGTGATAATTACCTGGAGTAGATGGCTTCCCAAAAGATATAACAATGCATTTTTGGGCATTTAGTTTCAGTTCATGGTTTTAGCACCAGTTATTTATTTGGGGCAAACCTTCCTGCAGAATGGCTAAGTCATTTGGGGATTCATAGTAACCCACTTTATTCTATTAGTTTTAGCATATACTCACAAGGACCGCAAACTAATCCAATAACTACTCCAAACTCCTCACTTTTAAAAGCATATATTTCTAGAATCATGCCAGTCTAATCCAGAAGAAGTAATGATAGCCCTCATACATTCTAATAAATAAACCCCCAAACCACTGGGAGTACTTCTGCTGTCATATCTCACTGAATATCCACCATGCTACCCCATTACTTACCCTAACTTTAATATTCTACTTTCTTATCCCCATTCACACCAGTAATTCCACCTCCTCCCATTCTTCAAGCACTCTTCTTTCCAATTATACCTCACATTCTTTGACAACCTACTCCCCTCCTCTCCTACAGATCACTTCATCACACTCACTATGCAACCTAAATATCTCCCTTCTTCCAATCCACCCCTCCCAAAAAAGAAAGATACCTTCTCCACCTCTCATCAAATTCCTAAAATGTACATTCCAGCTAATATAATTAATAACTACCATACTTAATTTGCATTTATACTGAAACAAATCCTGCTCCTGAAGTCTATCCATCCCTCAGCTACCCAGCTACCCAACAAGAAAATCTCAATAGCTTACTTAATGCCAGTAGCATGAAGAATAAACTGGACAAGAAGGACAATTGCCATAACAACCATAACCCAGACATAGTATCATAGAATCATGACTGAAAATGAACACAACCAATCACATTTCCCGATTTCCAAATTACTTTTACCTAATCAACAGAAGGCTCAGAATCATGATGGGCAGATAAACCAAATTACTTAAAAATTAAAATCTCAAAGCCTCTCTCCTAACCCAGAATACATCTAGCAATGACCACAATCCAAGATGACAAATCATAACGCTACACATCAACAAACATAACAAACAACCCTTGCTTATCCAACCTCCCAACGTCATAAAATTCAAACTCCAACTTAATGAATTATTTACCTTATTAGTAATCAGAAAGACATTCTTATTCTCAGTAACTTTATCCTAAACATTGCTGACTCTGAAGCCGTGGACTAGTTCATTGACCTTGGCTTTACTTAGCTAATTAAAGAACCTGCCGGATCCTTAGATCAGGACAGCACTCCTTTTTGGATCTTCTCATAACAGCCATTCCACAAAAGATTATTAAGTCCACCATACCCATCCCACACCTTTACTAACCACCACCCCCTTTTAATTTACCTAATAATTACACCTAACACCATCCCCCAAAATTAATACATCACACCGAAGAACAGTACATACGTAAAACAGGAACTATTGCAAATGTTCCTTCCCAATACAGACCTTACCTTCCTTGCAGCTTCCATAACAGTCACTCTTCTCAGCCAACAAAATAAATATTTAATAAGCATAGCACAACTATGTGAATATATGCATAATAAATAGTTAACAATTAAGCATAAAGTCTTATTCAAATGGAGAGACAAAGCCTGGCTCAAACAGAACAACAGTCCATCCTCAAAAACTAGGTACAAATTTATATCACTTAGAAACATGACCAAGAAGCCACCACACATAAAGTTTCACTCAAAATATACTGATAAATACCAAAAAAAAAAAAAGCGAAATACTTTGGAACATTGTTAATGGCCTCGTTGTGCACTCCATGAAACACTCTTCCACATAAAAACTCTGTTTCCGTCTTCTCTGACAATCTTATAACTGACTTCCGTAATGAATTATCTACCCTACCCTCCTTCCCTCGCCACACAGCACAAAGATGTCACATTCCTCAATACTGGACCCCCATTCACTCCTACTACATTGTAAAAATAATAATTAAACACATTGATAAATACATTTATGAAAATTCCTCCATCCCAGTTATATAGTTGGGCTTCCGCTTTTCTTTATTGCATTATGCAAAGATCATATACTTCTCACCACTCACCCTCTGTACAAGCTTTGTATATCCTCCAGCACTATGACCACACTGTGTAAGCAAGCAATAGTAAAACCCATACCTAAGCAAACCAGACCTAAAAGCCATAAAGACATTTGGCCAATTTCAGTCCTACCCACCCTAGGCAAAATATCTGGAAAAAAATGGTCTTCACCCATCTTACAGAATTAACCCAAAATACGGCATCCTTTCCTCATGTTAGCATGGCTTGTGGGCTGACCATGGTTCTATGACAGCCCCACACATCCTTACTGATGATATACATGGATGAAGGACTTTTAACAAGTGCTATATTCAGTGACCAGACCAAAGCCTTTGATTGATGGACCATCAATTTCTATCAAACTCCTTTATTTCAGATGGAAATAGTCATGACTCTCTTCCATGGTTCAGAAACTTCCTTGACAGGAAAGACTTTATTCTCCAAATTGTATCCTTATTATCTCCTTCCTTACTCATAATCAAAGGAGTACCTCAAGGATCCATCAGTTTCCCCATTATTTTTCTCAATATTTATTAATCACCTACCCATGGACTTCCCACAGCTCAATATCATTCTGTACAAGCCAGCAATAGGTAACTGCAGTGGTGGTGCTGCGGTAGCGTTGTCGCCTCACAGTAAGACGTTGTCCTATTCGATTCTCAGCTAAAGCGTCTTCAGTGTGGAGACATGCGTGAATGGGCGTACCTTCGTTGAAGGTTGTGCGTCAGGGCTGGCAACTCGGCACATAAAAAATCTACTGCCAATCATTAGCAGTCTGGAGTTCCGCTGTGGCGACCCCTAACCGGGAAAAGCCGAAAGACACAACAACAACAACAAGCCAGCAATATGTCACCCTCAATGAGTCAAGAAGCTCACAATGCATACTTGGACCTACTGGAGACACTTGCTATCCAACATAACATTCTACTAATGGGAGATTTTAATTTTCTCAATTTAGACTGGAAATCCCACAAGACCTCAGATAAACAGCCACAGATATTCCTGGACTTCGTAAATACAAACACCTTTGACCAAAGAGTGAATATGCCAACAGGATGCTCCAACATACTGGATCTCATGCTCACAAATATAGGAGAATGCTGTACCCTCTTTGTCTCATCCTCCTTTGTAAGATCCAACCATAAAGCTCTCTCTCTTTTCAAAGTAAAATCAACTCTGTATTCCCATTAAAACCAGTAAAAGATAGGCAGTATTCCACAGCAAATTACTTTTTATTAAGCGATGGTTTGCCAAAATTCAATGCCTCTCCAAACCCTGAGAACACAGTAGTCTATGCTGAATTACTCTCAGAAACTCAGTACAGTCATGTCAAAAACTGCATATAGGTTGCTATACCTACCAGAAGTAAGCTCTCAACTAGCCCCAGAAACAATCACCCTGGTGGCATCCCAAATTCAACACAATATACAAAAAAGGAATGGCAAAAGTCAGGAAGGGTAATTCCTATAAAGATAAAAGCTCTCTCATCAAATTAAATAGGCAACTAAGAGAGATATTAGGTCAAGAAAAATCAGCTTTGAGCAGAAAAATAGCCACCCAGGTGAAAGATAACCATAAGGCCTTCTTCAGTTATGACAGAAATCTTAAGGGCAAAACACAACAATGTACTGAACTGGTGGTTATTGGTGCCACATTCACTGAGCCTGGTAATATAGTGAACCTGTTAGCAGACACATTCAGTTCCAACTTTACCCCCCTCTCACCCCCAACCATACTCCCAAAAATACCCTCAAACACAGCCCTTCCATCTATAATTAGGTAGCATGTACTGGCTTAACTTGCTAAAGCTATGAGAACAACCTCATTGGGCCCTGATAACATCCCCGGATGATTCCTAAGCAGTCCAAAATATGATTTATCAGGACCCTTGGAGTCATTATTTAACTACAGTCTTAAAACAGGCTTTGTGTCCCATGAAGGGAGGACTATGATGGTCAGCCCCTTCATATTGGAGGACCTCCATCAGATCCTGGAAACTACAGCCTCATTAGTCTGACTAGTTTTATTTGAAAAGCCATGGAAAGAATTATCATGGAAACTATCAACATAGACATAGGAAACCTCCAGACTCTGGATCCATCTCAGTTAGGCTTTGTCAAAGGAAGGTCATGCTTACTTAATCTGGTGGACCTCTTTAAAAAAGTCACTAAGGCAATGGATGAGGGGAAAACTGTGCATACTGCCTACCTAGATATGGCTAAAGCATTTGATACAATACGCACTTGGGCATTATCAACAAACTTATGGAGCTAGGCATAAACCCCTTTATAATATACTGGATAGCTATCCGGCTCACTGATAGGACTCAGTAGGTTAGAACAGGAAAGGCCACCTCCACAAAGAGGCCTGCCACCAGTGGAGTCCCCCAGGGCTTTGTGATAGGCCCACTCCTCTTTGGCATCTACTTCTCGGATGTCAAAGCCAATGTCAAAGGCCTCTGGCTAACCAAGTTCACAAATGATTGCAAATTGGGAGCAGTGACTGAATCCTCCCAAGATGAGAACATAAGAACACCCTCCAGGAGTGTCTAACACAGAAAAATGCATGGTGCTAAATACACAGCTTAGAACATAATACCAAGAAATGCATTATAGTACCTTTTGGGAAGTTGGCTACCACAGGTATCTACATCATCAATAAAACAATCCTAAATGTTGATTCATTAGTCTGGGGTCTGGGAACTCATGTAGATAGTAACCTAGCCTTTGACCAACATGTGTCCAAGGTAGTAAGAAAATCCTTCTATGTTGTTCAACTTATAAGCAAGGCATAGCATCTAGGTCCAGAGATGCCATCATACCACTGTACTCAGCCCTCATCAGACCCATCATACAGTATAATGCCCCTTTCAGTATGTACCTAACCAGACACATGCAGCAACTGGAACATCCACAAAGGTTCCTTACAAACAGAATATAGGGAATAAACACAATGTCCTATGCTGATCACCTCAAAGAACTGTCTCTTTATTCTGTATCATAAAGACTTTTGAGAGGTGATCTTTGCCTGGCATACAAGGCATCCTCAAGCCCTTTTTTTAATTAACCTTTTGCACATCCACAGAACAAACATCATCAGAACTACTAGATTAAAATATCTAAATTTTGCCTTTGACATAAATAGGTCATGTTGGAGAGACAGATATGCTTCTCAAAGAATTTCATTCTTTGGAACAGGCTCCCAATTCATTTGAATCAGAGATCCTCCCTATCATACCTCTCAACTGTACAGAATTTCACAGAATGTCCATTTTTCACCTCAGATTTTTGCTATGTTCCTCTTAAAACTGTGTTTTTGACAAATCACTGGGATGATCTAAGGATTAAAGTCACTAAATAATGATATGCATTTGAGTTTCAGACTTTATATCCTTCAGAAAATGCATGCCAACATAAATCCTATTTTAGCAACTTTTTAAGTTTATACAAGCAATATTTAAAATGTGTCCCTATTTTTGGGCCTTTGTCCCCCCCATTATGTCAGACTTTGTCCAGATTTCTTGCTCTAAGAGGTTGAGAGGTAAACGTCCTATCTCTATCCCTCTTTAAGTGCAACTTGGACCAACCGATGGGTAATCGGAAATTCACCCCTGGTCTGGCACATATGTCTCTGATGGACAGAGGCAGTCAGTAAATCACACCATATATAAATCAAATTTGTGGGTCATATTTGAATTGCATAGCTAGGATTTTAAGGGCCCTAGTGGTCTTTAGCCTAGTACCTATATAAACATGATGAGATCATCTGCAAGGTCATCCCTTTCCACTCTGACATCAAAATAGAACTCGAAGATCTTTCCTTTCTCTCTGACAAGTCAAAAATAAACTTATAAATACCAGGAAAATAAAATCTATAACCTTCAGTACCAAACAAAATTACCACCATCCCAACTGAATGGGCCATACAATTTAGCAACCAACTACCCATAGAAACAACTACCTTACTTCAAAAAACATATCTCAACCATAAAAATTAAAAGGCAACTCCTACTTTTCTTGTCAAAAACAATTTTCAACTTCCTCACCCTATTACTACAGCAGACATAAGCAAAGAGAATCTAATGACACAACTAGAATATCGCCTCCCAATCATAGCCAGTGTTTCCAAGAAAAATCTTTACTTCCACCAAACCACAGCTATATTTGCTTTCATTTCCCTGACCCTCAAAAACAGCATTACTTCTATACCCTTCAAAAGACAAAATATCTTCCAACTAAACAAAGGTGCATTCTACTCCCAGCCTTCCTCACCTATAAACTCTTAAACCTGCAGACTTTCCCTTTTTTGCAAGCAGATAAACTAAAAGATACACCACCTATAATCAAAAATAACATACCTATGAAATATCCTCCTTATTTACCCCCAGGAAAAGACTTGTCATTTGTTTTTTTAAAACAAGAAACATCTTTATTATCACTTATGAAATAGGCAATCATATGTTTATGTAAATGAAAACCATATAGACATATTTTCAGTTGCAATCATTATACATCACATATAGTCTTCTATTCAGTCATTGTCAGTCAAACATTGCATAGCTCATTCAATTTCTGCCTTGCCTTAAACCTCATTCCTCTTCCAAAACATTATTCTGCATCTGTTGTTCCCATAATTTACATTTTTTATGTAATTTGTTCCTATCATTTTCTAAAGATCTCACTTCCAATTCTTTTATCTCTGTTGCTATATTCACCGCTTCTAGTACAGTTGGTTTAGACTTTGATTATCATTTTCTAGTAATTGCTTTTTTGTCAGCCATCAAAATTAAACTCAGCAAGGCCTTACTATGTCTAGCAATTCAAATTCTGTATCACAGCTCAAAAAAATAATTTCCTTAGTTATACCAATTTGATCACACAGTATTTCTGACAGAGTAGTCTGCAGGGATTTTTTACTTTGCCAACTCATTACATTCCCAAAAATATGTTCTCAGTTACTTCTTTCTTGCTCATCACACCATCAACATTTGCAATCTATCTGAGGAAAAATGCTTTGAAGTCTGCTTGGGGATAAAAATACTTATTCAAACACTTCTAAGCAAATATCCTAAATCTTCTAAACTGTGCTGCCTATTTGAGAGCCATACATACATCCTCCCAATGTTTCTTTGTGAATCGCTCATCAAATCTTTTCCCAATGCTTTATAACCTACTCTGATTGATTCCTGCAATTATCATGCAATATTTTATATGCCCTACTAATTATCCCCTTTTAAACAGCAGCTTCTGTTCTAAATTCTACTACAACTCTACCAGTGCTGGTCTTTTGTTTAGCCCCCCCCCCATTTCTTTCTCTTTGCCTATACTTTGATATCAATCCTTGATAGGGAAGGCTATCTGTAGCCTGCAGTACAAACAAATTATTGGCCTCTTCCCATTCTATTACTTTTCCCTCTGTAGTTATTTGCTCCCAATACCTTTGTTACTTTGCCAGTTTTCTCAAGTAAATTCCAGCCCACTCTTGCCTATTCTCTGTACCCCTAATTGCAGTCATCCCTATCAGCAGAATCTTCTTTCCTCCATTCCTATATTGGCTAAGTTCTTAGAATACTTTTGGCTATTTTATGAATATAATATTCTGTATGGTTATTCTTATTCTCCTTAAGGATCTGCATTGCAAATCCCAGTCTCCCTTTATTCTCTGAGGTTCCCTCTGTTTCATTATCATCCCTTTCCACTTTGAATTATAGCTTTCTGCTAACTGTGTAGCTCTGAAATACCCTTCAAATCAGGTAATCCTTCAACTCTTTATTGGTTGCTATCCACAACTTCTCCTTGGGTTAATAAAAATGGGCCTAACCTCTGTACAAAACTAAATGGACTAAAACATTTTGACTGCTTGCGTCTTGCTATGCCTATCTTTAAAACAGAGCTTCTAATTTCTCAGTTTTTGTATAATCTTTTGTTTAGTCTCTTCTCACACATCCTTAGCTGCCACACCAGAATCTTTTTTAACCCATATTCTTAAGTACCTCTCCTTATCACATCCCCAGAAATATGGGTATTGTTGAACCAATTTGTGTGTGAGTACACAGTATGCAGCCATTGCCCTTGACCTGTCTTCATAAATTTTGTATCCTGAAAAGAGTTGAAACTGACTCACTGACTCAGAATCCTCCTCAGCACTGAAACATCCCCCTTCTGGTTTCATCAGGCACAAAACAATATCATCTGCAACCAAAGACAGCTCTTCTTGACCACCACACCAAGTATATCCCTGAATCTCCATGTCCCCATCCTCCCTGTCAATGGCTCTAAGTATAACACAAATAACAAAGGAGAAAGAGGACACCATTGCCTGGCTCCTCCATTCAAACAGAACCAATCAGAGAGGAAACCCCCCACCTTAACCTTCACCCCCAATCCCTCATATATCCTCCTAATTAGCCCCATTATTCCATCAGGGAATGCAAATGCCTCCACTGTCCCACTCATGACATCCCAGCCCATTCTGTTGAATGTACCCTCCACACAAAGAGCCAACAACAACCACAACATATCCCTATATCCTGCTTACCTCTGGATCATCATTGTTCTATTAATATTGTCAGTGTTTGCCTCCCCTCCACAAAACCATGCTGATCTACACCCATCAACTTTTGCATTACCTCTACCATTTTTCCAGGAAATTACAGACACAGACAATTTATAATCATGGTTTAGAATCAAAGTGGGCCCATATGAATCTGGGTCTGATGGGTCTTTACCATCTTTAGGTATTACAGCTACCACAGCTTTCTTCCAGGATACTGGTGCTTCTCCTCCTTTTAAAATACTGTTAAACAAAATCTTCCACATCTTTATCACTTTTTTCCTCCTACCTTCCAAACTTCCACAGGAATACCATTTATTCCTGGAGACTTTCCTGTAGATTGGTTATACATCACAATTTTTATCTCAGTTCCTCCTATACTGTTAGTAATTATGCCTCATCTACCTCTAATATTGGCATATTTAATTCTTCCATAAATATTTCCATTTGTACTTTTTCTTGATTTCCACATTTCTCTGCTTTATATAGATTTTCATAAAATGTCTGAAATATTTCTTACACCTGTACAGGATCTTTGGTTAATATCCTTTCTGTTGCCAAAGCTGTTGTGGTAAAAACCTTTGTGCTTTAGAGTTATTTTTGAAAAACAATTGCTTAACAGTAATCTTTCTAAACTCATGCATATTATTAAGGTAGTACCTTATTTTATCTTTAGTACTCTGCATTTGCACCTCTTCTTGTTCTGTGAGATTCCCCATATTCTGTCTTCCTCTAACCATTGTCAGTCACTCTAAATAATTTTTCTTACTTCTTAACCATATCTCTTTTATTTTTATTGCTACCCTATTTTTAAACTCCACTTTCATTTTATCCTTCTCCCTAGCTACATTTTCTGAAAAAAAAACTATCTTCCCTAATAACTGCCAAATAATTTTCACTACCCATTCCTTAAATTCTTCTCTGTTTAACAGATAGGTGGGGAAGTGCCAGTGTCTCATTTCGATTTCATTACCCTGGATTTTTACTATAGTTACTATTGGCAGGTGATTTGAAATAGTTATTGGATGCATATCAAAACTTTCAACTAAATACACATTTTCCTGTGAAATATAATTTCTGTCTAGCCTAGCCTAATTTTTGTACCTTGGAGAATAATAAGAAAATTCTCTCTGAGCTCCTGCTACTGAATTCACATCTTCCATACCAAATATTTTCATAAATGTCTTCAAAAATCTACTCTCTTTTGTTATATTTCCCCTTCTAGGCCTCCCAAATACATTCTCGCTGTTGCAAATCAAATTACAGTCCCCACCTATAAGTAATATTCCCTGCTGAAAGCTGATTATTTCTCACAGAATTATTTAAAGCTCCTTTGTAGCAGTTTTACGTAGAATATAAATAAATGCTAGAATAATCTTCCACCCTTGTCAATATCCTCTTAGTACTACAAATCTATCATTATTATCTTTCTTTTACTCTTCTATCACTATTGGACCTCCTCTTGCAATTAATATAAGCACTCCCTTTTTCCTTTATCCCAGATATTCCACCGAATAACCATCTTGAAATATTTTCTTTATCAAATTCACAGGCTCAGTTTTTTCCAAATGTATATTTTGTAGCATAACTTTGCACTCTGCATGTTTTAATATATGTCACTACTTCTTTCTTTTTTGACTATACTAGTGAAACCATTCACACTCAAAAATGATATGGGAAGTGCTGCCATTTTGATAAGTTATTATTCCCACCTATTATGTATAACAGATCCTTTTAAAGATGCTTAGATTCTGCTTTGCTGTTACATGTATATACTAATGTTTGTCAGGTTTCTCTTTTATACAGTTGTTCCTTGTCATATACATTTGAACCTATGTCATAACTTAGAAGAGGTTTTTGTTAAGAAACACCCACAAAACACCCCTATATCCTATTAATTTAATACAAACACACAAAACTATGTACATCCTCAAATAATGAAGTTTAACCCTCCTAAAAGGAACAATTGTCCCAGAGTGACAGCTAGAATTGCAGGCTTGAATTGACCTATAATGAAGGTTAGCCATGCTAAGATGCATGGTATAGCCTGTGTTTCTAATTATACTACGTGCTGTCTGTTTTTTGTCTTATTTTTATTCCTCTCCCAGATGTGGACAACTTGAATGATTTCACAAAGTGTTATATTTTAGCCATTGAAAGAAAAAAAAAAGTATTCTGGTTTTATTACCCTTATCTGCTTGTCTCAACATAAACATGAGAACCAGATACACAGTTGCCTTCAGCTATAATCTTCTCATGTCGCACTGTCAACATTTGCTTGCTAATGGAAAACATTTCATTACATTAAATGTTCTTTGTTTACTTGTGTCTGCTTAAACATGTTGTTAGATTAAGCCAAAGACCTTAATCCAGTCATCCTACTATACAAAATGTAAGAAAAAGTATATCAATTTTATTTATATTATTATTTTTTTGTTCAGGCTTTTTTCTCATTTTCATTGCAGTGCCTACCTTTCTTAAAACTGAACAAGAGGAAAGAAAGAAGAAAAATGGACACCTGTTTACTTTGGTATCTGTATTACACACAGACATAACTGAAAAAGCTTTACTGTATAGCATGCTGTATATATCATGTTTTATAAAAATACTGTTAAGAACAAAAACTAACTTACTGTTACCTCTTTCCTTCCTTTTCCAATCTCTTTAATGTTCTTCTAAACATTAATGACATGAAGTAGGGCATATGCTTTGGAGTCCCCCTACAAGTTTAACAAAGTCAAAAAAGTTCAATATTTCCAGGTTTCCTTGTTCCACTCTATTTCTAAACTGTGATTGATGCTTTGTAATGCCATATTTAGTGATTAATTTTCCAAATTTCTGGTTTTCTTCCTGTAGATCTCTGTCCCACAGCTCCAGTCTCTGGTTCATTTCCAGTGATCTTCTGGTTCTTCTAATCAACTCCTGTGCTTTTTTCTGTCTCTCAAGCACTTTCCTTTGGAACATTGCAAAAGGCTTTCCTTTGGAACATTGCAAAAGGCTTCACTGACATAGTCTTTCTATGAGCTTTACTATCAGAAGAATAAAATGCAGAATCTCCTTCTGTTTGATAACTCACTTTTTGTTAGACAAGCTTTTGTATTTCCTCCTTAACATATTCTGTAACAAAGCATGACCCACCAGGAAAAATATTCTGAAGATAGCTAGATACAGCAGCTTGAATCTCACACCTGTTTTTTGACATGCCATGATTGCTGAAACAAATGTACTTCTCTTCTGTCTGGTATATGAGTAATTATTTTCTACAAACACTCTAATGTCTCCAAATTTTAGTACTTTGTCCTTCTGTCACAGTTTTGCCAGAATCAACTCATTCTGTTGTTAGGATTGCATCTTTACTAATAGAGGTCTTGGCTGTTTTCTCAGGCCAGGTTTGGAGCATCCACACAAGGTGCCCTTTCAATTAATAACCCCTGCTTTGGAGTACCATTCCAGTTGCTTATTTATGATTTCAGAAAATTTGCACATTATTTCCTTGTAGTTTTTCTGGTGCAGCATAAAATCTTAGGTTTTCCCTTCATGCTGTATCCTCTAATTCTACCATTTTTGAAACATCCCCACTTGAGCCATCTCATACTCAGCCAGTCTTTTCTTTATTTTGACATCTGATTTTTGAAGTTTTATCAGTTTATCTGAAAATCTGTTTAAAGCATCTTCCCATTGTTCCAGCCTTTTGTTATTTGAGTTGACATACTCCTTCAGTGTTTTCTTTATTTTAATCAGCTCTGAGTGCATTTCACTTATTTTTTCCTCTAGATTACTGGAAGCCATGTCTTGCACTAAAGCTGAAACTTGAACTGAGTTTTGCTGAACACCTGAGGATTCTTCCCAGCCAGTGTTTTCTCCTTACCTTTTGTGGTTGATTTCTTTCAGTTTCTCTAAACTTTTTCTTTGCTGGCATCCAGGTTGTGTACTGACTAGCCAATAACTGAAATTTACACAAAAAGGCATTCACTAGCTCTGTTATTCAGAGTGCAGCCATCTTTGAAGTCAGCTAGACTTCACAATACTTACCACAGTTTCTCAACATTGTCACCCAACACCTGGGAATCTCTTCCATTAAATATACAATCACTTACTTTCTACCAAGCCTTATGTATCTAAATTTAAAAAATATATTTGAACAATAAAGCTTTCTATAAATGTTATACAATAGGTAACATACCCTAAATCCATTCTCCTTACTTTAGCCTCTCATTTCCTTCATACTGCATTCTGATAGTCTGCCAATTAAGACTTTTCCCACACTATTTTTTCATCTAGTCTATCATTTTTTTTTATATTATGCTCAGATACCCTATAAAGTATCTACCTTCTCTATCATGTCTCTTCATTCCCACCACCCTTCCACTATTCCTTTACTTTTTCCCTCCCATATATCTTCCTCTCCCAGTACACATGCACCTATGACAGCTAATATGCATTATCTATTTGGGAATAAGATGGGTTGATGGATACTGACTCAGTGATGCTGACAGCATCACCACATGCTGCTTCTCATATTACAGATATTCAGCAATGGACATTAGTGCAGTGGGAATTTCACTTTTACAAATATACAGCAACCTGATGTTGCTTATATTAGTGAAACCAAAGGGTAGGGCAGATGCTTGTTGAAAGTCCAACAGCAGAATTATAATCTTCATCATAGCAAACCAGTGTGACTTAGGGACATAGATACTAATTCTGAGAAGAGTAACTGGCAAAAATCTCCCTCTTCTAAGGTACAGCAGCCTCTGAGTTAGTAGTAGAGGTGAGAGGCGGCAGCCATTCATTTTATGTGGGGTGGGGAGGTCCCTTAAAAAATTGTGGTCTTTTGCAAAATTCTTTAGAAGTGTAACAGTGAATATTGTAATTTGTTGTTCTTTGTTAGAATTTTACTTTAACTTACAAAGTGTGTGGATTTATAGTATTGGGTATCATTTTTCTTATAAGGAGTCACATGGGTCAAACTCCTATGCATGGAGTTTAGAAGATTATATTTTGGTAAACTGGTAGTACTGTGGGAGTTATTCTTCTGACTGTTAGCAGAAAGCACATACTTATATATTAAAAGTAAATTACAGAACTCAGTATTATATCAGGCATTAATTTTGTTTGACTATTTTCAAAATTGTTGATGTACAACAGAGCTTATGTATAAATAAAAAATCATTATGAATTTTTGTAAACAGTTACTTGCATGAGCGTGTTGATTTGTAGTTTGTGATTTCTATTTTAGATAAGAAAAATCACACAAACTAGAGTCTTCACTGTGTAATACCTTAAACATCCTGTAATGAAGGCCCATGGAATATATATATGCAAATGACCCTTAAGGACCTACAGTGTTTGAGTTACATGGCTTCTGCATGTCCATGACTTTTTAAACCTTAAAGCATACATTCAGGCAAATAAACGAAAACCCTCCTAACTGTGGACATGCATGTTTCAGCCTTTGTAGTGGCCTCATCCGCACAGCATAAATAGATAGTTTAGCCATACTTTACAAACACAGACCTTAAGGTTTTATGTCCATGAACATTAAGCTGAAGAACCAAACCAGCAAATGGAATAGACAGGTACGATGTAGAAATACACCACTTTAATGGATCCAAAAAGCCACAAAATTGATGACAAATATGGGACAAAAATTCCACAATATTCCACAAGTTAAGCGCTTTCTTCTCCAACTGTAAGAGACTTCATCAGAACAATGAATGTAACAACCCAGCCATTTTTATTTGTACATATCCCACCCTAATGACTCATATTAATTGGTTAATAAAGTTTAAGAAAATTTATTTAAAAAACTTAAAAGCATTAAAAAATATATAACCACATCCTATACGGAGCCAAATTGCATTTTATATATATATATATATATATATATACACTAAATGTTATAAATTAAAAAATCAAGATACCTATCCTAAAATGTTTTTTAACTTTAAAATACTAGCTATGCTAGTCATTTAATTTATTCCTGGATACTCTACAGCATTCAGATGCAACTGCCATTTCAACTCACTAATGTCCAAATGTATATCTAGGCATTTTACTTGTATATCCTTTTTGAGCTGTTGTATTACCAGGAACTTAAAAATTTATTGTCCTGTACATGCCTACTCAGGGCACTGGTTAACCTACCATATTTTATGTCACCCAGATGCTCTACAAGTCTATTCTTAACATTTCTACAAGTTTTGCCTATATAAAAAAAAGGACATTGTTGGCATTTCACCATATATATGACATTAACACTACTACAATTAAAATGTCCATTAATAAAAATATTCCTATTATTCAACCTGAAAAGTCCTCCAGTCTCTATTATATAGGGGCAATAAATACAATTGTTGCACTTAAAATTACCTGGCTTTCTATTGCAACCTTCAGGTGCCAAATTTGTTTCCAAAATGTCCTTGAAGGACCTGTCCTTTCTAAATACTAATCTCGGATTTTTACCCACTTTATGTGCAATATTCAATTCAAATTGTAAAATCTCCCAATTATTCTTAATAATATTAAATATAATATCTTCATCCTGATTACAAGTAATAATTAAACTAGTTTGAATATCATCATAATGGTTGGAAATTTCCCTATCTGATGATGTCCTAGTTTTGTTTCCTAAAATGGGCTTATAAACCCCATTGTCATGCTTGTTTCTTACTTCTGTACTTATTTCATTCAACAAACTACTAGGTAACAACATGCATAAACATTAAGTTGCCTGGAAAATATCCCAAATAACATCCAAACCAAAGGATAAAAAGGTCATACAGATAAACCATTCAGCCAAGCTAGAGTTTCCACTGTGTAATACCTTAAACCTCCTGTAATGAAGGCCCATGGGATATCTGAAAATGAGTCATGGGCATTCAGATGACATGTAGCAGAAACACTGTATGTTAAAGGGTCATTTGCATATATCTCATAGATCTTCATTATGTGAGGTTTAAAGTTTAACAGTGAAAGCTGTAGCTTGGCTGAGTTTTTTTTTTCAGTTATTTTTTTTATTTGGCTTTCACTTACAACATACTCACAATACTCATTTGCTGATATTTGAAAAACACAATTATTCAGTGATATTTGATAACTGCTAGGGAAAACTTTTTAATTTAACTTTACTTGATCTTTTGTAGCTCTGAAAATCAGTTTTCTTCTCCATCTGCAACACTGATCAGTGTGTTGTAGGACTCATCAATCAGAAGATGAAAGTACAGAGTAACTAGAATAATATATCTAGGTATTATCATGGTTCTTTGTTATCTCATTTGCAAAATAATAAATACAGGTATTATCATTTCAAAACATATCATAGCCCACCCCGCATGTCATTTATACAAGCATATGCCTTCAAACAAATATACAAGAAACCCTTCTGTTACACCGTTAAATATTAAATATAAACAAATATATACATTAATAAATATATTAAATATATGTAAATATATAAATATGTTAATAATTGGCTGCATTCACTTTGAAAGTTAAGTAACAGTGGTTACATAACTGACTGATGTAAGTTTCCAGACTTTATCTGGGTTCTCCCTTTCAGTCTGTCTGCTGCACACACTACTGGGCACTCCATACACAGTTACTTTTAACTCTTTTCAAACATTCCTTAGGAAAAGGATAGCACCAAAACACAGACTCTTTCATTAAAGCATATACCAGGACCCACAGACTTTAATTCACAGTCAGAAATTTGCCATCCTCCTCAGAGGAAAGGATGAATACCACAAGACAGTCAGCTGGGAACAATATGACATTAATTCAGTATACCGCACATTGCAAGCTTTAAATCAAATGGTTTGATTTTAAGTCCTGGCCAGAACACACATGCAAAAGATGCTTTATATCTCTCAGGGCTGCATTTACTTTTGTTTCAGAGAGCCATATGGGATTTTGAATTTGTGTAGAATCTTGACCTGAAAACTGAAACCTAAGGTTGTTCTTTGCAAATATTTAAATACATTTAACCCCACTTTTCTACCCTTATGGTGAGTGAGGAGCTTTGCCTGGTGCCATGTCCATAGTATCAAATCCCAGGGATTCCTTGCTTCTATATAATATACAGGAATCATCTTGTAAGCATTACCACTGATTAAGCCGGAAACACCATGAAATAATGGTCACCCAGTACAGGCTACTTTACCCTCATTCATTCATTTGTTCACTTTATCCTTTAAAACATTGATTTTATGGATTTATTAACTGTGGCAGAGCAGTGATCCACATGGACCCTTTTCAGACTCATCTAGGTGCACTGTCTGTTTAAGTCTCTTGCTCAGAGACAAACAATAAGCAAATGAAGGTTGAGGCCGTTAAACCATGGGCTATAGGAAGTGTCTCATTAATAGCATATTGCTTTAATCAGCTGCACTAACTCTCAGGCATTCACATCTATTCCCACTCTACCTCTCTATTCCACAAGTATTTGCACCACTCTCTGTAAATAAATTCATCCATAAAAACCTGTTATAAATATCCCTAGGATTTGAACAATGGCACAACAAGAGGTGAGTGGAGTGGATGTAAATCTACATGGTAAAAGACTTGAATGCTTGTGTGTGTGTGTGTGTGTGTGTGTGTGTGTGTGTGTGTGTGTGTGTGTGTGTGTGTGTGTGTGTGTGTGTGTAACTTAGATGTTAAATGATGTGTCAAGGGGAGAATGTGTAATCTGACTCAGGAATAGCATATTGGCATTGTTGAATGACATATGTACTTTATTAATTGAAGGTGAGTAGGCTAGGTTTAAGAACACCTTTCAACCACAGCCTTAGGCCTAAATTACAATTCAGCTGCACATTTATGATGAAATACAATCACATAAAAAGTGATTCACACAAATTATGTAACTATTTAGCCTGGCTCTGTGGCACAGAGGAACACAGCCCTTACTGTAACCATGGTGACTGGGGTAGAATTATTATCGCCAACACTGGAGAAGCCAGGCAGTGAGTGAGAGGAGTGAAGGATTATGGCCTGCTTGCCTCTACTGATGGGGAGGATTGTCCATATCTGAGGGCAGAGGGAGTCCATAGGATTTCTCCTGCAGATACAACAGGGAAACCATTACTTGTGCTTCCCTGTGGTGGGGTGGGGGCTACTTGGATGGCATGACTGTGTGGAAGGGAAGGGATGGCCTTTGCAGTTAGCCTATTGCACAATATCCCCTGGAGCTTGACCAAGTGTGCAGTGGATATTGGGAACAGCAAGCAAAAAGCCAGACCAACACCAATGGCTGCCTGAATAATGGCATCTCCAATGGTTGGGTGGGGGGATACTTGGAGGCTACATCCCTTATAGAACTAAGGAGGCAGCTTTTGCACAACCTTGCCCTGGGCCTTGACAGAGTGTGCGCTGGATACAGCCAGCAAGCAAGAAGTCAAACCATCCCTGATGGCTATCTGAATGATAACCTCTCCAAGTTCACTCTCACCCCGGTGATGAGGAAATAGGGGGAGTGATGACTGGCAGGCAGCAGGGGCTAAAAATGGCAAAACAACAACTATTTATTTTTATAAGGCAATATATACATGACAATGTGTGGCACAAAATGATAGATATACATAATCTTAAGCACTTCCATTATCAGCCCTGACCACATTCTTTATCATAAGAAACAATGATTTTCTAATCATTGCACCATGCTAGTTTGTAAGCATAGTACATAGGTTTATTTTGTGTTTTTTTTCACACAAAGATGTACTACAGTTAATCATGCATATCTACATTATGGCTATTTCTAGTCTGTCACCTCTTTCTTTCTAATTTAGTTTTTCACATTTACAGACAATAGGACTACATGATGTCTTATTATGTTTAAAGAAAGTATATTTGTGTTAAATCTTACCATAACAGTAGATGTCATTGCCTTCACTGCTGCACTATTCTTAACATAAGGGATTCCCTGCAATGGAAGCCTGATATCTGTCTATTCTACCTAAGACTCCTTTGCTTTAAAGGTATGCCGAACATCACCTAAACACTCCTTTGTGTAGCGTAGGGCATATAGGTGATGGTCAGGCCTACCATTGTCAGAACTGATTGCCCCAGTAGGAACACCAGTCTAAGGAATCCAAGAGGTAATCTGTACATTCAGGAAGGCAAAGGACTAGGAGGAAGGAGGCAGGGAGAAAGTGAATACTGCAGCAGTGAAAGCAAGGCCATTTACCATTATGGTAAGATTTTACACAACTGTACTATGTCTTTACGTTCACTGCTGCAGTATTCTCAACATATGGGTGAGTGTCAAAGCTCAAGAGGAAACTGGGGAGGTGGAAGGAGCAGAAGATTTCCCCTAAAGAGCCATGAAGAACGGCACTAGCAAAACCAGCCCTAGCAATAAAGATACCGTCCAACTTGTAGTGCTTGGTAAAAATATTCACAGAAGTCCATCCAGGTAGCTGCTTCAAGAAAAGAATTAGTATCTAAGCCCTTGAAAAAGCACCAGAAGAAGCCACAGCTCTAGTAGAATGAGTCTTGACTGAAGAGGGAAGCAGGGCCGGCCTTAGCTGAAATGGCTCCCTAGGCGAAGTAGTGCTCTGGTGCCCCTTGAGCCACACCCACGCCATACTCATGATACACCCCTATTTGAGCCACACCCACAGATACATCACTCCCCATGAAAGCCACTTCAGTTATTTCCTTCAATTTTTTTTAAATGTATGAAAATAAGTTTATACTGTAATGGGTTTTTCATTACCAAGCATTTTCCGAAAGTTACGAAGTCCAAAATTAATATCAGAGTTCATCTGACAAGTAATAACATCAAAAATCAGAACCAGCTGAGACACACACACAATGTAGTCCCAGTAGGTGCCCAAAGCTGTGCCATCAGCTGGCAGGTACCATTCACCCAGGCGTATGAGGCTTTGTCCTTTTGATTACAGGACATTTATTAAAGAATGTTTTGCTCAAGGTTACATTTCACAGCCCCCCTGCCTTGAACATAACTTTTGGTCTGTCTGTGTCAGGACTGGAATGACAAAAAACAAAGGGAGACCCATTTACATTTTTCTACTCAGTTTGCATGCTATTTCTTTAAATTAATCACTCGTTTTTCAGCAAAACACTTATGCTTCTATCTACCTGTTTATGCTTCTTGATTCTATTGTCTTAATAATTTATTAAATGTAATTCACCTTTTTTTTTTTTGAAAAGTTGCCAGTTTTAGGAAGGATTAAGAGGGGCAGAGCAAACTCTGGTGTCAAAATAAGACAGTTGAGAAAGAGGTAAACTGCCACAACCACAGATTTGCAAGCAACCAAAGATCTGCAAGCAGCACTGCCATGATCACATCACCCATTTATAACTAAACCTGGTGAGAGGACAAATGAAACATTCACAGACAACAGCTGAACAAGACACAGGTACATTCACTTAACGCAAGAGAAGTAAACACTTACTCCAGATGCTATCTTCTCTGTAACGTTTGTACTACTACAACACGTGCACAAGACTGGACGGTTTTTGCTGTCCTTACCATTCTATAATGCTGTTTAAATCCAAAAGCACCACCAACAGAAACTAACCCTAAACACAGCTGTGCCACATTTCGCAGGACACACAAACTTTTTTTCCAGTAAGCAATGAAACAAACTATATATACCAATGGCAAAATCGTCCAAATTAGAACATTTCAACCATAAAGGCTACTCAAACATGTGTCATTACAATCCACCAATACCAGTCAATATACACAATCTCTGCAGAAGTAAAGGTCATCTGAATAATTCCACATTAAAGAGATCTGTAGCTAATGAAAAGGTTGCTGCAAGCAAACAACTTTATATTTCAGTGTTTAATCTACCAATTCAGCGTCTGCTGTCATTGAAGAATAAACTGCCTACGTTACATTAAAAAGAATGGTAAGCTGGTAATATTACAATAGCGAATGGGTGGCAAACTGAAAACAGGTTCATAGTTACTAGGCATCTCATCCAAAGGAGTGAATACTCAGGACTGCAGCACCCCACCCCCTTAAAATACAACACAGTATCAAGGATGAACAGAATTACCTCTTGCCTCAATGTATGGACAAAATTTAAAGAACTGCTTGACAAGCAAAAATACAAAAAAAAAAATTCTGGAATTGAACAGGCATGCAACAACAGGAATGACTAGAAGGCTGATGGACACTCTTGTAAATAGTTATTTCTTTGTTTCTGTATTAAGGTTCGTAGGTTCTTAGGTTCATAGGATGATACTAGGCTACTGGCCTGGAGGCCCTTATAAGCCTAGCCAAGAATTTCACCCATGTTCCCTATAAGATTAGCTTTTTTCCTTACTTTTAAATATGTATATACATTTCTGATTACAAATTTTGTACTGATTATGTTTTATAAAAATTTAATAAAAACATTTTCAAAAAAAAGAAATTCTGATCAGTTATTAATTTTTTATGAAGGTAAGAATAAACAGCATACTGGGTCAAAATAGACTGTCTCCAAATGATTGCCTCACTCTGTTACCTTTTGTTACATCCAACAGAGTTAAGCAATTCCATGCAGGGACAATGCTCACTCTACCAGGGCATTGGCCTCATCTGTGGCTTTTTAGAAAGGGATGGATTCTAGAAGTTTTCTAGAATCAGCAACTTGGTCATCAGTACATACTTTTACAAGACACTCAAACTCAACTGCTTCTATAGGTTTAGATCAGACTTCGCTCAGACCATTCTCCAGTGGCATCTGCGCCCTCATCCTTCCTCCACCCAGTTAGTATATACTATGGTAAACGACCCTTACAGCTAAGGCTACTATAGCAGTGATTCAATGATGGACAGAGTACATTTATTTAAGTAAGCTTAATTTAACAGTACCTGTTCGAATGATCACTGCTGCAGTAGCCACTCTGATGACTATTGTTACAGTTTATGTATGGTAAATCTGTCATGAAAACTTTATGGGTTTGCTTCCTTTGAAGTGTTATTTGCTCTGTTATATTGCAATCAGCCTGCACATGTGAGAAATGCTTCTGATTATGTTCTTATGAAGTTTGCACTTTAACATGTACATTGTCTCCAATAGACATTACAGTGTGCTGGCATGTTGACTGCAGTGCTACATTGACTCACTTTGAGAAAAACACATCTTCTATCCCTACTTACCTTATGGGATATTATGGGTGCATGGCTCACACTCCATTTCTGTTAGGTATGTACATCTGGTTACATCTCAAGTTTAATGGCATATCCCTCATCTCTCATGTACGCAGTTCTCACCCGTTATGATTTTCATAGTTTATCCACTTTACGCATCATAAAAAAATATATTCTTTTCTATCTGAAATTTCTGATTGTTGAACATATCCTTGAGGGTTGCAGGCACTAATGACAGAATTTTCTGTCTAAGAATTTATACCTTTAAGAACGTGCATGTTATATTGCCCCTTTAATTACTCAAAAATCTTTGAAATACAAGGGTGCTAGTATTTTTGGAATTAACACTTGTGAATGTTTACATATGACCAATAATGTAAGGAAAGCCAACATCCACTGCATTGTGCATTGGATCAACTCCTCCTTTTCAGCAGTACTATTCCTTTGCATATCACACACGAATAGCCTTTGGTACATTGCCTCTTCAATTAGTGGCCACGGTGGTGCAGTGGTTAGCATTGTTGCTTCATAATGAGACTTTGTCTGGTTTGATTCTCAGCTAGAGTGCCTTCTGTGCAGAGTCTGCATATCCTCCCTGAGGATGAGTGAGTCTTAAAAATATGCAGGTAGGTGTGTGTGTGTTTGCATGTGCCTTCTGTGAAGGCCAGGTGCTGGGATGGCAACTCAACACCATAGAAACACCACTAGCAATCAATCTCTGGACTGGTGATTTGCTGTGGTGACCCCTAACTGGGAAAAGCTGAAAGATGTTTCTTTTTATATTGCCTCTTAAATTACACCTGAAGATTGCAGAGTAGCTCAGTGTAAGACTTCAGAATCCCTCCCACAGTAACCTACTTGCCTCATGTTTATTTATCATGCAATTTTACTAAATCTTAAGTTATGTGTGATTGCAAGGAGCAAGTCTTTTAGCATTTGAACAACAACAAACTCTTGATGATTGAAATAGGTTACTTGTAAAATCCTTTGTGTCCAGGCACACAAAACACAATTTGTTTGTATTAAACATAGAACTTATTAATAATGCACTACCGCATTGCAATAAGAAGTTAATTGGGCATGCTAAGCTTCAGTGTTATGGTAATACAGGTACCTCCCACCCTTATAAACGCATGTATAAATCTAACCAAATATTATACATTGTTTGAAGACAGAGACAGGATTTCAAATTTTGTCTAAGTTCTTGCTTAAGTTAAAATACTATTTTGTGCAGGACAAAGTTAAAGTTTTGTTTTGACCTAAGCAAATAAACTATGCTAATAGTCAATGCAAGTCCTTATTTAGGTGAATAATAATAATACAAACCATGATCAGTACTAGAATACAACATATGCCAGGCACAGTTATGAAAATGTAGATAAAACATAATCATAGACTGAAAAAAAGGCATTTTAATTGTAGGGAAATGTGAACATTCTCATCTTGAAACAACTTCCCCATGTAACTGATCAAAAATCAGTGAAAATCATTATTGCTTACCAAGGACAAAACTATCTACAAGGACGGGGAAAGGCAGCTTTATGGCTGTAGTCCTTTTTATTATAGTTCTTCATTTAATCAGTGAAATTGAGCTGTCTTTATGTGCAGATATTTTGTAAGCAGTCATTCTGAAAATAGTAAAGAATTCAGCTTGGCAAAAAAGTGCATTACATTTATAGAATAACATGTAGAGTGAAAACCATTAACACTGAATGAAATATAAACAGCAGCAAGTAGTGGTCCACATTTGTAAAAGGTAAAATAATTCTGGCAGAAAAGTATTCCTTCAAAAGTACTGATGAAATGCTGTTAACTTTCATTTTAGAAATGCTGCTAACTGCCAGTGTAACATCATTACCTTACCTATGATAAATACTTTTTCAAGGGATGAGAATCATTTCATCTAATCACAACAGATGAAAACAATGCTGACCACACTCAATACCATTTCCTGGCAGGCTCCTTACCTCTCACTTGTCCATTCTTGCTCCAGTACGCAACGTCTTCTGCAATTCAATTTCCACGCCCCCAAACAAAGACATACATAATCTGTCGCACAAGCATATCAGGTGTTTGCGACCTGTTTTTGCCATCTGCGGCCATAAAAGGAGGGCGTTCTTAAAGAATGTCCTTAAAAATGTTTTTTTTTTTTTTTTTTTTTTTTTAATAAAAAGAAAATGAATCTCCTCGCTGCCACAGGCAGTCTCTGTTTTACGGACAGTGTTCTGCCGAGAACATCACAAACCCAGACTGGATAACAAAAAAAAAAAATAATAATTTAAATAAATAAATAAATAAATAACTAAAATTGTGCCCTTTATGTGATCGGGCTGTATGGCACCCTAGTCGGTTGCCTAGTTTGCCTATGCCTAAGGCTGGCCGTGGAGGGAAGGCTCTTAAGATGAAAAGTGTAACAAAAAGAAACAGCCTTAGAAATCCAAGAAGAAATAGTTTACTTGGATACAGCAAGTTCCAAAGATCTAGGATGAAAAGAAACAAATAACTGATCAGATTTTCTAATAGCCTTAGTCTTATCCAAATAAACCCTGAGTTGCCTATGTATGTCCAAAGTATGCAGCATCTTCTCAATGTCAGTTTGTGGAGATGGGAAAAAGTAGGCAGATTAAGTGATAGCTCATTAACCACCTTAGAGATAAAAGAAGGCTTAGTGAGTAAGGACACTCTGTCCTCATGAAAGATCACAAAAGGAGGACAAGTCATAAGGGCCTGTTACTCAGATACCCATCTGGCAAAAAGTAAGAGCTAACAAAAGAACATTCTTCCAGGAACAATATTACAAGAAAGCTGAAGCAGCAGGCTTAAAAGGAGCCTGTCATCTTTTCCAAAACAAAATTAAGATCCCAGGGAGGAGGAATAGGCTTCCTGGGAGGTCTAATATTAAGGGTACCTTTAAGAAATTGTGTCACCTCAAATCTAGAACCTAAAGAAGGAGGAGAAAGAGGCAGACAAGCAGAGATAGCTGATGAGTGGGCATTAACAGAAGAATAGGCCAAACCAGCATTCAGCAACTCACACAAATAAGAGAGAACCAAAGGAGCATCCGCAGTAAATGGGTCCAGGCTAAGAGAGAGATACCAAATAGAAAACCTCTTCCATTTGGACAAGTATGATTTCCTAGTAGTAGGTTTCCTAGTCTCCTGCAGGACTTGCAGCACATCCTCAGAAAAAAAGGTGTCTATGAGGAATTAAAATCCTATCACCCACAGTGTCAGTTGAAGCATGGACAGGTGGTGATGGGTGAGAGATCCCTTGTCTTGTGAGAGTAAATCCACCCTATGAGGTAACTTGGGATTATTGCTCCTGGCTAAATGCAGAAAAAGAGGGAACTAGTGCTGTTGTGGCCAAAAGGGAGTCACCAACAAGATTTTGGGAGCATCCTATTGAATATTTAACAGGACTTTCAGAATGAGAGGAAAAGGAGGGAATGCATAAAGAAACATCCCCTTCCAAGAAAATGAGAGGGCATCCACCTTCCACACCAAAGGACCTGGGACACTGGCACAAAACAGAGGAAGTTGCATGTTCAGTGAGGAGGCAAAAAGATACACTTGAGGAGTACCCCACTGGTGGATAATGTCCAGAAACACATCCTGTGAAGCATCCATTCATGGGACTGAGTTAAGAACCTTCTCAGAGTGTCTGCCACAATGTTCTGACTAGAAAGGATATAAACTGCCCGAAGATTCACTTGATACGTGACAACAAGATCCCATATCAGAAGTGCCAACTGGCAAAGAAGACAACATCTCATCTTGTTCTGCCCTGCTTGTTGATATACCACATAACTGTGGTATTGTCTGTAAACACCATGAGAGACCCTGAAGAGAAAAGAGGATGAAAGGCCTGAAGAGCCAGCAGAAGAGCTCTTATCTCTTTGACATTGATATTCTCATTCAGCTGACAAGATGACCACACCTCCTGAACTTTTAGGGAGCCAAATGTCACCCCCCCACCCCTTGTCTGAAGTGTCTGTGAACAATTCCTGAGAGGGAAGAGGGGGATGAAAATGGATCCCAGGATTCAGAGACAAATGCTGAATCCACCAGTGAAGTTTCTGTCTGAGACAAAGAAGGATAGGAACTACAAAGCCTAGAGGATGTGCATGTTGAAGCTACACTAATTTCAGAAACCAATGAAACTTCTCATGTGATGTTTGGCTAGAGGGAGCATCAGAATGATGGATTCCATGAAACCCAAAGCTCTCAAAAACTCCCTGGTGGTAATGAAAGCCAGAGGAACAGTGTGAAAGAAAGAAATGAGAGTTAAGGCCTTTGGAGGGAGCAGGGAAGCAAGCACTGGTACCATCTGACTCCTGCAACCCAGAAAACCATGATCCTGAGAGTCAGAGGTGACTTTTTGATATTTAGTGAACTCTAGACTCTTAAGAAGGTATATGGCAAAATGAAGATTTTGCAAAAGGGTCTCTGGAGAGGACACCTGAATCAACAGGTCATCTAAGTAAGGAAATATTTGGATCCCTTGAAGCCTGCAAAAAGCAATCACAGGAGAAAGACATTTGGTGAACACCCTTGGGGCAGTAGAAAGGCCAAAGGGCAAAGCAGATAACTGAAAATTCCAGGGAGCAATAGTGAAACACAAAAACTTTCTGAAAAGAGGATGGATTGGAATATGGAGATAAGCATCCCTGAGATATGGCGACACCATATAGACCTGAAGGAGTAAAGCGAAGAAACAGAATGAAGGGACCACATCCAAAAGGAAGGCACTTTTAGAAAAGGGTTTAGATGAGAGAGGTCTAGAATAGGTTTCCAAGTGCTCTCTTTCCTGGGCACTATAAACAGTCTGGAGTAGAATTCTTTTCCCATTTGGAACACAGGCACCTCTTGAATAGTATAAAACTACACTCAAAAGAAAATAAAACCAAAACAACCACAACTAGGAACCACTCATTAAACTAAGAAAACACTTTATTATCTCTAGTGCCTCGGCTATAAAACAGCCTTCAACGAGTACTGAAAAGTGTACATATAAAAGCATTTAAATATACCTGACAATAAAACAATTAACCAACAAAATTAAATCAATTAAATTAGCAACTTCCAATTACAATCAAAATTAAGACCTGAGGGATATAAAGTGTTAAACTTAAGAATAAAGATAGCTTCTTTATACATTAATCTCATCTTATATATATTTTCGAAATAAAAATGAACTGACACCTTCTCTAAAACTGTTGCCTTAGACCACTAGGGTCTGATCCATGAAACTGTTTAAAATGTTGTGTAGTAGTTCTATTTTTCTATTTCTTATATTCCTAACATGTTCTTGTAGTCTTGTTTTGAATTTCCTTTTACTTTCTCCAATATAACTTAAACCACATGGTCACTGTAAAGCATTTATAATTCCTTCAGTATCACAAGTATAATAGTTAGAAGTGTGGAAAGAAACCCCATTAATATATGAAAAAGTCCTTGCAATATGCTCAAACACACAACCGTATCCACATGTATATGTCTCTAAAAGATTAAGAGAGGTAGAAGGGACAATAGGGGACAAACAAAAATAATTACAAACTAAAATATCTCTTAAATTTCTTCCTCTCATAAAAAAATACTAGGAATATAAATGGTAACAAAATAAATCTTCCTTCTATCCTTTTTATTACCCACAGATAAAAACTTATCTTGCCCATCCACTTCTCTCATACCCATCTCTCCATAGGTGAACCTTTCCAAAACTTTATGAACAGCAAACTCAACTAATTCATAACTATAGCCCCTAGCATAAAACACGGAAGCCATTCTATTAACCTCAGCATAAATATCCTTATTATTACTACAAAGCCTCCTCAGACAGATACATTCATCATAAGGGAGGGCAATTAACATATGGAAGGATGACAGCTAAGCCCATCTAAAATTGCCTACCATCCTCAAATTTCCTATGAACAGATGTCAACAATTTTTTGCTAGAATTTAAACATAAATTAATATCTAAAAATACAATTTGTCTACCCAGTTGCAGACCATCAAACAAAAAAAAAACAAAAACAAACCTATTGGTCTGTAACCAATCAAAAAATTCATATACCTCTCCAAGTCCACCTTTACAAACAAAAATCAAATCATCAATAAAACAAAAATATTTTACTACAAACCTATTGAAAAAATCACATTGATAAAGATATTCCAACTCATATAAACCCATAACTAAATTGGCATACATGGGGCAAAGATGCCCCCCCATGGCCGTCCCCTGCAACTGATGATATAAACAATTATTAAATACAAAAAAATTATTAGTTAAACAAAAATACAAACGTTCCAGCACATAATTAGATAAAGGTGCATCTCCCAAAAAGTATTTAACTGCTTCCATTCCTAAGCTATGTTTAATATTAGTATACAAACTACACACATCCACAGTAATAAAAAACATATCATCTGACCATTTAACATCCACAATTTTAAACAAAAAATCACAGCTATCTTGAATATAAGAGGGCAATTTCATAACATAAGGTAACAGAAACTCATGTAAGAAAAGACCTATATTTGATAAAAAATATATACGGGCTGACACTATAGGCTTACCCGGAGGATTCAGGCCATCCTTGTGCATTTTAGGAAGGCAATAAAATACTGCTATATCACTATCACAAGTCTTAAATTTTGTATCCAAATCTACACGTGAAAAATAGCCCGGTCTCAAACCTTTGTCCAAAAGGGCATCATAGCTCAAAATTGCCTTATTATATTCAAACATATTACTTTCCTCATAGATATTACCATCTTGTAAGTGTAACACACATCAAGAAATATTGTTGATAATTCATAACAACTATTTTGTTACCTTTATCCGAAGGTTTAATAACAATATTTTTATTCCTAGCCAACAATTCTAGCTCACTCCATTCATGTTTAGTCATATTATATATCACATTACATTTTTGACTATTAAATTTTCAAAAGCACATTCAACAGCAAAAGTAAATATATTAGAAAATTGTTTAATACCATCATGTTTAAAAGGAGCCATGAAATCACTTTTACAAGCTACTTTTGAAGTATATAATAAACTATAAACATTAACATTAATAACATATTTGTCCTTCAGGTCAGAAAAACAAGAATAAAAACTAACATCCTCATTGGCTTCAATAATACTTTCATTTAAATGATTAGAGTCATCTTGACCATCCCCACCTCCACATGTAAAAAAGTGTAACAAATGCAATTTACGAGCAAGTCTAAAAATATCACATTTCAAATCACACATATGAGGCAAAATTGTAGGAATAAATTCAAAATCCAAAACCTTCAATTGTGTTTCAGTCAAGCTAATACCTGAGATATTGTAAACCAGCTTACCAGAATACAAATAATTATTGCCACTTTCCTTTTTTAAATTGACGTTGTCATTCTTTATTAAAACCGGCCTCATGTTGATATCGCTCTCGCTTACAATCATTTTTTGATGCTCATTGATGCCGTTGGTCTCTCCAAAAGTCCCTGGCAAACATAGAAGATTCTTGTGCCAGCGGTAAGCGAGGAAATAACTCATATTATGTTTCTATGTCCGTTGATGCACCTGAAACATCAGATGCAAGTGACACACCCATAGAAGCATTAGAAAACTTCCTAGAAGCACTCTGCTGAACTGGCCGATCAGTCGTTTTCCATAAGAAAGTACGTCCTCCTTGATAATCTCTCAAGTCCCTTCAAAGTTTATCCATTTTCCAATCAGTCAACTCTTGTTCATATTTTTTAAGTTTTTCATTCATGTCTAACAAAAGACAATCAAGGCCTGCTACAGTTAAAGATTTAGATACTCTTGAATAGTACCCTGAGTCAAGAGATTTTGAAGAACCTCTGGGGAAAAAAGGAAGTTGTTCCTGAGGAGGCTGAGGAATGCCCATAAAAGGAGGATGGGATTTTCACACCATGAAGTACCCCTGATGAATGACTGACAGAACCCAAGAATCCTGAGTGATCTGAAGCCAAACAAGAAGAGAAAGAGAAAGGCAAAGAGAAAGAGGAATTTGGCTGGGAAGGGACAGATAGTCATACAGCACCTAGCTTGCCTGGAAAGGAAGGCTTCGGAGTCCCTGAAAACTGAGGATCCTTAGCAGGAGGAGCTTGTTTGCCACTCTTCTTACCTTTAGTAGAAGGGCAGGATTGCCTACGAACAAATTCAGTCTTAGTGGAGTAAATTCTCTGAAATTTAGGCACAGGAGAAACAAACACGCTTAAGCTCCTGTAAGGCCTTACCCTTATCTTGAAGAGAGTTAAACAAACCAGCAGCAGCTTCCACAAAGAAAGTGTAGAAACCAGAGGAGCAGCCATCAACTTAGCTTTAATATCATCAGGTAGAGGTTGAAGCCTAAGCCAAGAATACCTCCTTATCACTGAACCAAAAACAGCAGCCCTAGAAGAGGCATCTGCCACATCATAACTACATTTAATAGAATGACAAATGACTTGGGAGGAAGCAAGGAAAGAACAGATATTTTACCCTTGGAGTCTGGAAATCAGAAATAAGTTGACAGGCCTGAGAAAGAGGAGGCAACACATACCTAGACATATGGGTCTGATAATTAACAGCCCTAAAAGGTAGGGTAGCAGAAGTGTCAACATTCTTACCCAGCCTTTCCATAGCTCTGCTGTCCTTGCCAGAAGGCAATGACTTGGGCAAAGGAAGCAATTGAGATGACTTATCAGAGTCTACAGTACAGAGGGGTCAGCAGCAGGACATTTAAATAAAAAATAACAGTCCTCAGGCACCCTATAAAACCTGTCAGGTTACTTGAGAGCAGGGGACAGAGAATCAGGTGCATGAGAGGCATTGGAAAAAGCATCCAGCAAAGCAGCCAAAACAGGAAGGAATAGCCACAGGCTTAGGAGATTCCAACTGCAGCAATTCACAGTACCTCTTATGGATATCAGTGGCCTGAGCATAAACCCACTTAAAAAAAAAAATTCATCATCCTAGAGAGTGTATCCCCAGAGGAAATTTCCTCAAAAGGAACATCAAGGCTAATAGATTCCTCCTACTCTAATCCATAGTCCAACGGAGAATAAATTTGAGTAAGTCAGGCATTCATCATTAGAATCTGACTCATCCTCAGAAGAATCCTATTCTCTAGGCCTTTTAAGGGGAGTAGAGGACCAAGGACGAGCAGGAGCCAAAACCCCTTGAGGAGGCTTTAAGGACCTTAAAGCAGTAAATAGCCCCTGAGTAAAGGCCTTCCTCTCACTTTGTGGATCCTTAGGAGTAAAAGAAAAAGTTTTTGTTTCTTTTTTAAGGGAATATCCCCTCCAAAAACTGCAAAGGCTCAGACCCGGGATGACACCTGAGAACTGTAGTAGGAACTTCTTTCCCAATTAAAAATGGAGGAACTCCCCTAGGCCCGTCAGAAAAAAATCAACCATGGTTCCCCTGAACATCCGAGATGGATGCCTACAAAGCCTCTTCGGATGTGCTGCCAACTGAATCCTCACTGGCCTCAAACATGGTCATCGCAGAGAAATCCGACAACACAACTAGGTGAGCCTCTGGGTTTGTAATGACCTTGGGAGAAACACATGGCAGAAGCTGGACAGCAGAAGATTCCGGTCATACCTTTTTCACCTTCTTCTTCTTCCAAGCTGACCCTCGGTGCAGGAGATTCCTTCCATCATATCTTTAGCAAGAAAGAGAATGGCAAAGATAAAGAGGAATGTGGTTGGGAAGGGATGGATACAAGGAGAGGGAAGAAAGTCTACTGCGAAGAGTTTTCAGGATGAATGCCTGACAAATTGAACAAGACCTATGGTCATGAGAAGCTCCTAGACAAAAATGACACTTATCATGGCAGTCTTTATGGGGGAGTCTGTCTCCCACTCTGATATTTACCCTTCCTGGATGATATTAACCCCAAGGAGCACAAAACAAGAAAAGACAAGAAAAAACAAAAAAAACCCACAATGGGGCACTTATCTGCAATTGCAAAGAAGTCAGCAAACAGCCGTAGGTAGTCACTGGAGAATGAAAATGCATTCAACTGGCAGAAAAAGGACACAGGTAAACAGACTGTGAAAAGATATGTTCGGACTGGCGGCAAAGAAGTTCTGGGTAGGCTTGAATGTCATCTTTATGCACTACAGTATGCAAGGAGCATTTGGGTGATGTTTGGTATACCTTTAAAGCAACAGGAGCCTTTGGTAGACTGGCTGAATGTCAGGCTTCCACAGCAGGGAATCCATTATGTTAAGAATACTGCAGCAGTGAATGTAAGGACATCTGCCATTCTCTACAGTTTCACAATGGTTTTTCACTCCTTAATAGTGATAAAGACTATAGGGCATTTCTCTTCCTGCCTCCACCCGAACCTTAAAAAGTGTAGAAATGATTCACCTATTCCCACACTATGGTATTCAGTGCTCTTCATATCTACAATCAACAATTCTTCCATAGCCCACTGGTTATGTAAGAAATTTGTGTTATTACTATTGTTGCTTATTTGTTGGTCATAAGCTGCTGTGCATATTGTAGCTTCCATATCATTGTTTGTTTGTTAGTTAGTTAAATGGGAAGGTGAACTGGTCTAGTGTACCTTTTCAGTCACAATCTGGGCTCAGAAAGCAGCAAACATACTACACAGAGCAGAGAAAATAAAATCAAAAAAGTATGATTATAATGGGGAAGATTACAATCAATAGTAGTAATTACAATATTTGCATTAATTATATTATGTACAAGTATGAGGAATTCAGTAGTCATATGATGGTATTTAACATTATTCATTTATTTTATTTTATTTATTTTTATTTTGTTAACTATTATAGCCTGAATGGGCATGAGAGTTCCTTTTCAGCAGTGGCCTGGGGGAAAGCTCCACAATCCGCATTTTTTTTCTTTAGGATTAATTGTAATATAACTAAATACTATACTTGCTTGCATGATATTGTATATTGTATATTTCTGAGTATAACTCTGGCGCTTTTCTCCTCGGGCCTCCACTGAAAAGGGGCTATAGCACAGTCAGACTAACCCGTCAACAAATGTCAAATAAATAAATACAATAACAATAATAATAGAAACATGGAACAAATATGATAACAATAGATACCAAGTATAGTACAAATGCATACACACATTTCATATGCTTTTACAATAGTCAGTTGCAAAATGTTACATTATATGGGTATGTTAACAGTTTAAGGAGATGAATAGTAGTTGCATTTTAACAAGTTGCCTGGATTGTATGTGGTAAAACTAAGTCATCCTAGATAAGTAGATATTCCATGTGTTTACTTGATAGCCAATCCTGTACACATAAGATCAGATGGATAAGCAGTGAAGGGTAGAATCCTCCATATGAAGGAGATAGAGGTTGACAATTTATATAATCCCTTTTTAATTTCTCCAAGTCTTTTGGGTTTCTAATACCATGACTGGAATGGACCCCATTCCTAAATTAAAGTATAATTAAAGTTTATGAAATTCGTATTGTTTCAATCTTTGATGTTAGCCAGAAGTGCTCTTCACAGCACCTGCGATGTGCCCAGTAATGACTCCTTCTGTAATTCATATGGAGTTACATGCATTGGTAACATATCTGAGTATGATAAATTCTATTTTATGAGACCCAATGCTCCTACTACTACTGCAACTGCCTGGGTATCCTTCTTCCACATTGCACTTGTTTCTGCCTGTAAATCCTGGTATTTTATGACTTTGTATCTCTGTATATGCAAGACACTGTAATCATTCAGTGTAGCAATTTTAATAATCAGTTCCAGTTTTGTCTTCTTTTCATGGCCTACTATATCTGTTTTTCTCACATCTATTTTTTGAACTGTTGGTAATGGGTGATCCCATGTAATATGGGTTCCTATTAGATGACCGAAGACGCATTCTATCGAATGCGTCTTGGTCGAACTTAAAACAACGAAAAGGCAAAATAGCGAAGTGGCTTTTAAGCTAATTCTTTCCTAGGGAAAGAATTCACTTGGCCGCTTCCGTTACTTTGCCGCTTTTGGCATTGTAGTGCAATCTTGGAGTTGGTATAGTTAAGTAGGGGGGTGTGTTCTTTCAATTTTTTTTTCTTTTCTTTTTTTTTTTTTTGGAACAGCAATTTTTTTTCCAAGGGAAAAAAAATCGCTGTTCTGAGCTTTCGAGGTTGTAAGCTTTCGCTTACATGGGGTCGATTATTCATCGTTCGCTTTTTTAAGCATTTGATGATATAATATAGACCCTGTAATATAAACGTTGTCATTTTCTACAATGCTTTGTGGCTCGTTTCCATTGTTTTTTCAGTTACACAATCCCCAATACAACAGCCTTGCTACATTATTATGCCATTCACTACACAGTCCTTCTGTCATTACTATATCATAAACAGCAACAAGATATGCAACTGTTTCCAATTCTGTCTTACAAAACCTACATTTGTCTGTTTCTCCCACATGCTCAATGGACTTTGTAAACCAATGTGTAAGTAGTCCACTATCTTGGGATGCCAATATTAACCTTTCGTCTTTTGGTATAAATTCACCACTCCTTAACCATTCATGTGTTCTATCCTGATCAACATGAGGTTGTTCCAAGAGTTAACTATACTTGTGCATTTTCCACATTTCTTGCTATCTCATTTGATCCTTCACCCTATAGTGTTTTGTTTTTGGCGCATTCAGTTGCTGCCTGAGTTTTATCTACTTTTGGCCTGATTTCCATTCCCACTTGACACCGATATGCTTCTGCTAAGCTAAGCAGGGAAGACATCTTTGACTTATTCTCCTCATGTTTTAAAACCTTCACTAAGTTTGGATCTTGTGAGGTCAGCAGATATATATGCAGTCCTACAATTGCAGATATATACATGTAATCAATCCTTTTTTTTTAATTTCTCCAAATCTTTTGGGTTTCTAATAGCATGACGGGAATGGAACCCATTCCTAAGTCAAAGTACAATTAAAGTTCATGAAATTAGTATTGTTTAAATCTTTGATGTCAGTCAAAAGTGCTTTTTGCAGCACCCATAATGTGCCCAGTAATGGATCCTCCTGAAATTCGTACGGGGTTACATGTATTGGTAGCATATTTAAATACAATTGTAGATTATTTTTTATAAGACCCATTGCTCCTACTACTATTGGGACTGTCTGGTTATCTTTCTTCCACATTGCTCTTTTTTCTGCCTGCAGATTCTGATATGTTATGACTTTGTGTCTCTCTGTATGCAAGACACTGTAGTCACTGGGGGTGGCGATTTCAATGATCAAATGCAACTTTTATCTTCTTTTCCTGGACCACTATATCCAGTTTTCTAGTATCTATCTTTTGAACTGTTGGTAATGGGTGATCCTATGTGATGTAGACTTCATTATTTTCTATGATGCTTTGTGACTCATGGTTCCAGTGTTTTTCAGCCACTTCAGTACCATAATGTTTGCACAATCCCCAGTGCAACAGTCTTGCCACATTATTATGCCTTTCGGTATACAGTCCTTCTGCCATTAGTATGTCCCCAGTATATATATGTAGAGCTGTAACGAGAGATATGCCAATAGCAATTACCTAGGCAATGCCTTATAAAGTATTGGCTGGGATTTTATGTATAGGTGTGTAGAGTGGGAGGTTAAATAACAGGCAGCAGTAAAGACAGATTGATGAACATCTGTCATGGAGAGGGAGAAACATAAATGTACCAACAAAGCCTTGTTTGGCCCATCTCTGGGTTATTCATATGCCAAATATCAAGGATAAAAACTGCCATCAGAATGTAAGGTTTGTCTTCTTAATATTCTTACCAATCCTGCATTCATCAATGTGCCGTCCTTCAGAACAGACACTAAACCAAGGTCCCATCTGATTAAATTGGTGGTAGCTCAGGTGGGTGCAGAAGATCCCATGGGACCTATTGAAAAGGGCAGTGGCACTTTAGTTATATTTATACAAGAAAATGAACCTTTACATAAACATCACAAAGGTACAATCATCTCAAAAAAGTACTTCATATAACAGATAAACTATTTAAGCTGCATACCCCACAATTGTTCCCCATAACCATTTTTTTCAATTTATTCAGTATTAATGAAAAGTCCTAGAGTTTGTTATATATTAGTTCATCTCATCTGGTGAACCAAAACATCCAAATAGAATTGACAGTAATTCTATCATACTCTTCCCTCTGTTGTATACACAAGTTAGGATATGTACCATGCATTAATATTTCTAAGGAGACAGTCTGAAATTTAGTCATTCAAAAAGTAGATATAACAGCATTCCAAAATCTTGTATCCTTTCACATAAAATAAGAACATGCTCCATGGTTTCTTATTCGTGACATAAATGACAAAGTCTCTGTTCTTTAATCTTATATTTCATTAAAACTTTAACTGCTAGTTTACCCAGCATCGATCTCTATAGAAAGTCCTGTATTTCATATATTCTAGCAAATCTATGCTGATGTTCTGTAATTGTTTGCAAATCAGTGGTAGTGTGAGTAGCCCATGGTTTAATATAATAAATTGTGAGCTCATACCACAATTTTCTATGTGGTAAAATATTTTGGAAAGAGATTTTCTTTTTAAGATGTTTTATATGGTATTGTTTAGCAATACGGTTTACTGCAATTTTACATTTTTTAAGGCAGAATCCCAAACAGTAATATATTATACCCATTATACCCACTATACCCACTCTATTATATCAGTATCTTGAAATGAGACTTTCCATCACCCCCAACAGAAATGTAAAGAAGCAAGAAACACAGTAGGGTTATACATACCTAGTCCAGCATCAACATGTCTTGGTTTGTAATACACTATACCCCCTTTATGGGATTCGGTCTACATTACCTTCCCATAAAAAAAGAACTAAAAGATATGTCTAGTAGCTGTTTTTCTCTTTCTTTAAGAAAGGGGATACACATCATCCACATAGCCAAGTTTACCAAGAATAATTGAATGTAACAAGAATATTTTCTTCTGGTAGGACAAGGAAAATGCTTTCCAATTATTAGCAATATTGTTGACCATATTCAATAACTTGCTAAGTAGATAGTCTTATTTCCATGTAACATACCTAAATGGAAGATGATCCAAACCCTTTACATTTCACAATATTAAGGAACAATCCTACACTATTCAAGGTATGGTCTAAAACTTTTTATTTATTTGATTACCGGGAAAATCTGATTGCGTAGAAGCTTATTTTCAGTGGCAGCATGGGGAGAAAAGCTCCAAAATAATACCAAAAATTTTAAGAAAAATACTTATACAATCTTCAAAAATAAAACAAAACATCTGCAGTTTAAATAATTATAACAAATTAGACATAATATAAGATCATTGGTTTAGAATTGATACAAGGTATGTGACAATCATTTAATATTTACAGAAATTTTAGACTGTTTGTAGAAAAATTAAAAGTAAGTTAGTCTAATGCAAATAGGAACTGCAATATAAAGTCAGGGAAAACAGGCTAACGGTATATTTAGAGAGAAAGTCAGGGAAGAGAATTAGATAGCAGTAAGGAAATAAGGGAAAAAGGGAGAGTAAAGAGGTATAAGGAATGAAAAAGTACTTGTTCACATTTAGGGATATAGTTTATCCAGGTTCTGAGCAAGAACAGAGACAGATTTTAGCTAGGAAGTCTTTCAGATTGGTTTGAAAGATGGAAGGGAGGGTATAGACCTGATGGATACATGTAAGGAGTTCCAGGCCTTAACAACCTTGTGCTGTGGTGGTGCAGTGGTAGCGTTGTTGCCTCACAGCAAGAAGTTCTCCTGTTCGATTCTTGGCTGGAGCGCCTTCTGTGTGGAGTCTGCATGTCCTCCCCACGGTCAAGTGGTGGTCAAAAGACATGCGTAAATGGACATGCCTTCATTGAAGGTTGGGCATTGAGCTGGCACCTCGGCACCATAAAAATCTACTGCCAATCATTAGTGAACCGGAGTTCAGCTGTGGTGACCCCTAACCGGGAAAAGCTGAAAGAAGAACAATGAGTATAGACAATGCCCAGCAGATTTGCTAGGTCTGTAGACAGACAGGAGTGTTTGGTCACTGGATCGCAATGACTGACTGGGAACATAGTTGTGTAGATGTTTTTAGTGTTGTACAGGCAGATGGATGCCAGATAATTTTATAGGTTGTAAGAAGCTGTGCATATGTTAGTTGATGTGACAATTCTAACCAATTTAGGCTTTTCAGAACTATACAGTGGTGGGTTCTGAAAGGGTTATGTGCTGTAAATTTAGCAACTTTGTTTTAGCATTGTTCAAGTTTTAATTTTTGTGAAGCCTTGAGGTTAGTAAGGATGGGAGCGCCATAAAGAAGAGTGGAGAAGAGATAAGTAGAGGCAAGTGTAGTTTTAGTTGCATCAGTAAGAAAGTTTTTGGCTCTGTAAAGCATCCCTAGTTTTTGATGAATTTTTCTTATGCAATTTTGTATATGCAGGTCAAATGTTAGATTATCATCCACTATCTTCCCTAACAGTTTGCTATGAGAAGTGACTTCAATGGTTGTATTATCACGAGAGTGGACTTTAAGCTTTGTTTTTCATGAGAGAAGGATTTGGGGAAAAAATTAGTTTTGTCCTTTTTTGTGTTGAGCATGAGTTGCGAGTTACAAAGGATGTTTTAGTGGCTGTTAAGAGCTTCCTGTGTAATTTTTTTGGAGGTGTACCATGTTGTCAGATGTGTAAAGGAGAGTGGAATAATCTGTATATTGTTTTAGGGTGGCTTGTTGTGTGGAAGTATAGAGGGTGTTGTGAAAATGTTATAGAGAAGGGGACCAAGGATAGAGCCTTGTGGTACACCAATGGTGATTGGGAGTAGGGAAAGAGTGTAGAGTACCATTTTATTGACTGATACCTATTTGACAGGTAGCTTTTGAACCACAGAAGGGTGAGCTGAGAAAGACCTAGGGAGGACATTTGAAGTAGGAGTTTGCTGTGACAAACTGTATTGAAAGCTTTAGACTAGTCTAGAAATAAGGAAGAGACTAGTTTGCCATTATCTCTAGTTTTATTGACAGTATCTATATAGGTTAGAAGGGCAGTGCTAGTACTATGGGAAGAATGGAAGCCATGTTGTGTGGGGGATAGGAGTTCTTCCTGCAGGAGGTAATCTAGCAATTGTTTTTGAATACATTTTTAAAGTATTTTGGTGAGGGGAGATACGATTGCTATTGGTCTAAAATTATTAATGTCTGTTGAATTTCCTCCTTTCTGCAGAGGGATGATGTGTGACTTTTTCCAGAGAGAGAGGTGATGTGGGACTCCCGGATAGACCTATTTATAAGGATTGAGACAGGACAGGCAATACTATTGACTGGTTTGTTTAGGTACTCACTGGAAGGTCATCAGCTGACTAAAAGCACAGTTTAAGTTTGTTTAACAGTAGTTTTATATAGGATGTGGGTACAGGTTTGAAGTGAAAGTGGATGTGGTAATATGTGGCTGTTGGACAGGCATGGGATTAGTTGTTGAGGCATCATTAGTTAGAGATGCTATATTATCTATAAAATAAGAGTTCAACTGTATTGCAGTTTTGAGTTGTTAGTTACCTATAGAGGGGTTTGGGTTGAATTTTTGGCTGGGATGTAAGATTTCTTTAATGGATGTTTACATTTTTTATGGTTGCCTTTAGTATTATTCTGAAAGTTATTATAGTATAGTGTTTTGTCTTTATTTATTTGCATTTTAGTCTGATTGTGAAGCATTCTGACGTTTTCGAGATATTTAGGTGTTTTATATTTTTGCAATTCTTTCCATGCTTTTTCCTCCATCTGCACTGACATTCTACTGTTTTTGGACAGCCAAATTGCATTATTTGTTTTCAGTGTCTTCCTTCTAGGAGATGCAAGGCTATTTAGGATATTTAGGAAAGTTGTACTGAATTCAATTACAGCATCGTCTAAGGGAAGGATTTTTAGGAGGTTCCAGTTAATAGATGACAGTTTAGTAATGAACATTTCTGGGTTTAAAATTGGAAAGGTTACATGTTGTTTTATAAACATGCTGTTTAACTGGAAGTGTGAGATGTCTAGGTGTATAGACTGGAAGAAGATCACTGAGAGAGAGTCTGACATTGTACCTATGCTGCAGTATTTGCTGGGGTCTGATACTAGGATCCAGTCCAATAGGGATTTTGTTGTTTTTCTATAATGTATGGGGCTATTAATTAGTTGTGTGAAACCATATAAGCTCATGCTAGAGGTAAGGAAGTTAGAGCTGATGTCCAACTAACTGACATTCACATTGCCTAGTAATATTATTTCTTGAGGAAAAGTTATGGATATGCAATGTTACTTACAGTGAGAACATCAGCCTTATGTTGAGAAATCTAGGCATGTAGTTCAGCAGTTTTATTTTTTATACTCTTAACATTTATTGCTGCAAAAAATTAGATCATCAGAGTTGGGGATTGGCTGTTGTTCAGTTACAGACTGTGTGGGAGAGAATTATCATTGTGTTCATTGTGATGGGTGGGGCCAGAATTAAGGTGTATATCTCCTCCTAGGAGGATTTTAGTATATTGGGGAATTATGCATACTTGTTTTCTGGAGAGGATTCTTGCACTTAGTTTTGATTTGGGTTGATTTGAAGTGCAATTAATCAGCCTATATTTGTAATAAAGGTGAGGGGCAATATTAAATAGGTTTGATGAAATGTGTTGAAAGTGTAAAGCGGATGTATGGATAAGTGGTTGGGACAGAGTTGGAGGCATGTTGCGAAATATTATTGAGTCAAGACCAGATGTAGTGATTACAGGCTATAAAACAATGACATAATTCTCAATAAGCTTGTAGGTGTATGGCTTTGTGGCAGAGTTCCTATAATATCAAGGCCAGATGTAGTGATTACAGGCTATTAAACAATGACATAATTCTCAATAAGTTGTAGGTGTAGGGCCTTGTGGCAGAGCTCCTGTAATACCAAGGTCAAATGTAATGACTGCAGGCTATTAAACAATGGCAAAATTCTCAATAAGCTTGTAGGTATAGGGCCTTATGGCAGAGCTCCTGCAATATCAAGGTCAGATATAATGACTGCAGGCTCTGCTCTATGAAGGAAGATAGTGACTGAGTAACTTGAAATAATGACAATGAATCTTGTTCATTAGCAACAATGTTTAAATCATCAGCATAAGAAACAAACAATAGTAAGGGTATAATATTTACTGAAGAGCTTAAACACTGGCCAGAACAGTCAGTAAGAACAGTCTTTACAATTACATAAAATAACAGGAAACTAAGAAGACACCCTTGCTTAACATCCCTATAGACTGGAAATTTTCAGCTCAAATGTCCATTAACTAGTAGCCTGACCAAAGATGTTCAATAAATACTTTGCAGTACATATATAATGGTGATATGGATGTTATAAATATCAAAATATTTTGACACATCACAGGACAGTAAAAGTTGTACTGCATACAAGAAATTACTTATTTTAACAATATAAAGATGTCTTTGATAGTCTTCCACATATTCCAAAAACCTCTGGATGAAACAATCTCACAGTAATTCTGGTTAATCGTTTGTGAAGTATTTTGCAGAAAATTTTAAAAACAGTATTAAGTGTTAATGGCCTTCAAGTAATTAATAAAGTTCTAAGTCCTTTTTTTATAAATAAATTTCAAAATACCTTCACAAATAATAGTATCATTAATACCAGACTCTTACCGTTCATTAAGCACTTGTAAAAAAATATTTTCTGAAATGATGGTGTTGAAGGATATTGAGAAAGGGCATAACATCTACTCCAGGGCAGGAGTTAACAGTAACCTTCCATAACACAGTTTATTCTTCTAGGATTGCAGATTTGATTAGAATAGTATTGTTTTAGTCAGATAAGATTGAAAAGGACCATAATTGCTTCATGGTCGGGCATTCATCATACGTTTTGGCTATATACTATTCTGCAAAAGAAAGAATATCTTCCTGTATGTGAATATATGTACCATCAGGACACTGTAGGCAATCTAACAGACAAGTCTCTTTCTTAACATTTTTCTTAAAAAAGAGGGAATGTCTCTGATTTTGTTCCCATGACAACATATTTTTGTTTCAATAGTAAAACGTTTACTCTGCCTTCTGTGATAGTCTTCAGATGTCCTTCTAAAGAATTACATGAAGGAAGTATTATTATGGTACAAGAAATGTGCATAATCTTTAGATACCTTAGAATATTCCTTTTTCTTTTCTGTCCACATATCTTTTTTTTAATAAGACAATAAAGCTTCTTATATTTAGTTTTGTAAACAAGCCACCATTCTGTCCAATTAGTGCAACAGTTAATACTGTACTGCTGATGTCAGAGTCTTATACATTGTACAGAACTGTAATTAAGCTTTATAACTCTTTTACCTACATTTACATATGATTTATGCTTAGATAAGGAAATATCAAGGCTGCATAGTCCAATACCAAAAATTAAGTTTTTTTTAGAAATCTTGTAAAATGAATGCAGAGGAGTATTCTAAATAATCTGTTTATATAGCCAGTGTCCTACTATTATAAGTAGACACTAAACCAGGGTTCAGTGTTGATTGACTACATAAAAGAACATCTCTGAAAACTGTAATGTCCTTGTTAATCTTTCCTTGTGGTTTTCTAATGTGGCAATTTAAATCACCTACTAAAACGATATTTACAGAGACAGATACGTATGGCTTTAACATAAGAAATTATTGTTCCCGGTTTTTCAAGTTAGTAGGTTATAACAGTAAAATAGATGAGGCCAAAAAGGCCTGTGAAGTTACATATAAAAAGTCAACCAGGAATTGGAAAAACTAAAACTAACAATGTTAAACTATTTTATATAGTACGGCAATACCACTGTATAAATATTGGCCAAAGGACCAAACAAGTTTATGACCTCACAGTACCTGTCAACAAACAAACATCCAAAAGGCATAACATTTCTGTATGAATAGTCTAACAACTTTCTAGTATGACCAAGTGCCTTTTTTATTAATAATAATAATGTTGACATTATAGAAACATATAATTAGGTTATCCTTTCCCCCTTTTTGCATACTGTTTATTACCCTTCTTCAATTTTCTTTTCTTAACCCTTTTATCAATAGTATTAAAAGCATCTACAGCAATGTCACTAAACTCATTTTTGATAGAAGTCATGTCTGTCTGGCCAGTTTTATTATCTTCATCACCTGTAAATTAGTACTGTGTGTGATTTGTTTGCCTATGTCTCTCCCTTCACTCACAACATTATGCATTTCTGCCTAACCTCTGATATTTCCACAGCAATTAATGGAACCATAGTACTAACAGGTATAGGCTGTTTCTCATCTAACAATTTAATTTGAGGGCAGTCAAACCAAATGTTCTTGGTGCTCTTGCATTTTTTACAGAATGTTTCACAGTTATGAACAACATGGATAAACCCACCACATTGAGCACATTTGCTCTTAGGACATGTTTGTATTAAATGTTCATAAGAGCCACAATGAAAACAAATTTTTGGTTTCCCCGTATATTCCATAAAAGCCCTGTAACCAGGAATAGTAAGCAGACTAGGAATGTGCACAAACTCTATTGCAGACATTTTTAATATAATCCAGAAGCAGGAAGCTCTGTATCTGCAAATGGAGTCAGTGTAGCATAATCTAATCCAAAGCTTGAATCTTGACCTTTATCCTTTGACACAGGAAGGCCTTTCCTCCTTCTGCAGCACACTGGCAAACTATTTGCCTACAAGATGCAGCTTTGTAAATAGCAGGTTCAGTTTCTTCCAACAACTTAAGTAGTTTTTCATTCAATAATCCTCCTTATTCAAGTTCAGTAATTTGGGCCATGTCTTGAGCAGAAATCTGTTCAACAGACTCCATTCTTTTCTTTCTGTTCAGTAATGTGACTACCCTCTAGCCCTTTTGTTCACATGAGATACCAAAAAGAGTAGGGTAAGTTCCCCAGTGCTCTGGCCAAATTTCCCTTAGCAGTATAAATACCACCTCATGTCTCAACTGAAAAGAGACCATTATCCTAATGGGACTAACCCAGCCAACAAAGAATAAATAAATGTATATAAATAAGTAAAATAACTTGTTAAAATAATGACACAGTGGAAACTGCGAGATCCAATTAGAAATGTATTTGTTTGTGATTTATGATTAATTTGTGCACCAGTTTGAATTATATCCTATATTCAGGTTAAGATCAGTTGGCATAATGCTTAAGATCTTCACCTGCCATGCACAAGGTACAATGTTCAATCCTGACCTCCAGCCAATGCCTGTTTGGAGCTTGCATGTTCTCCCTGTGTCACTGTGGAGTTCCTCCCACCTCCAAAAAACATACTGAGTATTTCCATCTCAAACTCACCAATGAACAGAGCGGTGGGCAGCAGCTTACGCTCTACATGATGCCATATAGTGGAACAGTTGTACAGACCAACTGCTTTGGGCATCTACTGTGGTGCACAGTATCCTCAAGATAGAACACAGATAACAGACTGTGCACTGTGGCAGGATTAGTCATTTAATGGTGCAAAATATGGCTCTAGGTGATTTGGTCATGTTGACTAATGTTGCTAAAATGGGCATGGGTAGTTACCAGTGATAAGTGGGTTAAGGACCTGGCCTACTCTGACCTACTTCAGGGCCCCATGATAATGGTGGCAGGGTTGTATGTGCCCAACATAAAGCCCAGCAGCCCTGGATTAATAAGATAATGGCCAGCCTGTGTCTAGTTGCTCAGCCTGGGTGACCTGGGATAACTCTGTTGAGCGAAGCAGGATGTAAAACCAATCAACCTGTCAAACATGAACTGAGAATTGCTACATTTAATGTAGGTTTACTGACAGGACGCAGCCTGGAAATGGATGACATGATGATATGCAGGAGACTGGACATCCTATGTATCCAAGAGACAAGATGGAAGGGTAGTGCAGTGAAGCCACTTAGCTTGGGATCCAGAGTCTACTACTCAGGAGGATAACAGGCTAGAAATGGTGTGGGAATTGTAGTGAGTGAGAGACAGGCTTCAAAGGCAGTGAGGGATATCATAAGAATTAGAGACAGACTCATGGCAGTCAGACTCCAGTGTAATGATAGGGCAGTATTCATAATCTCAGACTCAGCCTATGTCCCACAGCAGGATTGTGATAGTGAGGAAAATAGTGCATTCAGACAGCAGTTGCAGGTCCTATTAGATAAAGCAGGAAAACATGAATTTGTGTTGATAATGGGTGACTTGAATGCACATATTGGGACAGATAGAACAATTTATAAGGGCTGCCTGAGTCTACATGGGTGGACAACAGGAATAAAGATGGTGAGGCCATTCCAGACTTCTATGTAGCAAATGGCCTGATAGTAGCCAATACAAGGTTCAGAAAGAGAAACATTTACAAAATCACATACGAAGGTGGCCAACATGCAACTCAGGTAGACTTCTTCCAAGTAAGGAAAGGGCAATGGGGTAGAATCAGCGATTGCAAAGTAATTCCCAGTGAAACAGTTGTCTCACAGCATAAACCACTGATTGCCAAAATCAGCTGCAAGCAGTGGACAGAGAAGGATCTAAGGTCAACAGAGACCAGGCTGAAGACCTGACGTTGACTGGAGAGAAAGTACAACAGTTCAAGGAATTACTCAGAGCTCTAGCATCTCAAGAAGAGGAGGAAATAGGTAGAGTTGAGGAAGAATGGCACTGCCTCAAAACAGCATGTATGAAGACTACAGAACCGATACGTGGCTGAGCCAGGCATAGAAATAAGGTACATAAAGAAAGCTGGCGGTGGACTGTAAAAGCCCAGAAAGTCATCAAAAGAAAGAAGGAGTGCAGGAAAAGTGAGAGATAGAAAAGACGGACCAGGCTAGGAAGGAATACTGGGTTGACTAAAAAAGAAGCAAATTAAGGAGTTGCAATAGCAAAGAACAGAGCATCAGAGGCACTCTACCAGCTTCTGGAAAGTGACTCTGTAGGTGACACAAAGAAACTATATCAGGTTGCAAGGCAAAGACAGAAAGAAGATAGTCAGACACCTTTCATAAGGGATGACAGCAACAACCTGCTCACCAGTCCACAGGACATCAAAGGTAGATGAAGGAGTATTTCCAGCAGTTTCTGAATGAAGATAGCCCCACAGAAGCTGTACTGGCTCAGACACAGCCTACAATGAGAGAGGGAGAGGAGCCCACCCTAGAAGAAGTAAGAACAGCACTAAGGAAAATGAAGTCAGGGAAAGGAGCAGGCTCAGATGAGGTCACAGGAGATATGATAAAGATTTTGGATGAGATAGTGGAGAAATGTCTCCTGAGGGTACTCATAGGAATGTGGAGAGAAAGGTGTATCCCAGGTGACTGGAGAATAAACATAATCATGCCAGTGTACACAAACAAAGGGGATATCCACAACTGTGGGCAGTACAGAGGCATCAAACTCCAGTCACATTGCATGAAAGTTCTGCAGAGGGTGACTGATAAATTGATACACTGAATAGTAGAATGTAAGATGGGAGATGAGCAGTTCAGATTCAGATCAGGATGCAGCAAACTGACCCAATGCTTACAGTGAGACAGATAGTTTAGAAGAAGCTAGAGAGGAGGAAAGAGTCCAACTGGGCATTCCTAGACTTGGAGAAAGCATATGACAAGGTCCCAAGAAAGCTCTTTGGGCAGTACTATGATGATCCAAAGTCCTGGAAACATTGATATAATTAGTGCAGGCTATGTACAAGGACTCTGACTGAAGTACAAACAGTGTTTGGCCTCACAGAGGGGTTCCCAGTGGGAGTGGGTGTATACCAGGTTTCAGCTCTGAGCCCACTGCCGTTCATACTGGTGATTGACTACAGGTTGGAGTGGAAAGATCAATAAAGCTGCTGTATGCAGACGATGTGGCAGTACAGGTAGACTGAGCAAGAACTTCAGCAAAGGACAGGGGAATGGAATGCTAAACTGAAGACACATGAGATGAAACTAAGCACAGATAAGACAGTGGTAATGGCAGCAAATTAGAGAAATCAGAAGAAGCTGAGAAGTGAGGTAAAAGGGAAGATAGTGGAACAGGTTAATAGCTTCAAGTATCTGGGAGGGGCTGTTGAGGAGAAAGGAAGTCTGAATGAAGAAGCCAAAACTAGAATCAAAGGGGCTGCAGCCAAGTGGCAGAGTTTCAGGTGTAGTTTATGACAGAAGAATGCCAAAGAAGCTGAAAAGTAAGGTGTACAAAACAGTGGTATGTCCAGTACTACTGTATGGTACAGAAATCTGGGCAGTAAAAGCAGAGTAGATGAAGAAGCTAGAGGTGATGGAAATGAAGTGCCTGAGAAGGGTTGTATGATGCACACTGTGGGGCAGACAAAGAAATGAGGACATAAGGGCAGAAGCCAAAGTAACTCCAATTGCAGAAAAGATCAAGGAGAACAGATTATGGTGGTTTGGACACATGCAGAAAAGCAGAAGATAATCTAGTGAATAATATTTGGGACAGACAGGGCGAAAGTAAGAGGAAACGAGGATGTCCAGCAAAGAGGTAGATGGATTGTGTGAGAGATGATCTGTGACAGTCAGGCATGTGAGTCAAAGGCAGGAGTGTGGCATTGAATCAAGAGAGATAGCAAAAGTTAACATGATACCCCAATGCCATATAGAAAATGGGAAAAAGGGGGCTGATGATGATGATGATTCAGGTTCTACTCGTATTCCATTTACTTATAATGTACTTTCATTCTTAGCTATGCATTTTTCTTTGTATTTTATGAGGTGTAGACCAATATGCTCTGTTTTAGCCTCTTACATGGGTAATAAAAAAAAGAGTAAATAAATAGATGCCCATTGTCACTACATTTGGACTGGCCCAGAAACCATTTTTAGCCATCACTCTGCCCAAAGGCACAAATATAGCAAATATAATTTATAAAAATGGAACAAAATACAGATTGTAATAAAACAAAGATGAGCAAGAAAACCATCAATCAAGCAGGACCAACTAATTGAGTAATGAAGGTAGATGCAGTAAGTTAATACAACATCTTGAGTACTCAGAGCATACCAGTGTGAGTTTACTTCTAATATGTTGTAAGGGCAATACTCCAATAGGAGCAGTTTAAAGATATTTTTTAACACATTTATTGAATTATCACTTAAGACATAGGTAAACATACATTTATGTAAACAAAATTAAACCATGTTAACATGTTCACAATTAGAAACATTATATATTACATACATTCTTTTATACAATTATCATCAATCCAACATTGCATAAATTGCTCAATTCCTGCCTTCCCTTAAATTTTACTCCTCCTCAAAATACCATTACACATGTATTGTTCCTGCGGTTTTCATTTCTTCTATGTAGTTTACTCCTACCCTTTTCTAAAGATCCCACTTCCAGTTCTTTTATCTCAGTTATAATATTCACTACTTCAAATACAGTTGGTTTAGACTTTGATTTCCATTTTCCAGCAATTGTTTCTTCAGCAACCACCAGAATCAAACTTTATGTCCAGGCAACTCGGATTCTGTATTCCAGCTAAAAGCAAATGTCTTTAGTTACACCCATTTGCTGACCGAATATCTCTGACAGAGTACTCTGTAAGGAATTTTTAAAATTTGCCAACTCATTACACTCAGAAAGCACATGTTCACTGCCACCTTTTTCTTCTCCATCACACCTCCAACATGTGCCATCTACCTGAGGAAAAATTATTTGGAGTCCACTTGAGGTGTAAAAATACCCATGCAAACTCTTACAAGCAAAAATCCCAAATCTTCTAGACCTTGGTGTATATCTGGGAGGTAAACATATGTCTTCTCATTGTTTCCCCAATAAATGTCTATCCAATCTCTTTTCCCAATCCCTTCCAATCTCCTCGATTGATTCCCACAGTTATTGTGCAATATTTTATTTGCCCTACTAATTGTCACCTTTTCAGCAGCAGATTCAATTTTAGATCCAAACAAAAACTCCACCAGAGCAGGTCCCCCATCCAGGATTCCCAAATCCCTTTCCCATTGCCTACAAACTGATATCAATCCCTGATAGGAAGGCACTCCAGACTGGAGTCCAAATGCCCCCTAGCATTCTCCCATTCCATTACTCCTCCATCTGTAGTTATTTGCTCCCAATATCTCTGTTCCTTTCCCAATTTTCTCCAGTAAATTCCAGACCCCTCATGCCTATTCTCTGCATCCCCAATTGCAGTCATCCCTATCGGCAGAATCTCCCCATACATTCTGTGCTGGCTTAGTTCTTAGAATATTTCCTGCTACTTTATGAATAAAATATTCTGTATGGCTGTTGTTATTCTCTTTAAGGATCTGCATCCAAAATCTTACTCTCTCTCCTTATTTCTTGAATCCAACCGTCATCCCCCTCCACTCTGAATTATTGCTTTTTGCTTGTGTTATGCACATGAGCCTTAACTGTGTAGCTCTAAAATATCCCTTCAAATCAGGTAATCCCAATCCATCTTCTTCAACTGGAAGGATCAGTTTATCTCACATAACTCCTGCCCTCTTCCTCTCCCAGATAAAATCATTCAACTCTGTATTAATTATTGTCCACAACATGTACTCTGGTTGATAAAAATATGCCTGATCTGTATATAAAACTAAAAAGTTACTAAAAACATTTTCTCTGTTTGTATCTTGCTTTCCATATCCATAAATGAGCTTCCATTTTCTCAGTTTTTGTATTTTCTTTTTAGTCTCTTCCCAAATATTCTCAGCTGCCATAAAATCCTTTTTAACTCATACTTCTAAATACTTAATTTTATCATATCTCCATTAATGTGGGCATTGCTGAACCAAGTCATATGTGGTACATAGTTTACAGCTATAGCCTTTGTTTTGTCTTCATTAATGTTATATCCCGAAAAACTTGAAATTGTCTCAGAATGTTCCACAACATTGAGATGTCTTAAGGCCAACTTTTCTTGATTACCATACCAAATATATCCTTGAATTTCTGAGCCCCTTATTTTCTTTGCCAATGGATGTAAATATATTACAAATAACAAAGGGAAAAGAGGCCCTGGTTCCTCTGTTCAGACACAACTTATCACAGAGGAGCCCTCTCACTTTAATTTTTGACTGCAATCTATTATATATCCTCCTATTTAACCTTATTATTGTATCAGGCAATGTAAATGCTTTCATTACCCTACTCAAAATTCCAGCTTACTCTATTGAATGCTTTCTCTACATGACGACCCACCAGCAACAGTAATTCATGGTTTAAAATTAAAATATGAAGCTGGGTCTGATGGGTCTTTACCATCTTTAAGTATTACAGCCACCACAGCCTTCTTTCAGGGTGTTGGTGCTTCCCCTCTGTGTAAAATACGGTTAAACAAAACCTTCCAGATCTTTATCACTTTCTTCCATTCTAGCTTATAAACTTCCACAGGAATACCATATATTCCTGGAGACTTTTCTGCAGATTATGTGTCACCATTTGTATAGGTTCATAGAAAGTTACTAGGCTAACGGCCCTAGACCCGTTACAAGCCTAGCTATATTTATCCCCAGTTGACCTAATTGTTGGTGGTTGAGTGAACTTTGCAAAGGTAAGGGTCTATGGTAGTTAATACCAACTTCTTCTGTCTGGAAGGGACATGGGTACCACCCCAGGAGTGAATTTGTGGTAATCCATTAATTGATCTAGGTTGCATTTGAAGCAGGTCAAGGAGGGCATCTGTTTCACGTGAATTGGAAACTTGTTCCAGAGCAGTGGCAGTCTCTGCGAGATGTATCTATCTCTCCAGCATGACCTGTTCATGTCATCGCCTCCTATTTTAACTGTTAATTGTTGAGCCTCATCTATCTCTAGCCTTGGCATCCTTAAGTCTTCAATAAATACTTCCATTTGTGCTTTTGCTTGATTTCCACATTCCCCTGCTTTATACAAATGTTCATAAAATTTCCAAAATGTTTCTAATACTGCTACAGGAATCTGGTTATTTTTCATGTTACAGATTCATAGATTGCTAATGACCCATGGGGAGGAGGGGGCTTTCTAGGCCTAGCCAAGTTTTCCTGAAAAACTAATTACATTCTGTATCCAAATAGGACACTGAGGGCCAGGCTTTAATAAGCTACCTCTGTTCATAAGGGATATGGGTGCTAGGCCCGGTGTAAATTTCCTGTTCTCCATCCACAGGTCTAGGTTTTGCTTAAATTGGGTAATAGTTGGACTCAGCTTCACATGGATAAGAAGCCTGTTCCATAGGAGGAGCAGTCTCTGGGACATGTATCTGTCTCTCCAGCATATTCTGTTTAAGTCACAGATAAAATTCAGGTCCATAGACCTTGTATATCTGGTATTGTTTGAATTACTATTATGCAGGAGATTCCTAAGTATGGGGTTTGCAGATGCTTTGTCAGTCAGGCATAGATCACCCCTCAGCAATCTATTGGATACTGAGTAGATGGAAAGAGCTTTAAGGTACTCTACATAAGGTAGGTTTGCTATGCCTTGTATTCTTTTTGTAAGGAAGCCCTGAGGTCACTCTAGTGGCTGCATATGCCTGGTCAGGTACATACTAAAGGGAGCATTGTTCTCTGTAACTGATCAGATAAGGGCAGAGTACAGTGGGATAATGACCTCTTTACCAGATGCAATGCCCTTACTTATAAGTTGCACAACATAAAAGAATTCCCTCACCACTGTGGCCACATGGTGGTCAAAGATAAGGCTACTGTTTATGTGCATACCCTGATCCCTGACCATTGGGTCAACTCTTAGGGGCATATTATCAACATGGTCATTAGCCGGGGTGGTTTACCTCCCAAAGGGTGCAACTATGCATTTCTTAGCATTGAGTTTACGACCATAGCATTGGCACCATTTGTTTGTCAGAGATGGGCCTTCTTGGAGAATACTAGCTTCTGCAGAGGAGTCAATGATAACCCCCAGCTTGCAATCATCTACAAAGCCATAAAAATTCAGTGTTTGCTTCCACTTCAGGAAAAACAAATACCTAAAAAGAGTGGGCCGAGTACCATGCCCTGGGGTAGTCTGCTAGTGACTGGCCACTTAGTGGAGGTGGCCTCCCCTATTTTGACCTCCTGGGTCCTATCAGTGAGGCAGTTGGCTATCCAGTGGGTGATAAAAGGGTGTATACCTAATTTAGTGAGCTTGTCTATAATGCCTGAGTGGAGTATTGCATCAAAAGCCTTAGCCAGGTCGATGTAAGCAGTGTGCTTGCCCTTGTCCATTACTTTGGTGACCCTCTCAAAAATGTCCACCAGAATTAATAGGCATGACTTTTCTTTAACAAAGCTCCACTCAAGAATTATTGATAAACTCACCAAACTAGGCATCAACCCCTATATCACTAGATGGGTTGCAAATTGGCTCACAGATAGAACCCACGGTGTGAAAGTAGCGGACTCCATGTCAGACTGCCGACCATTCACGAGTAGAGTCCCACAGGGATCAGTCCTGGGTCCTATCCTGTCTTGCATCTACTTCTCAGAAGTCCAGGCCAACACAGAGGGACTCTGGCTGACCAAGTTCACAGACGGCTGCAAGCTGGGAGCCATTATTAACTCCCCAAGTGATGCAGACATCCTACAGAAAGGTCTCACTGAGAACAATGACTGGTGTCAAAACCATGGCCTTAAGCTTAATGCCAAAAAAATGCATCGTCATCCCCTTTGGGAAAAACTCAGTTCCTACTAATTACCACATTGATGTGAGCCGACTGAACACTGAAGGCGTTATAAGAGATCTGTGGACACAGGTTGACAGCAACCTCTCCTTCGACCACCACATTGCCACTGTAGTCAGAAAGTCCTTCTATGTGGCACATCTCGTTACCAAGGGTTTTTCTTCCAGGAAGAAAGAGGTTATCATCTCTCTCTACTCTTCCCTCATTAGGCCAATCATTGAGTATAATGCTGCATTTGGCATGTACCTCACTAGACACATGCAACAGCTGGAAAGGCAACAAAAGTACCTCACAAAGAGGATCCTAGGACTTAAACATGTCCTACATGGACAGACTCAAAAAACTCCAGCTATTCTCTGTCTCATATCGTCTACTAAGAGGTGATCTCTGCCTGACTTACAAAGCCATGTCTGAATCGGCTCTGTTAGAAATTCTACATCTAAAGAAATCCCAATCCCTCTGCACCACACACTCCAGTGACCTCAACCTCATTACCACAATCAGCAGAACATGCTGGAGGGACAGGTTCATAACCCAGAGACTGCCCATGCTCTGGAATAGACTTTCCATACATGTCAAGCAGAGCACCTCACTGGCACTCTTCAAGAGAAATCTTGATGTGTGGATGGGAAATAAAAAGTTCACCTCAGGTTCACTCCACTGGCTCTACTTGATAGAGGCACTGGGAACTAATGTCAGGCGGCACGAAGCCAGGGCACTTCTATGGGCTAGGCTTGTAAAGGCCCAGGGCCATTAGCCTATACCTATGAACCTATGACCTGTGATGGGTCCTGCATTTGCAGGTTAATATCCTGTCCGTGATGATTCTTTCCATGGCCTTACATATGAGACTGGTTAGACTTAGGGGCCTGCAGCTACCCAGATTGGTGGTTGCACCTCCTTTGTGCAGAGGAATGACTGTAGCCATCTTCCATTCCTTGGGCACAAAACATGACTGTAGGCTCCAGTTGAAAAGTGATTCATGTGGACCAGAAAGGTCATGTTTCATCCCAGATGTTAACTGGGTCCATTGATGCGATGTTTATGTCCTTGGAAAATGCATTGAAGACTTGTTTCATAGTAATATTTGGAGGACTGTGGTACGTGCATACCTCTCAACCTGGAATCATAAAAAATCTGGACAAAGGCCCATGAAAAATAGGTACAACTGGCCAAAAATCTGTGTGCGGATTAACATAAAATTTGAATACATAATTATGTACCCCCACCTACTCCAATGGAATTGTGGGATACCAATTTTTAAATGCAAATTGAAGGACAAATATTAAACATAGAAGAATACTGTTTTATTTATACTAATATTTTCTGATTTCAGTCCTCAAAGATCTGTCAGTGATTTGCCAGAAAACTACAGTTTCATGTGAAATGGACCCATATACCTATCAATCTCTTAGAACAAGAAATCTGCACAAAGCCAAAAATAATGGGGACAAAACAAAGGCTCAAAAACAGTGACACTTTTTAAATATTGCTCTTTCATACTTATAATGTTGACAGATTTTGCATAGTATGAATTTTCTGAAGGATTAAGTCTGAAAACAAAATGTTATATCTGCTGCCTGCCATTATTTTCTGACTTCAGTCCTCATTGAAGGCTGTATAAATATAATAATCTAAACTGGTTTAAAGTGGACCAAGAACCTGTGTATTACTGTTGATTTTGATTTAACGTGGCAGAACTGCCTAAGTACACTAGAGGGGTTGGGCTGATGCCAATAACCACAACCACTGAAATATGAGTTAACCTTTTAACCCCCCCCCTCCCCGCACATACAGGCACACACACACACACACATAATAAATAAATAGAACATTTCTTTATTAACTATTTCTTTTGAGAAATGTGCTTGCAGGGAAGGTGATGGTCAGTCTTAACCAGCCAACTTAAAATTGAAAAACAGAGGGTGACACTGACAGTTACCTGCAGTCCTTAGTAGGTAGCAGAACTTAACCTTCAAAGTAAGAAACAAATGACAAAGTGGCAATAAAAAATCTAAGTAAAGTAAATCAATGTCTGCAGTTATTGGAAAAATGTGCTACAGCCAGAAACAAAGCAGCTGGAATGTCAAACAATAAACCTTAATACTAACAGTGAGACTAATATATTTAATAATTAAAAAATAAAAATGCAGCAAATCAGTATGATGTGAGTAATATATTATTTTTATCATGATACCACATGAGAAGAAAGAAGTAAAGGCTACAACTTATATGTCCATAGCTTGCTCGAGTCACTCCATTTGTCACATAACCAAATAAAAAACACAAAAACTTTCAAATTTCAAAGCACCAGTAATCTGAGCTTAGTAAACCTTTGACCTGGAGCAGCAGGAAGATCTAGTCAATATAAATGTTTTAATTTTCTCTTCTCTTAGTCTCTGGATTCTGGAGACAGAGACAGGGCGAGGGTCCAGTGTCAGTCAGTCAGGACCACTGTGGCACTCATTGCAAGAAATTAAGAACATCTCTGAAATGGGCGGACCAGTATGAGTCTGCAACTTACTCTGTTGCACTCATCTGCAGCTCCACTGTTGCTGCTGCTGCCTGCCCTGCACTTAACTTTAACTAAGTATGGATGGACGGACTGTGTGTGTACTGTGGACAGACTATTTGGACCTTAATTTTATAACAAAAAAAAAAAAAAAAAACAGCTCAAGAGAGTTGACTCATCCTCCTGACATCCTCCCCACTCCATTTGCTGGTCCGCAACTTAACAAGTCCCTCTGACTCTCTCTCTCTCTCTCTGTCTGTGTGCTGCTGGTGGCACTGCTGATTGCTTGCTTGCAAGACAAGTTTATGCTATTAAATTCTCCCTCCAGACCATGAACAAGCATCCAGCTCCAGGCATTGCCAAGTCGATGAATAACAGACCAAATGTACAAGAAGAAAAAAAAGTAAACAAAGTACTGTGAAGACACACCCCTCAAGCCCTAGCCAAATACTGACAGGCTGGCAGTCTGGCACTAAGCTGACATTATAGTGCATACCCTGCATGTGATGACATCAGTAGCAACTTCATTCAAAAAAAAAAAAAAAAATTTAGAAAAAAGAACCAAGAGATTTAGGAAGTGAAGGGGCCACTCAAAAATTTGTGGCACCCCATTATTTTGCCCTCAAAACTGGTAAATACCCAGGAATTTGGTATGGTTGAGAGGTATGGGTAAATGGTATTTCCGTGGACTATCAGCTTATAGGTTCTCTAAGTTTGGTGACAGCCTTTACTACTTTCTGTTTTCTAAGTTGTTGTGCTAAGAGTTTTTGTGCTTTGGAGTTATTATCAAAAGTTGCTGAACAGCAATCTTTCCAAACTCTTCCTTATTTTCTTTTCTAGCATCCTGCATCGTGACCTTTTCTTGTTTTGTGAGATTCACCTTATTCTATAATACTTTAACCTTTGTCAGCTCCTCTAAATAATTCTTGTTACTTCTTAACCATATCTCTCTTTCTTTTATTTATATTCTGTTTTTAAACTCCACTATCATTTTATCCCACTCACATGCTATAGCTTCTGAAGAAATTTCTGTTTTCCAATAACTTTTGAATAATTTCTACTACCCATTCCTTAAATTCATCTCTTTGTAACAGGTAGGTGAGGAGGTGTTTCATTTTTACTTCATTACCCTGAATTTTTATCTTAGCTGTTATTGGCCCATGATCTGAAATACTTATTGGATGCATGCCGAAGCTTTCAATTAAATGCACATATTCCTATGAAATACAATTCTTCTCTAGTCTAGCACAATTATTGTACTTTGGCGAATAATATGTAAATTCCCTTTGAGTTCCTACTACTGAATTCATAGCTTTCATATCATGTATTTCCATAAATTTCTTTACAAATCTACATTTGTTTGTTATGATTTCCCTTCTAGGTCCTCCAGACACATCCTCATTGTTGCAAATCAAGTTTCATTCCCCACCTCTAAGTAATATTCCCTGCTGAAAGCTGATTATTTCAACCCAAAATTTCTTAAGCTCTATAATAGCAGTTTTAGGTAGAAAAAAAATCTCTCTCTCTCTCTCTCTCTCTATATATATATATATATATATATATATATATATAATATATATATATATATATATATGTGTGTGTGTGTGTGTGTGTGTGTGTACGCTACCATAATCCTACTCCCTTGTCAGTAGCCCCTAACTACCACAGATCTACCATTACTTTTCCCCCCTCTTCTACCACTATCAGAGCACCTCTAGTAATTAGTATAAGTACTCCCTTTTTCTTTTGTCCCTAATATTCATCCTGAAATCCTTTATCAAAGTAACTTGCTAACTTCTTTCAAAGTATGTCTCTGATACCATTGCTATTTGAACTCAGCATTTCTTAATATAACTCAATACTCTTATTTTTCTGAATATACCTGTAAGACCATTCATGTTCCAAAATAATATGTTTAGTGTGTCCATTATGATCAGAAGTTGTTATTTCTGCCTATTACATATGACAGCTTTTTAAATGTCTATTTCCAACTTTTGTGTTACAGGTTGATCTTTTATAGTTGTTTCTTGTCATCTCAAGTTGAACCTATGTTAAATTTTATAAAACTTTTTGTTTTAATGAAAACCCTCAGAAAAAAAACACATACACACACACCCTGGAACACCCCCATAACATATCAACTTAAAACAAACACACAAAAACTATACACATCTTCAGATAATGAAGTTTAACCTTCTTGATAGGAACAATTGTCCTGAACTGACAGCTGCACCCACAGGCATTAATTAACCTAAGATAAATGTTGCAGCCTATGGTCATGCTTACACTAATTGCTTTTTGTTCTTATCTTATATTTCTTCCCTTTCCAGATGTGAAAAACAACTTGCATGTTTTCAGAAAACATTAGCTTTTAGCCTTAAGAAAAATGTGCTGGCTATCTTTAAATAAAACTAAATTATACATTGTTCTGGTAAATGCATTAAAGTATTTACTCACCAGAAAAGCTACTATCTCTTATTCACTTCCATTAATTTCAAAATTTTTATATTTTACTGAGCTACTTACCCATAAGCAATGTCCAGACCTCTTGATTTATTACCTTCATCTTTAGTCAGCTTGTTTCCATGGAAAATAAGAATAAAATGTAGAACTGGCCTCATCTCATCTGGCACTAAACATTTATTCACTTAAAGAAAACTATTCATTACATTGTGGTCTCTCATTTTTAAATCCCACTTGCATTCACAAAAAACAATTCATTAGATTAAACCAAAGGCATTAATTCAGACATTCACCTATACAAAAGTAAAAGTAAACTTTTCAATTTTGCATGTATAATAATTAGTGCATTTTTACACCCCATTCCCCACCCCAGCAGTCCAAGATTACAACCTACTGACTTAATTTTTTTTCTTATTCAGCCTTTCTTCTCCTCTTTTCACATGGTAATACTTACATTTCTTAAAACTAAAAAAGAAAAAAGTGTGTGTTTACTTTAGTATCTTTATCACATACAACAGTCACTGAAAATGCTTTACTATATAACATCCACTTTATATCATAAAATGTTTTATACAAACACTGTTAAGAAAAAAAATGTTTTACTTACTGTTACATTTTTCCTTTTTCTCTTTTTTTTCATTTTAGTGTCCTTTCAAATATGAATGACATGAAGTGGGGCAAATGCCTGTCAGTCTCCCAAGTTTAACAAAGTCAACAAAAATCCAGTCCTTCTCAGCCACTTTTTCTTGCAAAGTCATATTTCACAAATGTGATTGATGCTTTATAGTCTCAAATTTATTCAATAATTTCAGTGTTGCTGGTCTTTTTTTGTTCATTTCCATCTCTAACCGCAGACTCTGGTTCAAGTTCAAGGCACTCTTGAGTCTTCTAGTCAACTCCTGTGCTTTTTTCCATATCCTAAGCATTTTCCTTTGGAACATTGGAAAAGGTTTCACTAGCAAAGTTTCTTCATGAACTTTGTTATCAGAATAATGAGAAGCAGAGTACCCTTCTGTTTGATGGCTCACACATTGTTGGACAAACTTTTGCATTTTCCCCTTTGCCTGGTTCTGCATAAAAAAATACTTTGTTACTCCAGGAAAAAAATATTCAGAAAACGGCTGGATACAGCAGCTTGAATCTCAGACATGCATCTTGACATTCCCTGATTTCCAGGATAATTTTATTTTTCTTCTGCCTCGTGTACAGTGAATAATAATTTTCCACAGGCACTCTACTGTCTCCATTTTTTATCACTTTGCCCTCCTGCCATGGTTTAGTCAGGACCAACTCGTTTTGCTGGTATGATTGCATCTTTACTAATAAAAGTCTTGGCTTCTTTCTCACGGCCAGGTTTGGAGCATACACACAATGCACCATTTCAACTAACAAATCCTGCTGTGGAATACTAGTCCATTTCCAAACATGTGCTTTCATAAAATACAGTCTGCACTTTGCATTTGCTTTGGTACAACAGAAAATCTCAGGTTTTCTCTGTGCGATCTGTCTTCTAACATCTCTTCTGGAGCAGTTTCATACTCAGCTGGCCTTTTCCTCAATTCAGCCTCTGATTTCTACAGTTTTGTCAGGTCATCTGAATATCTGTTTAAAGCTTCTTCTATTTTTCCCAGCCTTTTGTTATTTGAGTTTATATATTCCTTCAGTATTTCATTTATTTTGATCAGCACTGAGCATATTTGACTTATTTTTTCCTCTAGATTACTGGAAGCCATATCTTGCAACAAAGCTGGAATTTGAACTGCTTTTTGCTAAACAACTACAGGATTCTTTCCAGTCAGTGTTTTCTCTCTTCACCTTTTCTAGTTGATTTTCTTTCAGGCTGTCTAAGTTTCTTCCCTGCTGGCATCCAGGCAGTGTAATTATTAGCCAGTAACTAAATTGTATTAAAATCGGCATAATAACTGGCTCTTATCTATCAGGGTCTTTTTTCACACTGGAGAGCTGGAATTAAGCTGTTGATCAGTAAGCAGCTATTTTGGAAATGCCCCTACTTAAGTCTCTTTAATCCAAACCTTTCCACTGTTTATATTCTTGAATTCTGGAAAAGAGCCATTGCAATGCCGTTACACAAGGATAACCCAAAAAGAGACTCTGGTAACTATAGACCCATTATTCTCACTAGCCTCATATACAAAGCTGTAGAATGTAAAATTTCAATATTAATCTGAACATTGATAATCCATTATAACCCTGGACCCTCATTAATTCAGCTTCACAGGAAGGTCCTGCCTCTTTAACTTCATTAATTTCTTTAAAAAGTTCATCAAAGCAGTGGATAGTAGTTACGCTGTACAAATAGCATACCTGGATCAGGCTACATCCTTTAGCCATATTCCCAGTGCAGGCAATATTGATAAACTTGTAACTCAGAATATAAATCTTTATGTTGAATGGTGGATAGCTAATTGGTTTTCTTTATGGAACCCACCTGGCTAGACTTGAAAGCAGAACATGTACTAGTGGTGTACCACAGGGCACAGTGTTGGCCTCGTTATTTGGCATCTGTTTCTCAGACCTGCAGGCCAACCTATGTAATCTAAATAAATTGAGTTATTTCATCCATGAACTCATTTGTTCCAACACAGGTTAGATCATGTTACAATTGGTGCAAGACAATGGTATTAAATGTGAAAAATGTATAAATTTGGGAAACAACCTATTTTCTCATACCTTAAATGTGACACCCCCCTCCAGACAGACACTGTAAGAGATCTAGGTACTCTTGCTGATAATTCCTTATCTTCTGACCATCATGTTTCCACAATGGTTAGGAAAACAATTTTTACAAAAGCATCTCATCCTGATTCAAAGAAGTCTTAATTACCCTTTACTCATATCTCATCAGACCCATTATTGAATAAAATGCCTCTTTTGCATGTTATTTGACTAAACATACAGCTTACGTTGAGAGACCACAAAGGTTCCCAGCCAAAAGGATCAGTGGCCTCAAAAAATGTTAGTTACCAGGACCGACTAGCATCTCTATAGACTTATAAACGTCCTGAAAGCTCTGACTCTTTTTGACCTTTTATTCCTTTACAGAACAAATGATTCCTCCAATACCAGGTTAAAAGAAATTAATCTTCAATAACAGATAAGACACTCGCATGATAGATTCACATATTACAATATAACTCCCCACCCATTCATCTCTGGAACAATCTGCTATTACATGCCAAGCAGAGTAGCATCCTTACTTCTTCAAGGGAAACCCAGGTAATTGGATGAGCAGCCAGAAATTGTCTCCTGGTCTATATTGTACTGCCCTTCTTAAGGCTGAAGGGAACTCTAGAATATAGGATATTGACTACCTTTGAATCTATAGTGTGCTTTTTTGGCAGCAGAGCTTTTTAAGAAGTGTGATACTTTAGACTCTATCTCCCACAATGAGGTAGTACCATCCCAAGAAAAAGAGACTGCTTCCTTTGACAATTATCCTTAAATCGCTACACCTGTCCTTCTTTTTGTTTCCAACTCTTCATTTTCCATTGACTGAGGCTCTAACAAAAGTAGTTAGAAATGCAGAATGTTAGGTGACTGGAAAATTTAGTCTAGCTTTTAGAACTCAGATGATCTCTGCTTGCTTTGCTCAATGGTCAAAAGTCTATTCTTGCACCTCTGATGCATGATCCTTTGTGCATCTTTCTTCTACCACCAGTTTCTGGTAAAACTAAAATGGCACAGAGGAACAGACCTCCCCCAGAGACAGGGGATGGAGGGAGGGATAGTTAGTCAATGAAATTTAAATTCACCAAGCAGATATGAAATTATATCCTTAATACAACAGAGCTATACGATGCGCCTTCATCATAAATCTCGGATTAAGGTCTTAGGAATTAGGACTGTGTAGCACTCCAACTTTTCCAAGGCTATAGCCTTCCTGTGAATCCATAATGCCCTATGCCAGTACCCATTTTCAGAGGCAGCCATACAGAGGCTAAACAGACCAAAAACAGAAAAAAGCACCAACGAGGAAAATGGCAGATGACATTCTTAGCAACAATGATCCCACTGTTGCTGATCTATCAGTATGCCAAATACATAACTGTCATATCTGATTCGCAGTAACCTTCAAGAAGCTATTCCCCAGCTATTCTAAATGGAAGGTCCTAGGCCAAATTACCTCATAATATAATAGCTCCAAAAGGAGGCTCTGGATCTAGAAGCCAATCTAATTTAGAATGCCTAGCAAAATGAGTACTCAGGTTCAACCAAGTTGTGGACACAGGTATTACCTATTGAAGCATGTCAAAAGGCTAAAAAAGCTACAGCCATAGTAGAATGAGCCATTGGTGGACCACACAACTGTTTCTCAAAAAAATTCTGAAAGCATGGTCTCAAACTTTCCTCACCTAAGGACCTGGGATTAAATGTATCAGAGTGGTCTTCTGGATAGACTCAGTCCTATCTAAATAAAAGTGTTACCAATGCACATCAAGACAATGCAAAAGACTCTCCAATGGTTAGTATCCTACAGAAAAAAAGACAGGCAAGTGAATGGCTCACTTAAAGCAACTCAAAAAGCCACTGTATGCATAGACAAAATACTGTGCAAAGAGAAACTCTAAATGGCAGATTGAGAAAAGAGGTTCAGTGGAGAGGGCCCAAACTTTGATAAGCTTTGAGATTCACCTGAAGAGAGAGACATCAGAAAAAGTGTCTTCCAAGAGAAATGCTTGCTCCAATGAAGTGACTGGTTCAAAGGAATCTCAGGTTAGCTTTTCAGACAGAAAATATTTGTCCCATGGAGATACTGACTCGTGGAACAGGGGCCTCAAACCAAGAAAGAACTGCCCTGGCCCGAATGAAAATTGGGAATTGTAGCAGAGTGGACTTGCAAAGAATTTAACACAGACTTAAAAAGCCAGCTAAATAGTCTGACAGAGCTGCAATTTGGCTAGAGAAGGGATTCAACTACTTGTAGTAACCCCAAGCAGAAAAAAAGGAGTTAACATGTTCCTGTACATTTTCCTTATACTGGGTTCTGTAAAAATCTAAGCTCTTGACATCCTTTCATTTAGTTAGCAACAAAACAGCTGAGGTAAGTGGGATTGGGTCCAACTGCCACCATTCAGAACATGAAACTTGAGAAAACTGTGAATAACTGGAGAAAGTTATTCATGCTAAACTAAACTCAGGTAAGTAGAAACAGTCTTTGATGAAAATGACGTATTGTACTTTTTTAAATCATCGTATCTTTATTCTTGGTTTAAGGCAGATGAGCTCTGTGTAACTATTATGTGATGTCAACACCTATTCTACTGTATCTTCGAATGAAGTAAACATAGCCCACTGTAAAACAAATTGCTTACTACAAGAGCTGTTAAGGCAGATCTTTATTTCCCCTGATTTATATACATTTTCGATAGAGCATCCTATGGTAGCTACTATATTTGGGTTTTCCAAAAATTCATATATGTTTGGCGAACCCCCCAGTGAGACCCATAATTGATGCCTGGGGGTCCACGACACAGCCAATTGTGGGCTCATTGTTAAAAACTTATGGTAAATCTCTTCCCTTACTGGTTAAAGGATTCATGGAATTTTTTAAGCCACTTGACATCAGATTTATTTAGACCTGAAGGTTTTTTTGGTTCCCATTCATGTCATCAATTTATTTTCTGTAACTCTCCATAGAGCTGGCATGGAATGGTTTTGGAAGATGTGGAAGGATTTTGATTGGGTTACAGACACTGAGTTAATTAATGTTTGTGATTTTATGGAGGCTATTCTTAACAATAACTACATTTATTTTTCTGGGAAATGTTTTTACCAAATGTCAGGGGTAGTAATGTGGGTGCATGTGCTCCAATGTATGCCAGTGTATTCTCATATCATATTGGGAAAAGCATTTTGTTTTTAATTCACCTTTTGTAAATGAATGGGTCACCTACCTTCACTACTTTTATGATCTTTGGATTATGTGGAAAAAAAACAAAGTTGCTTGAATTTCTGCAACATATCAATTCAACCTCGGACATCCTTAGATTCACAAATCAGTATGATCGTGTGCCTATGAATTATTCTGATGTTACTATTTCTAAGGATTTGATAAGTGAGAAATTCACTTCAAACATTTATAGAAAAAAAAATACATATTTGCATTATGACAGCAATCATCCAAGATGTCAGAAAAAAAAGTCTTGTGGAAGGACAGTTTGTCTGCTTGGCAAGAATGATTTCAGAGTTCAATATATTTTTTAGTGAATTGGTTGTATTAAAGAAAATGTTCTGAGACAGGGGTTATCCAGAGTTTTTTATTAACAGCATTTTTGAAGAAGTCACCAGTGAAAGTACAGTTTTGTTAAAATCTTACTATAACAGTAGATGTCCTACTTCTCACTATTGCAGTATTTTTTACAGCTGGATATCCTGCTGAGGATAGCCAAATATGCAGCCAGCATACGAATGCCTTTACAGTTTCCAGGCATGGTACATTAGAATAATGTCCTACATTCAAGGTGTAAGGTACATATGTGATGTATGAGTGCCTAACCCTCAGAACTGAATTGCCCTAAAAGAAGCAGAGCAACCCAAGAGGAAAGTAAAAACATGGACATCCAGGAAGGGAAGAAAAAGGAGAAACAAATGTAAGAAGGGCCCCTTGGCCACAAGAAAGGCAACAGAGAAGAAAAGCGGGAAGGAGGAAGGGACATAATACTGCAACAGTGAGAAGATGGATATCTACAGTTATGGTAAGATCTTATACAAATTTGCTGTGTCCTTCCTTATTGTTGCAGTAGTCTTTACAGCTGGAATAGTACAAAAGCTACCCAGAGGATGGAAAAATGAAGCCACAGAGGAGCCCTCCAAGAATCCATGAAGGATAGCCCTGGCAAACTCCCACCCTAACTCTAAAAATAACATCCAGCTTATTATATTTGGTCAAGGTGTATATAGAAGACCAAGCAAAAGCTTCCAAAACAGATCTAGTATCTAGCCCCTTCAAAAAAGCAGCAGAAGAGGCAACAGCCCTGGATGAATGAGCATGAACAGAATAAAAAAGCTGTTAGCCATGAAAGAAATAGCAAAAGAAAATAGCCTTAGAAATCCAGGAGATGGATTGCTTAGAAACAGACAAACCCGATTTCCTGGAATGAAAAGAAACAAAAAGTTGCTCCGATTTCCTGATACCTTTTGTCTTGTTTAGGTAATATCTGAGCCATCTATGTAAATTCAAGGTGTGAAGAATCCTCTCACTAGCATTCTGCTGACAGGAGAAGAAAGAAGGAAGATGAATCGTTTGATTCAAAGACAAATAATTAACTGCCTTGGGCATAAAAGAATGATTAGTGCAAAGAGAGAGAGAGACTTTGTCTTTATGAAAATCCGAAAAATGTGTGACGGCCACGAGGGCCTGGAATTCACAGACTCTTGTAGCAGAAGTAAGAGCCACTAACAGTACATTCCTCCAAGTACAGTGCAACAAGGAATAGGAAAGTGCAGGCTCAAAGGGAAACTGAGTTAATTCTTCCACAGCAAAATTATGATCCTAAGAAAGAGGAAAGGGTTTCTTGGGGGCCTAATACGAAGGACACCTTTCAAAAATAGTTTGACTTCAAAACAAGAAGCAAGGGGTGAATTCAAAGACAGACAAACAGGAATGGCTGACAAATTAGCTTTAACAGATGAATATGTCAAACTAGAAGTGAGCAACTCACAAAAATAAGAAAGTAGGAATTACCCATAGAAAAGGGGTCCAGGTCACACCTGAGACACCTAACAGAAAATCTCTTTCATTTAGCCACACAGGATTTTCTAGTAATGGATTTTCCAGCCTCCTGCAAAATCCGAAGCATGTTCTCAGAAAACCAGTGTCTAAAAGGAATCAAAACTCTATCACCCAAAGAGTCAACTAAAGAGGGGGTAAGTGAGGGTAAATGAGAGATCCTTTGTTCTGTGTGAGAAGATCCATGCTGTGAGGTAACTTATGATGATTGCCCCTGGCTAGATGAATTAGAACGGGGAAAGAGTGCTGCCTGGGGCAAAAGGCTGTTACCAACAAAATTTTGGGCTTCCCAGATATGATTTTGTGCAGGAATTTTGTTAGTAAAGGTAGGGCAGCTAGTCATACAGAAAATCCCCTTCCAAGAAAAGACAGGGCATCCACTTTTCAAGCCAGAGAACGTGGCACTCTGGAACAGTACTGGGAAAGTTCTCTATTCAGAAGGGAAGCAAAAAGATCCACTTTTAGAGTATCCCATGATGTACCAAGTCCAGAAACACTTCCCTGTGAAATATCCATCTGTGAGAATCTGTCCTGGACATGCTCAAAGTGTTTGCCACAAAACAACCAAAAAAGAGAACTGAGCAGCAAAAAAGCACTAAGAAACACAGCAACCGACTCAGTGACACTCGCTCGGTCCAATAAAGGCAGCCAGTTCACCAGTTAACACACTGAAGTCTTCTGGATAAAAATGAAGTAGTTTATCCCAGTACAAACACCAAAATCACAGGTTCCAAAACACAGATTAAGTGCTTTCATTCCTCACAAGGGAACTTCTTCAGAATAACTACTGTTTGACTGCTCTATACTTTTATACTCTCTAATAGTTTAATTGACAGTCATTCAATAATCACTTCACTCACTCATTAGTCTAAAAAACTGCACCAAGTGTAAAATACACACACTGCATTCTGAAATATTTACAGATAAAAAACTATGTACATAGAAATAAAATTGCATTGCATTAACCATGTCACAGTAACAAAGCCCTCCTTTTGAGAGCAGGAACTAATGAAATGTATTTATTTAAACCCGGTGGAGTACCAGCATCTAAATTCAGCTGCCACATCAATTCTTTATACTCAAGGGAAATCTCCCAGTACCCACCCCTTTCCGGAAGGCATACTTTTTGCAACATCCAAAAATTGAACTTGGCTTGCTTGCAAGTTAAAGTGCGTTTGTATAAAGCTTTTGTTTATTTTTGCTTAGTAATCTCATAGGAATGTTCATATGTCCGTTGTTTCAACTTTTTCTCTGTCTTCCCAATGTGGTATGATGGACATTGTATGTAATAAGCTATGTATATTACTCCTGTTGTATTACAGTTGTAGTATCCATTCCCTACCAATGGTCTTAAATTATCTCCAATAGATAAACCTTCCTTATTTTCTATATATGCATACTGGGCACAGATCCTACATTTGTAAGTACCACGTTTGTTTTTCCCTGGCTTTTGATCTATCACCCTTTCAAAAATATTTTTTAGATTTGGGCCACTTTTAAATCTGAATTTTAAGGTCTTAGCAAACACATCCAGACTATTGGGCATTCTGGAAAACAATGCCCAATATTTTATAATAATTTCTTTGACTTTCTTAGTGTCTGAATCGTACTCTACAGCCATAAATAATTCCCCCTTCTTACCCATATGTTCCATTTGTAGATAGTATTGTGGAACAGCTTGCAGCACATTATTGTATCCCAAAAGGGATACATATTTTTTTATCCCAATTAGTCAAAATTTCCTCCTTGGTTACTTTAATTAAATCCAGTGGGTATCCCCTGTCTATGAATAGTTGTCCAATATAATTCAACTCTTTGATTAAGTCCTACATGTAAGTGGTCATGCGTGCAGCTCTTACCATCTGCCCCTTTATTATGTTCTTTTTTTGCATAAGCGGATGCTCTGGAAATGCAGATATGGGTTGGAAAAGTCTTCTTTTATGATACAAAGTGGATATATACTTGTTCATATGTCTATACTTTCTAATTTTTATATCTAAGTAGTGGATATCCTCCGTATCCACGTTGTGAGTAAAGGAAAGGAAACGAGTGGTATTGTTAATATAGGTAATAAAATTCATTATATTCTCCACAGGTCCCTTCCATACGATAAAATACCATCCAGAAAATGAAAATAAGATCTAATGTCTGAATACATGGCTGTGTTAACAAAATCTGTTTCCCAATACAAGAGAACAATATCGGCATATGCAGGGGCACAGGATGCCCCCAGAGCTACCACGTCTATTTGCCTATAGTATTCTCCCTGGAAAAAATTAATTGTTTTTTAGTACTGTTTCCATGTTTTCTATAATTATTCTGAAAACTTGGTGGGATAAAAAGTCAAAATCTACAAAACCTACTCAAATCAACGCATACCAGTATTGTGGGGAATCACACTAAACAGGTCTTTAATATCCACTGTTATAGATACATGGTTGTCACTATATTCTATTTCCCCCATCTTTTTTAAAAAATCCCATGAATCTATTAATATGTGCTGATATAATCCATACAAGGGTTTGAGTTTAGTGTCAACATATATGGCTAGATGTTGAGTTTTTTAACCTGCTGAAGAGACTGTTGGACGTAAGGGTGGGTCACTGGAGTCCTTATGGACCTTTAGTATTCCAAAAATACCAGGAATTACTGGCTTAGGTACTCTAAAAAGTCAAATAATTCCTTATCCAACATCTGCTGTAGCACATTGTCCTCTAAACCTAAATCAGTGCTTCTGTTTGCTAAGCTTATCTCATTTTTTGATACTGGTACATCCCTCCCTTCACCATGTAGTATCTCATTTATTTTGCTTACATACATCCACTGTCCCATAATTACGACACCGCTCCCTTTGTCAGGTTTCATGATTCTTGTCTGGTTGTTGCCTCTAAGTTCCTGTAATAAAAGTCTCTCAGCTTGTGTTAAATTGCAATGGGACCTCCTTCCCTTTTGGTGGTATCCTCGTATTTCTTTTTCTACCAGAGCCTCAAAATTGTTCAAAACAGGGTGCATGGGGAGATTTATAATACTCTTTTTTCCTAATCCTGTTAGTCTCAGCTGGACCATGGTCACCAAACATGGTTTTCTAATTCAAGTTTCTGACAAACATTTTAACATCCAGAATAGTATTTCCTATAACAGCCTTAATAGAGTCAACTGGAAAGACACAAGAATATGGCCAAGGGGTAGAAGTGGCTGAATGTCAAATGGAAGCAAATTTGTCAGAGGAAGCAGAGTTTTGGCCCTTAGTACTCTGAAAGCATTTATCATGAAAAACTCTGCTGAAAGCCTGTTTACCTCTAGAAGGCTGCCTATGTTGCCTATGGACAAAGGAAAGCTTAGATTGATTATTTCTTTGAAATGTAGGAACATAAGAAGGAAAGAAAGAAAAAGAAAGATTTATTTCAGATCCTGCATAACTTGGGTCATTATTAAATCAGTGAAAACTCACTTCAACGAACAGCATTTCAATGGAAATGCTGTTCCGTTAATTCTGCTCTTGTGAGGGTCTGTGCCCCCCCACATCCCCCGCTATTCATATTTACCAACTCTGAGATTGCACTACAGTGGGGAAGGGGCAAATTTTATGATCTTCACTGTACTGTGGATCTCAGTATGAACAGTTCAACAAATGGCATGTTCGATGTGAGTGCACCGAAAATGCTGTTCGCTGAATTGAATTTTCGATGAACTAATAGGGACCCCATACTTTTACCCTTATCTTGTAGGGTCTTAAAGAGCTCAGCAGCTGCAGTACCAATAAGATTCTGGTTGTCCAAAAATGAATCCAGTCATTTAGTTTTGATATCCTCAGGAAAAACCAGTAAAAACCTCCTCATCACCGATCCAGATGCAGCAGCCCTATATGATGTATCAACATCATCATGACTGCATTTAATAGAATGATAAACCACCTGAGAAGCAGAACTCAAAAGGGAAAGGGCAGAAGTCTTTGCCTCACAGTCAGGCATATCAGTCAGAATACCCGCAAGTTTAGAAAGAAGAGCCAGTGCACACCTAGTCAAATGAGTCTGGTAGTTAATAGTCCTGAAACTAACGTAGCAGAAGTGTACACTTTTATTTTCCATACCTTTCCATAGCATGATTGTCCTTATCAGAAGATAAAAGCTTAGAGGGGGGCAGCAACTTAGACGGTTTACCAGTAGCTGCAGAAACAAGAGCCAAATCAGAGGAAGAAGTTTCATACAAAAACTTTTGAGCTTTGAGAACTTTATAGAACCTGTCAGGCTTCTTAAAGGCAGAAGGCTGGGAATCAGGGGCCTGAGAAGCTGAAGAGAAAGTGTTCAAAGGGGCATCCAAAACTGGAGGAAGAGCAGAAGGCCTAGGAGAATCTATGTGCAAGAGTTCATAGTACCTCTTTTGAATGTCAGAAACCTGGGAACAAACCCACTTAAAATGTTCCATCATATGAACCACAGCATCCCCAAATGTCAATTCTTGCATAGGGGAATCAAAGAAAGTAAATCCTCTTCTTCAGACCCCTGGGGCAAGATGAGGGAGAATTTGAGAAGAGAATGCCAGTGACTCCTCACCAGAGTCTAAATCCAACACTTCTTCAGAGGAAAACGATTCCCTAGATATTTGGAAGGAGAAGACGACCAGTGAATAGAAACAGAAACACATAAATCTTGAAGGGGCTTTAGAGCCATAAGAGTACTGAAAACCCCAAGTAAAATACTGCAATTCCTTGTGTGGCTCCTTAGTCCCAGGGGCCATATGCCTGGTTTTCTGCTTATTTTGTAAAACATCATCTTTAACAAATCTAGGAGGCTCAGTCCACTGCCTAGAGTCAGTGAGGTACCAGGCACCTTTTCTCTAACAAGAATTTAGGGAATTCTCATAGGCCCCTCTGATATAATCAGTCATGGTTCCCCTCCACATCTGCAGCAGACATAGGAAAAGTCTTGCCCATGTTGGCCTCCAACTGGGTAACAACAGAGAAAGCCAATGTCGGCACTAAACAGCCCTTGGATTCTTCATCCACCCTGATGGAGACGTCTGGAGGAGGCTGAACAGCAAGAGATTCTGTGTGCACCTTTTTGTCTTTCTTCCTAAGTAGCAGCTGAATGTCAGGGTAGGTGAATTCAGAGGGCATGGTACCCTGAGCTAATAGTTTGTGGCCCTGGTTCTCCAAGTAAATAGGACTGATATGTGACTGCAGAGAGTCTTAGGGACAAATGCCTGACAGATCTTACTGTGTGTATGGTGTGTGTATCACCCAAACAAAAAAAAAAAACAATGCCTGTGTCTATCTTTATGGGAAATATGTCTCCCTCACTCACATTTTCCCTTCTTGGATGACATTTAAGAGGTAAACCAAAAGGAGGGAGAGACCCCAATGGGGCACTTACCTTTGGCAGGCTCATTAGCTGAACCAACTTGGTGAACATCTTGCAGACTGAATTCAAGGTAGCATTCAGACTGGTGGCAAAGAAGTTCTGAGGATTAGGTGCTGATACATAGCTTCATAGGTTGGTACTAGGCTATCAGCCCTAGGGCCTATACAAACCTAAGCCATAACAATTCCCTGGATATTTCTTCCCATAATATTTACTTCCCTGGACCCCTGTCTAGCAGGGTGACTGACGTGATCCCCGGAGTGAATTTCCTATCTCCCATCCAATCGTCAAGGTTCATTTTGAAGAGAGCCAAGGAGGCGCTCTGCTTGACATGTATGGGCAGTCTATTCCATAGTATGGAGAGTCTCTGGGTCAGGAACCTATCCCTCCAGCATGTTTTGTTCATTGTGATGAAAAGGTTTAGAACCCTGGAGCGTGTGGCACATATATACTTTGCACCTCGGACATAGGACATACAGCACCTGGAAGGTAGAAAGGCTTTGGTATGCTATCTGAACATTTGGCTATCCTCAGTAGGATGTCCCAGTAGTAAAGACTACTACGACAGTGATAAGTAAGAACATAACTTTTTCCAGTATTGGAGAGTGGCATAGATCTTGCAACCAAAAAAAGAAACGAATGATGGTAAATATTTTGCTAAGGCAATGATCAGAAAATTTTGTAGTCAAGCAACACAGATCAAAGCAATAACTGAAAAGCATTAGAAAATATTGGAACATTTTCCTGATATCAAAATATGTATTGGGAACAATCCAACTTTTGTGCCAAGGGGGCACATAATTTGAAGGCTAGGTTGGAGTTTAAATGACACAAATGAAAAAAAAAATATATGGGGAGATGCATAAAATGTACATTAATGGGTGCTGTTTGCTGAAAATTAACATTAAATCCAAATTTGGTACCTCAGAATTAGTGTATTTGGCAATGTGCAACACTTGCTTTGATTTTAATTTTGGCAAAACCAAGCAATGTATCCAAAAAGGATTTCTGAGCATATTATAGACATCAAGAAAAAAAGACTAATAATGCATTGGCTGGACATGTAGGATCATGCCCTGATTTTCAAGGGTTCAAATCTGTGGACCTTGAAAACTTACTTAAATGTCTGTGTGGTGGGAATTGGTCTGTACAACTTTAACAAATGAGAACCTACATGGCATGTTAGATTGGCAGCAGATAAACTCCCAGGTATAAATAGCAAAATATCTATAGCTTGTATTTTAGCCCTCAGACCAAAAAAAAAATTAATGGTTAAACACAGCTTAATATTCTGTCTTTTTGCATATATGAGCTTAATTTTATTAAAATGTTTTAGTAAGTTTTTTTAAAAGGTTATTTTAAAGTTGTATTATGGGATCTGAATGGGATAATCATGTGATGAGAATCAGAAGAGATTATTGGATGGGGTGAAGCATATATTACATGTTGGAAATCCAATTAATTGACTCTGATGAATTTCTGATAAAAGCATAAATCTTATTTTTTAGTAAATATTGAAATTCATACTGGGTTCCTTCTTCTGTTTGTTACTTTTACCTTGGTGACATCAGAGGCTGTTATATCATAGAGTATACTTGTACCTGCAGTCATATTGTGGTGTTTGGTTTTGGAGTTACTCTGATGCATAACCTGACAAGCTTGTGTGGATTATTAAAGTATGGCCAAAGAATGGCTACTGAGACAGTCGTAGCTTGGGCCAAACCCAATGCTACACTTGAAGGTCTCATCATTGCCCTGTCAGAAGCAGAAGTCAACACACATACTGACCCCCTTTGGTAGAAAAGACAAGGGGATCTGACTGACACCCAAGAAAGATGATTAGAGGACTCACATTAGTACTGATGGACCTGTCAATCAAAAATACACACCGCAGCCAGGGGAGCAGAAGGAACCATGGCCAACATGGCCTATTTGTGTTGACATCACATACCCAGTGGACCCATCTTCAGGGGAATGAAAGGCACAGATTAGTGCCAAACAGGAAGGCTTGACATACTTATGACAGGCAGGGCAGAGGACACAGAACTGGTAGCTCTAACCTTGGGTCAAAGGAGGAGCTAGCCCTGCAGTCAGTGGCTGCTGAGCAAACACAACCTCTGTCATCTTTGTATAAACTAGATAAACAAGCAACTGTGTTTGAAGCTCACTTTGTTGGGACCCCGAGAATCTAGGATTCAGAAATAATTCTCACTTCCTCCTGTTGGACAACAATTTAACAAGGAATGGAGCCAGAGCATAGTTGGAGGCCATTCGATAAAATGACACTTGAAGAAAGGAAACATTGGGCTGGAGAATATATAATCTGTAACATAACCTGGACTGGAGGCTCTACAGTGCTGGTCAATGCCTCAGAATTTGAAGAGCAAATCCAGTACATCTTGACTTCCTTGTGACCTTCTGCCTTAAAGTAGGCAGTTAGACTTTTGCTATCTCTATCCCAGAAACTGCAATTGAGGATAATACTGAAACAGCCAAGTCCCTCAGAGGTGAGAGAAAAACAGAACTCAGGGCTGATAAGCTAGTTGATGTTGAAGGCAAAGACTGGGTGGGCAGTGCTTGCCAGTCCAGAGTATGACACATGATAAGCGTAATGTGCCAGCAAATATTGCATGAATCTTCTTGGTGAGATTCTCCAAGACAAAGTGGGCAACAGGCATGGCTGTCTTTCTCTCAAACAACTGCACTTATGGAGCCATCACACAGCAATGACAAGGTAACACACCTATAAACAAAGCAGAGTTTGAGAAGGCAGGAGTCACTGAACTACTGCTGTTACTACTGGACAATAAAAATAGAGCACAGCCAAGGTAAAATGGACAGGAATGTCTAAGAATCAACTTTTTTAAAGGAAAAGGCAGAAACCTGAAGAGGGGAAGGGGATAAGCTCAAATAAAACAGGAAGCTACAAAAAACAGAGAGAAGGCACTTATGACCTTATTGATAGAAGAGCAACAAAACATTTCAAAGACAGCACAAAGCACAAAAAATGCTAAGCAACCTGGGGCAATTTTTGAAATCAATGTTTAGGAAAAGTACAGCAAAACCTGAAGATGTTTGCTGGCTTGCTGCACTGTTGGTTAACACAAAAAATGTTTAAGCAGCCTGGGAAAATTTTAGAGATCAATGTTTATCAAAGTGCAGCAAAAACCAGAAGATGAGTGCTGGCTTGCAGCACTGTGAGTTAGTGGGAAGGAGGTTAGCAGCCTTGGAAATTATGAAGTGTCAAGAAGTCCTAATCCTTGTGCCCTTAGGGCTAGACATTAATGAGGATAACCCTCACCTCCTATTGGCAGTATCGGGTCAGATGGGCCAGTGCCAGACTGGAGACTTGCATAGATGAGTGTTAATCCTGCATTGGAGCAACCTGTGACAGACCCAAAGTGGCCAGCATTGGAGCACACTACTGTAACCAAGAGGCAGGCCTGGACTGGAAGTATAATGCCAAGTCTCCCAAAGACAGCAAAGAAACAATAGCAACCATGCCTGGAAGAGTGCCCATCTGATGCAACTTCTGGCCAAAATAAAAGGATAAACTTTAGAAAATGTGAGCTTTTTAGATGGTATTCTGTTGCAAGAATCCATTCAATCAAACAGGCTAATAGAAAGATAAATGCTCACATCACATCCATTGTGCTTCTAAAATAATTTGGAAGGCGGATATAAAACACCTCTCTGTGTGCGATGCTCTGCTATGAGAACAGAGTGCCATGAGCTGATGTGTGTGCAAACAATGCCAGAGAAGCAGAACAAATTGAAGATATAATGTGCAAAGAATAAGCAGCAGGAGATATGAATACTAAACAGCTTAGATTCTAGCAAATTTAATATACTTGGCTTTAATGTCCGACTTGTTTAATACACTTGGCCATCTTATATGTATTATCAGATTTTTCTGACTAAAAAAAGCTAAAGTAGTTCCATCTTCTTCAGCCTGTAGTACTAGGTCCAGCAATGTTTGGCAACCTAACATCTAAACCTTTTTCAGGCTACTAGACTCTCTAACTCAGCCATAATCCTGTGTAAGCATGGTCCTTCCCGAAACCCTGTAGAGCAATTGCTAAATGCTCACACCAAGGTATAACAACAGCTAAAATAATACAATATCCAGAACAGGAAGAAAAATATCTTTCCAGGCACCATCAGTACTGAGGTGGGGGAAGCTAGGTGAATATGTTGACAAAGACAGAATCACACATTCACATACAATTCAAATACTTTCCATAATACTTGGTAATCTGTAAGATCAGTGTCCATATTCTTTTTCACCTTCAGGACAAGATGTCACAGGCTCTCATCATCCCAGCTGAAGTTACTACTCCTCCTCTATTTACTGATGCTTAACAAAGCAGCAGACCTCTCCAGATCTTCAGGGTGCCATTCTTCAGTGAAGCACCTTCATGCACACATACTCACGCATCCACGCACACACACACCCTAAAAAAATATGGTCTTGAGCTTTCCAACCCTGCTTATAGAAAATGCAGAAACTTTGGTGACATTTTCATATTTAACCTTCAGGACATAGACCCCAGGTAGTATATACCTTTTTATGACTGTAGCCAAAGGCAGGACTAACCAAGTTCATACCTAGCTTATAATATATGCCAAGACACCCATCACAGCTGCACAAATGTAGCCTTTGAATGCATTTTTGAAGAAAGCCTGAGAGGTAGCCACTGACCTGGTTGAATGTGCTCAGTGCCCAACTTAGTTGTCTTAATTTCAGCAAATTACTGCTCTAAGCCATCTAGAGAGGGTGATCTTAGAAAATTTTTGAAGTCAAGCAAGGGGAACAGGAAATAAAAAGTTGGTTATTCTTATACAGATTCTATTCAAAATAAAATGTCAACCATCTGCATACGTACAGGGTGTATAAGAGGTATTTTGTGGCAATGTTTGATGAATGCTAGCATGTTTATAACCTGATTTAAATTAATTTTTATAGCTATCTTGAGCATAAAGGAAGGGGTTAGTATGCAAGGACTCTTCTATCTAGCCAATGTGTGCAATTCAGAAATTCCCTGGCTGATGCAACTGTCAACCATGTTTCTAAAATCTGCTCTAGAAGCTCAAAAGGAAGGGAGTAAAGATAGGCTTAGGATTTTTCCAGCATGAAATTCAAATCCCAAAGTAGAATGGGGTCCATAAAAGAAGGATTGATTTAGAAAAGTACTCATAAGAAAGGCTGTACAGCCATATCTTGTCGGAAAGGTCTGATTACTGAGCACACTGATCCTTGATAGTGCTCTGCAGGGTCATATAACACCTGGCATGAATCGGTAATAACTGCTTCCATTAAACTCAAAGGTTTAAGGTAAAGAACTGCCAAATATTGTGAGAATAAAGATGATTAATTTCTCTGTGGATAAATTTTAAATGTGAGATTGTGTGATGGCTCCATCTGGGATTTCCCAGGGGCCAGAACAATTGAAGAGACTACTGTAGAGATGTCTAGAAACCAGTTTAGCTATGATAAAACCTATAAGACTTGCAGGTTTAATACAATGACAGACACACATCTGGTATGTAAGCTTGGGGATATTATGAGCTCAAACATTAACAGAACACTCCTACCTAGAAGCAAAGAAACATACTGCATACCCTTGGATTTTTGAAGATGTCTTGGAGTTCCAAAATGCAAACCTAGTTGGGAGGTAAGGATGGACTGCATCATTACCAGTTTTTTTTTTTGTACAAGCTGAAGACATATACAAATTTGATTGGAGGTCATTTTTTATGGGGGGACTAAAGAACCTCTGTGGGTTAAGTGAAACATCTTGGATGGCTTATTTCACAAGATTTGAAACATTTAGTTTTGGTGGGAAGTTGGATGGTGGGACACTGCAAATGTGTGAAAAGGAATGGTGCAACCACTGGAAATGCTCCTGATCTTCCTATCCTGTGCGGTCACGCATGCAGAGAGGTAGAAGGATAAATGACATCCAACAGCTTCCACAGCAGGGCAGATGATACATTTCTCAATGATCCTGCTGCAGTCCCCTGCTGGATGGTTGCAGATTCCATAATTTTGCCAGTTACCTCTGTCTCTCCCAAAGTCCATTGTGAAAGTTTCTTGATTACATTGCTTTCATAATGCTGATTTCTGGCTGTCTGTTGACCACTTTACTACCAAAGGTGATGCAGACTCTTGTATCTTTGAGGGACACTGTGTATGTAGTCAGACATAATGGCCTTTAGATTCTTGCCCCCTTTTTACTGCCCTTTTCATTTAGCTCTTTACTACAATTTCAAGACTCGTAACAGAGGTCCAAAATTACAAAAAGGATATTAAAAGAGAACAGTGAATTTAGAACAAATCACTATATTCATTTCAAGTTTTATTTTCATAGAGGTACACACCCCTGCAGCTCCCACTGTGAGAGTTTTATCCCATACCCCTATTACTAAAATACTTAGACCAGTGTACCTCAGAGAAATGGGCACACCCTCATATTAATGCAAACCTAGTTGGGAGGTAAGGATGGGCTTCACCGTTACCAAATGGTACATAGCTCAGTTTTTGTACATTCAGTCTCTCTTCTGGGACTTAGAATTTCAAACTTTGGCGCTGAACAATCTGGAATCAAATGAAGAATAATGAGGAGGATCCTTTAAGTTTTTGCAATCAATAAATCAAATAAGACATAATGGTAAATCTGTGTTGGTGTGCACCATTCCTACTGCATTATTAGAGGAATTGTGATTTGATAGAAATAGTTGCTATCTGCAAAGTTTAGATTTCAAGTCTGTGTTCGGTTTCAAGTGACTTGGCTCAAATGCTCAACAAGCTCCTGTAGGAACCAGAGAGTATATGACAAGTAACCATGCACCCAAGTAGTAAAAGCTGCAGACGCATATATCTGGTTGCAAAGCAAGCCTCCACTCTGGATTCTTTGTCCAGGGGTGGATCACAGGGCTTTGGGGTGTAGCAGCCCTCCTCAATGCTGGTGCTACAGTTGTGTTAATGATATGAACCTGAATCCACCTATGTCTCTTCTTAGGAGGCCAGACGATCTTGTTGGCCTTCATAAGACAGGATGCCACAATAGCCATTCTCAAATCAGTCTTGATGAGGGTGACCAGACTGTAGTGAAGTATTTCTTCCTGCACTCATCATTTGAAATTTCACATAGACAAGTCATCAGTAGGGACTCTGTAGCCATCTTTCTAACAGTTCCACAGGACTCGCCCTTTTCTGAGAAGACCAAGAAGCTATAGGACCAGATGAACATGGCTCTTGGGTAGAGACCAAAGCATTTGCAAAACAAAAATAAGGGAATATGTTGCATGGAACCATACAATGCTGTGTCTGACAACAACAGAAGCATTAGCCAGGCTTAAATAAGATTATTTTGAAAGGCCAAGGCTGGATTAAATGAAAAATGATCACTACAGTTGATCCCCAGTAGCCTGTCACCAGCATCATCGGCCTTTTGCCTAACCAAAACACAGTGGATCTCAGGTTGAAAATTTTAAACACCAAGGAATCAGAAAGCTAAAATCAAGCAGAAATCTGCACTGGAAATGGGCCTGATACCACAGTGCCAAAGCAACACTTTACCCTGTTAAGGGATAGCATGAATGTCATCACAAACAAAGGTGGCTGTTTGGGCATAGCTTTCATTGATGATTTTATCAATACTGATCTAGGTAGCTGCAGAAGAAGAAACTATGCCTCTATCCAGACTGAAACATAGGAGAAAGAGACTAACCCAATAAAGAGTAAAGCTCTCATAGAATTGCTTATTTTTCTGTAGCCCAAACTAAGACCCTAGTCTTCCTATTCCTGCTGTAGAAATTTGGAGGTGTATGAATGTAGACAATTCAATATCTGACAGAAGGGATGCATGGTGACTTTGTCAAGAAAGTCCATGAAAACAGCCCTGTATCACACTCTTGGTCAAGAAGACACCAGCAGGCAGTACAGCTACCCTAGCCTTGTAAGAGAGGAAACCCTTTTTAGAGTGAATTTAAAATACAACCATTCTTGTTTTTCAAATGAATATTCATTGTATCAACTTGGGATCATCTTTTTTTAAGTCCATAATTTCCTACAATATTGGACACCATAACTGTATCTCTATTTAACCCACCCTCCTCTTGCATCCTTTCACTTAGAATCCTGTGTGTTAATTGCTGCCAACACTTAATTTTGTTTCCTTGATACCATCTCCAGTCAATTATTCAAATCAATAGTGTCACCCTTATTCTTACCTATTTGACTTAATAAAGCCTTCTAGTCTACTTTTGTTTTAAACATGTCTTAGTGTCTAACTGCAGCTTCTACTGGGTTAGTCAACACATGCTGTCATTAATTGAATATATTTAGCATATTCCATACATGCCCCATATTTAATCATGCCACGGTAATTTTTTCCATACTGAATTGCAGCTATTTCTCAATGAATCATTCATATAACTTACCTATATGGAAAGTTTTCAGTTTGGAATTGTCATGCCCCAGCTCTATTTTTTTTGGAAATAGTAGCTTATCCCAAGATCTTCTTAAAGTCTTCCCGTCCCACAAGTATGGTATCCATGTTTTCATTTTACTAATGGGAACCTGAGAAGGCTCAAAAGATTGTCCAAAATACAAAAAATTTGAATCAAATATTTGAAGGGACTGAGCCCTTTTGGTCATAATTCAGGGCTGGTGTTTTCTGTGTGTAAAACAAAGCCTTATGGCTTATTCCTCCTCCCTCAGACTGTTTTTGTATCTCTAATCAAGATGCCAAAACACTTTATCTCACTACTCTAAACATGTAGCATTTCACTTCATTTAGCAGATGTGGTTATATTCAAAAATAATACATTGGGTATTAGTTTGACTAATCTTATAATCAGATATAGCTCCGAAGTCATATTTCATTTAATGCGAACTCTCTTCCATACCACTCCACTCCACTAAGCCACTGGTTCAAAATAAATTGCAAAAGTAGTGGAGGGCAAGGGGACTCCATTGTCTAGCACCATACAACACCCTAAAACTCTGATACTCAAGCTTGTACTTTGACTCTTTCTTCTGCTCCTTGATGAATGTCCCTAATTAAAATTTTACTTTGCCAGAAAAGAGCATTTTACTCAAAGCCATTCAACTCTAAACACTGACTCTAAACTGAGAGGGACATTTTCAGATTAGTTTCTTGGCCTATCAATAGTGTTCTTTACTCCATGAAGTCTCACCATCCATCCCCCACAGAAAGCCACATTAGTCTCAGAAAATTAGGTTAGGTACGATGCTTGCTAGTCTTTTAGCAGCAATTGCAGCAAATTTATAATCAAAGATCTGTGCTGAAACTTCTGCAGGAGAGTGGGTATTATTATCCGGAGCTTTATCCCTGCCCTCCAATATCTCAGAATTAACCTACCCTGTAAATCCTCCCAGAACAGGTCAAACTAAAAACTTAGTAGGTTTTTCTTTTGTTACCTTCCATATTTCTATTTGGATTACATCCCTCAGCGTCCTTCCTTTCTATTAGTCTCTGGTGCATCTCTCTATTTCTTTGTTATTCAGGTTTGAAGTTTATCAGCTTGCAATTCTTAGCTTCAGTAGGTCTATTCCCTCAGAAAGTTATGTTTTCTTCCTGATCTAAATCAGTTTTTCCTTTTATATGAAACCATATTTTCAGCTGTTCTCTTATGTCTCCAACTGCTTTTGTATCCCACAATATCTTTTGCTGACAATCTCACCACTAAATCTCAGACTCAAAATTATTGTCAAAGAACATTAATTGAAGAGCTATTCTCTGAATCTGAACACATCAAAGTATTCTCACATATCCTGTTTGCACTTACTAACTTCCCATTTTTCTTCTTCAATTAAATCGGGCTTGTTCTCATGAAAATATCAAAACTTTTTTTCCTGTCGTCAAACATCTTCTCCATTATAAATCTATATAACCTCACTCTCATCCTAAAAGCTTGTTTAATCCAGTTTCATAAATTAACCTCACTAAATGGTGCTGCCATTTTTTTTCAGAATCTCCTCCAACGTTTACCAGGAGCTGCTAGTCTCCCCAGCCTAACTCTGCTCACTCCTTATTCTTCTCTAACATTAAAGCTGCATGGTCCTAAGCAACTTTGGGATCACTTTGGAATCTATTACTCTATGTCCATGCTCTAGTGCCATTGCTTTAGCTAGGCTGCTTGTTTTTTATAGTAAGCTGGTTATGGAATCTGTCAGACCTCTTCTACAATTTTGTTAAATCTTGACTTCCTTTAGTTTCTTCCCCCTTTTGAGGGAGCCTCCATTCTCACCATACACCTTCTAATCTTCCATTAGTAATCATCCCTTTTTGAAATGTCAGAATTTGCAACATAATTTGTCTTAGTATCCTAATATCTTCTCTAAGCGGTATACAGATAGCTCAACACAATAATGTCAACCAGCCCATAACCCTTGTATGGGGATCTCTCTCCCTAATCACACTGTCTTCACCTATTTGAATTTCACTTACATTATTATTGATTATTCAGGTTCATTAACGAAAAGGATCCAAGAACCAGTCTTTCTACCCAGTTATCAAGCAGTAGCAGGTACACTCCTTATCCATTGCAAATCCTCCACGTGTGAGTGGTCTCCTAAACAACTTGCGCTTTCTCATTCAAATGAGTTTCCTGTAGAGCCAATATTGACGGTTCATATTTGACTACTGTCTATATTGTCCCACTAATATTCCAGGAAAAAAATCTAACAGTTACTATAAATTTGCCCTTTTTAAGTATTTGAGCTAACTGCTTTCAGTTTCCTTTAATTTAGCTAACTTCGTCTCCATACATTTTACTCCTTTATTCATTTTAAATTCCCTTAGATTTTCCCCACCAAAGCAATGCTTGCATCCATCTGGACATTAAGCACATCAACAACCCCTAAAAGTATTAAAAACACATATTAACCCAATTACAATTATTGCTTCCAAGGACTGAGCAAAACATTCATTTCAGTGGTGGTCTTTCACTTTAAGTAACATATTGACAACCTGTGACTCAAGTACGAACAGTGTGTTGGTCTCACAGAGGGGTTTCCAGTGGGAGTGGGTGTGCACCAGGGTCCAGTTCTGAGCCCACTGCTGTTCATACTGGTAATGGACTACATTAGCAAACAGGTCAGAATGGACAGATCAACAAAGCTGCTGTATGCAGATGATGTGGCATTACAGGCAGACTCTGAATAAGAACTTCAACAAAGGACAGAGGAATGGAATACAAAACTGAAGACACATATGATGAAACTAAGTACAGATAAGACACTGGCAATGGCACTAAACTGGGGAAATTAGAAGAAGCTGAGAATTAAGATAAAAGGGAATGTAGTGGAACAGGTTAACAGCTTCAAGTATCTGGGAGAGATGGTTGAAGAGAAGGGAAGTATGAATGACAAGGTCAATGCAGGAATCATAGGGGCTGCAGCCAACTGGCATAGAGTGTCAGGTGTAGTGTATGACAGAAGAATACATGATTTGCCTAGGGCTATTTTTGGTATGACAGAAGAATGCCAAAGAAGCTGAAAAGTAAGTTGTACAAAACAGTGGTGTGACCAGAACTACTTTCTTCTTTTTCTTTCGGCTTTTCCCGGTTAGGGGTCACCACAGTGGATCACCTGTCCACTCATGATTGGCAGTGGAGTTTTACAGTGTCGAGTTGCCAGCCCCTCACCCAACCTTCCACAGAAGGCACAACATCCACTCACACCTAGGGCCAATTTAGAGTGTCCAATCCACCTGCAGCATGTCTGGGATGTGGGAGGAAACTGGAGCACCCGGAGGAAACCCACGTGACCACAGGGAGGACATGCAGACTCCACACAGAAGGCACCCCAAACGAGGATCGAACCAGAGAACCTCTTGCTGTGAGGCGACAATGCTAACCACTGCACCACTGTGGCCGCCCATGACCAGAACTACTTTATGGTACAATAACCTAGGCAGAGCAGATGAGAAAACTAGAGGTGATGGAAATGAAGGGCTTGAGAAGAGTGGTAGGACTTGGACAGAGAAAGAAATTAAGACATAAGAGCAGAAGCCAAAGTTGCTCCAATTGCAGAAAAAATCAAAGAGAATAGATTACGGTGGTTTGGGCACATGTGCAGAAAAGCAGAAGACAATTTGCTAAAGAAGATTTGGGACAGACAGGAAAAAGGTAAGAGAGAACAAGGGTGTCCAGCAAAGAGGTGGATGAATTGCATGAGAGAAGATCTATGACAGTTATCAGGTATGAGCGTTGAAGAAGGCAGGAGTGTGGCACTGAATCAAGAGAGATGGCAACAGTTATCATGACACCCTGACCCCATGTAAAAAATAGGAAGAAGGGGGGGGTTGATGATGATGATTGACAACCCATTTAAATCACTCAAGAGGCTCTTTCACTTCCCACTCCTGTGCAGCAATATTTCTTGAACAAGTTGATTTCCAAATGGAAAACAAAATGCAAAAGAATCTTAAACTGACAATCCCAACAAAGCATCCCATAACCAATTCTCTAGTAGAGCCTTGTGCAGCACACATCATTCAAGTGCATAAGATTAATTGTTCTCCCAATAATTGTATACAGCTACTATCTGACGATTTAAAACTAGTCTTCTCTTCAGCATTTTATGATGGATAGCCATACACTCATTTTATTTAGAAGTGGAATGCTACCATTTAGGGGCATTAGCCTGATTATTTTAGATCTCACTCTGTAAACCTTTATTTACAAAGTTGCTTACTCCTTCCCAGATTCCTTGGTTTTGGGCTCACCTTTTGATATTCCTTCTCCAATGCTAAAATGTAGAACAGTGCTAGCTGTGTTTAATTTGCTAATTTTACTCTATAGTAGTTCACACTGTGCTGATTCGATATGCATCATGCTTATTGTATGGCAACTGGGTTATCTGATTGTTTATCCATAGTGCGCCTCTCCGGTAATGATTATGACTTGAATTGTTTTTTTTTAATTTTACTTTGGGGGTTGATTTCTCTCTCAACTCAGCTGACTGATTAATTCAGTTTGCTCCTTCAAGATGTTTCCTTCAGAAAATTAGGAAATACTTCTAACAGCAGTTTTGTGTTAATCTGGGACTTGATCAATTCCCTGAAGTACTTCTTGCAGTTCTGTAAATAATTACATTCTGTTTGGGAAGGCAAATTACTGTTGCAAATTAGATCATGTACTTTGATGACTGAAACAGAATATACACTCCTCTTTCATATACCAATACAGAAATCAAGATAGTCATATCAGTCTTTCTTCACAGGTAAACTTTTCCTTCGTCCTACAGATTTCTGACAGAATTAAATCAATTTTCTGGTACATTTCAATATGTACTAGTACTATGACATTCAAAGGGGATTCAGTATCTGTCTGCCTGGGATGACATGATCGACACACCACGATACTTTGCCACAGATGGCCTGCACCTGTTACCCCTGATATTCAGGTTACTGGCTAAAGCTCTTGCCACCCCTATAGTGCCTTTTTTAGGCAAGGTTCAAAGGACAAAACCACCACCATAACAGATATAAGCATGCATAATCTGAAGGTAATGCTACTCAGTGCTAGAAGTCTAAACCTCAAAATGCACTCTCGAGGCACTCCTAAAAATGGAGAACACCAATATCTGTGCAGTAACAGAGACCTGGTTTAAGGGTCCAGAGAGCACCACTGCAATACGAGGCTACAACTCTTACCACACTTTTCGGCCACCAAACCAAGACTGAAACACTAAAGGTGGAGGAGTGTCCATATTCATCAAGGATATTTACACCTCCAGGCTAATTGCCCAACACAATGCATCTGAAATTCTCCAGGTGCAACTAACACTAGGTAAAACTACAATCCAAACTGTAGCTTGCTACAGATCCCCCACCATGCCCCAAGACTCTCACTACACCTTTCTAAACATACTGGAAAATATTAAGATACAACCAACCACCCTAATACTGGGTAATTTCAACTACCCTGCCATTAACTGGGAAAACTACTCGGGTACCAACACCTTTTCCCAACGGTTCTTGGAATTCATAAATTCCAATGCCCTGGATCAAATAATCCATTGTACCACCAGGGGCTCCAATATCCTAGACCTGGTCATTACCAACATGGGAGATAGATGCTCCATACCAGTGGTCCCCCCCTCATTGGTCAGGTCTGACCATAAGCTAATCACCCTTGACATCCACATCCCACCCCCACCCCCCAGTAAGGAAACCTCTGTAATAAAAAAAAACTTCTCCAAAGCCAACTTCATGCTACTCAAGTCAAAAGTGAGAAACTTCATGACACCCAAACAGACGGAAGCTGAAAGTTCAACTGCTGAATCCTACACTAAGGCACTGTTCGAGCACATCCACTAGTGCAGGTATCGTGCCATCCCAAATAGAACCAAGATGCTCTCCTCCAAAAAAAGGAAGCCAACCTGGTGGTCCCCTGACATAAACAAACCATACAACAGAAGGAAGAAATTGTTGCAGAAAAGAGGACAATCCCAGGATGCAAAAACTCCCTTACCACCCTCAGTAAGAAGCTGAGATCCCTCATAAAATCCTCCAAAGCAAGTTACGAAAATAAAATTGCCAAAGATTCCAAAGACAACCACAAGGCATTCTATAGTTTTGTCAAGAATCTAAATGGCAATGCTCAGATATGCTCTGAGCTACAGCAGAATGGCATTAAATATACTGATCCCAAGGATATTGCCAATATCCTGGCAGATCGATTTAGTGCCAACTTCACCCCCCCCTCTCACCCCCTAAAGGGCCCATCTCAATACCAAAAGATTGTCAAATTCCGGTAATCATGGCCACACAGGTAGAAACCACACTCTCCAAAGCTAAGAATACAGCATCCATGGAACCAGATGACATCCCGGGCTGTGTACTATATGAACTACAAAATGAATTGGCACCTCACCTAAGTGTCATGTTTAATCATAGCCTCACCTCATCCTCCCACTCCACAAAGGGGGCTCCACCTTGGATCCCGGGAACTACCATCCCATCAGTCTTACGAGCTTGATCTGCAAGGGCATGGAACCCATTTTCATGGAACTTATAAACACAGACATTGGCAACCTTCAAACACTGGACCCCACCCAGTTTGGGTTCATGAAGGGCTGATCTTGTCTCCTGAACCTGATTGACTTCTTCAAATCAGTCTCCAGAGCTGTGGATGAGGGTAAGGAGGTCCATACAGTCTATCTGGACCTTGCCAAGGCCTTTGACACCATGCCCCACTCTAGAATCATAGATAAACTTACTAAGCTGGGCATAAATCCCTACGTCACTCGATGGGTTGCCAACTGGTTTACTGACAGAACCCAGACTGTAAAAGTAGCCGACTCCAAATCCAGCTCCAGACAGGTGACAAGTGGAGTACCTCAGGGTTCAGTCCTGGGACCGCTCTTGTTTAGCATCTACTTCTCTGAAGTACAGGCCAACACTAAGGGACTCTGGCTAACAAAGTTTGCAAATGCCTGCAAACTGGGAACCATTATTGAATCCCCAAATGATGTGGATATTCTAGAAAAGGGCCTTACAGAAACATATACTTGGTGCCAGAGCCATGGGCTCAAGCTTAATGCCAAGAAATGTATAGTTATCCCCTTTGGGAAAATCCATGTACCCATGAATTACCACATAGGTGGCAGTACACTAAACACCGAAAGTGTGATGAGACTTAGGGACACAGGTGGAAAGTGGTCTCACCTTCGATAACCACATCACCACAACAGTCAGGAAATCCTTCTATGTGGTACACTTCATCACTAAGGGCTTTTCATCCAGAAAAAAGGAGGTCATTGTCCCACTGTACTCATCCCTCATTAGACCCATTATAGAGTACAACGCCCCATTTGGTATGTACCTCATAAGACATCTGCAACAGCTGGAAAGGCCACAAAAATACCTCACTAAAAGAATCACAGGCCTAAAGCAGATACTCTATGGTGACCATCTAAAAAAACTCCAGCTATACTCTGTGGCATAGTATCTACCCAGAGGTGATCTCTGCTTAACATATAAGGCCATGTCAAACCCTGAGCTGTTGGACATGCTCCACTTAAAGAAATCCCAATCCCTCAGAGCCACACGCTCTAGGGATCTAAACCTTGTCATCACAATGAACAAAACATGCTAGAGGGATAGGTTCCTGACCCAGAGACTCCCCATACTCTGAAATAGACTGCCCATAGATGTCAAGCAGAGCGCCTCCTTGGCCCTCTTCAAAAGGAACCTTGACAATTGGATGGGAGATAGGAAATTCACCTCAGGGATCATGTCAGTCACCCTGCTAGACAGGGGTCTAGGGAAGTAAATATTGTGGGAAGAAATATTCAGGGAATTGTTATGGCTAGGCTTGTATAGGCTTTAGTACCAACCTTTGAGACTGGCCAGTGGATCATGGAGTGAAGCCCAAGGTCTGGTGCACACTTTCAGTGTTTAAATTTACCTTTTAAATCTTTCTTTGCAGTGTGTTTAGGTTTAATCACTGTCAGAAGGTCCGCATTCTCTGCTCCTTCTAAAAAAATACATTTAGTGCAGTGTTCCTACTCGCCCTGCCTTCAGCAATCAAGGTTCCATTTGGTTGGCTCCATTCTTACCTGGCACATGGATTTTAGATATGTACTCATGCCTTTGTTGAAGGTTGAACATCGAGCTGGCACCTCGGCGTACGTGAAAATCTACTGCCAATCATTAGCGGACCGGAGTTTCGCTGTGGTGACCCCTGACTGGGAAAAGCCAAAAGACAACAACTTCTCTACATTTCTCAAGCCTTCATGGTCATTTAAAGTTGACTCAATTTCATGATGTTTATCTCCACTGGCATGCATTCATCAAGCTTGGAAGTCATTTTTGAAGTTGTAATTTTGGGAGACTTTTCCACTCACTTTCTTCCATAATTCTTTGTTAGTTTGTGAGTTTTTTGTTGCTACTAATGTATCATTCTAGTTATTCAGCAGCTGAAAGTATGCTTTCATTGATTTTCCTTGAATTATTATTTAACTAAAATGAATACATGCATCAGCTTCAGAGATGATATTACAGAGAAGTCACTTAGGTTCCTGTGTGGAATCCATTAAATTTTTTGTTTATGCTACAGGTGACCGTTATCTTTCTCTCACCATACTGGAAGCCTCAAGTAGAAATGTTTTTGTAAGAAAAAAAAATAACTTTTTTTACTCAGCACTGGTTGTTGCACCTCCATTTGTAGGACTGAGGCTGACAAGTACTTCTCTCCGCCATTCAGCTTTCCCAGGCTATTGATACCCATCCTCTGCCCATCAATGTCTGCTACCAAGGACTCTGTTGTCTGATCTCCAAAACCTTATAGTTAGACCTACACAAGAAATGAAGTAAAAAAAAAAAAGAGGTCCAATTGAAAAACATTAGGAAATAATGGTGGGTCAGTGAATGAGGTGTAGTTCCCACTACAGGTCTAAGTGCAGAATCTGTAACCTATTTTTTTTTTGCTTTTGCTGACTGAGAAAGTCTATTTGGGTAGAAAACTCTTTTTCAGCTGAGGCCCAGGGAGAAAAGCTCCACAAGATACAGACAAAAAAAGTTACCCACAAAGTGTGATAAAGTTTTACTTGGAGGACAAAGGTTCAAGCTGCAGCTCTTGGGTGGTTCATTACAGTATCCAAATGTTGTTCTGAACCTAGAAGCCATGCCCATGTTGTGTCTTATGAAACTATTCAGCTATATGTGAATACCAGCAACACAAATGTGATCTACTGACTCATTCCTGAAAAGAGGCTTGTGAAGTAGTACCAATCCAGCAATATGAGGAAGGGTAATTTAGGAAATGGGTTTATAATTCTGATCACAAAATAATGCACTTGGGCAGTCAAAGGTGCAGCCTTGGAAGTTTTCTGGATAATTTTCGAAGAAAACTGCCCATCTTTTATGGATTTTTGTTCTAAACAGAACCTAACTTCACAGATAATGGACTCATATAATCTTGTATGACTACATAAGGCATAAGGAAGGGACTGGTTCACAAGGACATCCTTTCTCTGTAGAAGACTAGATACATATGATGACAACTCAAAGCTTGCAACTGACAATGTTCATGTCAATGCAATCACTGCTATAGTCTTCAATTGATAAATTAAGGCTGAGGAATACTCCACAACTCAGAGGCAGGGTGTATATTTCACCAGTGCAAACATCCAAAGCAGAACATTGGATTTAATAGGAATAAGAAATGCTCCTAAAATGTTTGTATATCTTTATGGGGATTAAAATGGAGGAAAAGCCCCTTGATAAAAATTCAGTTTTGAGGTTTAACTGAGAGGATTAGATCAAAGTAAAAAAAAAAAATGAGCAAAGTAATCCAGATTACAAGAGACAGTATATGTGTGATTCAGTTTCTAGTTATTGGCCAAGATATAAAACAGGCTCATTTGGAGAACTGTCCTTCTGGTGCCCACTTGAAAAGAGATCAAGATCTGGACCACCCTTGGTGGATGAGATGGACCATGATCATCACTGAAAATGGAGAAACTGTTGATAATTTCTAGAAGTGAAGCTAGTTATTGACTAGAAAAGTGGTACAGTAAACCTTTGGGTAGGCCTCAGGAGAGGTCAAAGCAAGGGAAAACCACTTGCATCTGGGCCAAAAGGGACTAGGTTGATATTTGGCTTTAGTCATCTTTACTTTTCACTTGAACTATATAATGAGAGGAAAATGGAGGAAGATGTTAAAGTACAGAAGACTACAACTAATCCACAACAGCCCAAGAAATCCTAAAAGGAGGAACAAGGGAAGTTACTGCACTTGGAGTTGGCCAAGAATGCAAAAAGGTTGCAACAGGATTTCCTACAATGAGTCCTTGGATGGAGGAAGGGACTGACCAACAGGCATAAGAAGACCAACTGAACCCATCCATCCCAGCATATGGACAGCCACAAGAAAGCAAATGGAGGCAAGAGCCCTCTCTCATGCACTGTCTCCCAGCAAAAGGCATAAGAACGAGTGTCTCCCTGCTTGTTCAAACAAGCCACTGCTATGGTGTGAGAAGTTGGTTATTGGAGCAGAAAGTTTGGCAGGTTGAGAAAGGTCACCCTCATCTTGAGAAAGCGAATGAGCTTTGGACTAATCTAAGTGCTTTGGAGCATCTGCTTCATGTAGCTAATTATTGGGAGGAACTCAGAATTAGTTTTCTTATTTAAGGTATCTACCTACATTCCTCCTCAGCTACAGGATCTCCGAATTTAAAATTTTGACTGCATTCAGTTTTGGACTTTTTCCCAATCACCCCACTCTTGTTGTGCTTTTTAAACTTGGTGCCTTTCTAGCTGCCCATTCCTACTGTAAATTAGAGTACTATTTCTACTAGACAATAGTAGCTCAAACTGATAAAGCACTTCTATTACACTCTTAAAGCTCAACTTAGCCTCTGTTTTACATAATTCCATTTCAACTAGTGCAAACTGCAATATTCAGTGTTAATCTGAATTGTGCATTGTTCTTTTCTGCATTTTTCCTTGTTTTAACCAAAAATCAACTGCTTGCATTTTTAACTTGGTCTGAGACCTTAGTCTTGTGGTACCACTCACAGTAGTGGGAGAATTATGAGTTGCTGCAAGATCTGGGCCTCATTTATCTCATTTCTACTGCTTTTTACTGTTTGTATTTAACTTGGACAGAGTTAGCTTAGTCTTGTAGTATAACTGACAATAATGAGCAAATTGTGAAGTTTTGCAGGATCTGCGCCTCATTTATTACATTTCTACTCCCTTTTTCTGTTTGTGTTTCATTTAGTCTTGTAGTATCAGTCACAGTATTTATTTATTTATTCATCCATTCACTGACATTTGATTACCAGGAAAGTCTGACTGGTTAGAAGCCCATTTTTAGCAGAGGCCAGGGCAGAAAAGCTGCAAATTATTACAAAACATTTTAAGAACAATAATTTTACAGTCTTCGACAACAACAAAACATCTGCAGTTTAAATAATTACAACAAATCAGGCATAATATAAAAACATTGGTCAAGAATTAATATAAGTTACATGACAATAATTTAATATTTAGAGAAATTTTAGACAGTTTGTAGAGCAATTAAAGGTAAGCTAGTCTAATACAAACGGGAACTGCAATGTAAAGTGAGGGAAAAACAGGCTTATGGTATATTTAGAGAGAAAGTCAGGGAAGAAAATTTAATAGAAGTATGAAAGCAAGTGAAGAAGGGAGAGGAAGAAGGTATAAGGAAAGAGAATGTACTTGTACACTTTTAGGCATATAGTTTATCCTGGTTTTGAGCAAGAACAATGCCAGATTTTAGCTAGGAAGCCTTTCAGAGTGGTTTTGAAAGATGGGAGAGAGGGTATTGACCTGATGGATACAGGTATGGCGTTCCAGGCCTTAGCAACCTTGTATGAGTACAAACAATGCCCAGCAATAATCAGATAATTGTGAATTGCTGCAGTGTCTGAGCCCAATTTATTACATTTCTAAAGCATTTTTTTCTGCTTGCATTTTACTTGGTTTGGGGACCTTAATCTAGTCTTGTAGCATCACTCAATAGTGAGAGCATTATGAATCGCTGCAGAATCTGAAGCTCATTTTATTATACTTCTACTGCATTTTTTCTGTTTTCATTTTACTTAGTCTGGGAATGTTAGTATTGTAGCATCACTCACAAAAGTGAGAGAATTATGAATTGCTGCAGGATCTGTACCTTATATATATATATATATATATATATATATATATATACATACACACATTTATACTGCATATTTTTACTGTTTACTGATTGGATTCTTCTCTAACTCATCTCCATAAGCTCTGTTGAGCTGTGCAGTGCTCTGTATAAAAGCAGAGACCTACAGTTAGTAATTGTCCATATAAAACTTCCTCTGCCACTTTCTCAAGTATCTAGCTGAGTGTAGAGCAGCTAGTTTGCCTGTTATGAAACATTATCCCAAAAGTGCTATTTTAGATTAGTCCTAGACCTCTTTTCCCATCCAACAACTCCAAAGCCCGATTGCACCAACTCTCATAGATCACAAAAAAGAGGATCCACAGCCATGGATGCGCTCTTTCCAACTGTTTCTGTAGCCAGCATCATGGAAATAGGCATCTTGTGACAAGGTAGCAATTCAGTTGTCTTATATTTACTGACAACCACCTTATTCTTAAGCAGACTGGCAGTATGCAAGTGATGTAATTAGAATATGTCTTTGGAAGCAAAGCCTTTGCATACAGATACTGATATCTCCAGATTGCCAGTAGCACACACACACTACCTACTATGGATCAGATACAAAAACTCACATATTCTGAACCTCTTAAATGCAATCTACCCAAACCACAAAGACCTGCCATACGCTGCCCTTAGCAACCTCCCAAACACTCTACAAAGACAACACTGCTCAGGACACACACAACCACATCTCACAATGTCCCAGCCTCTAAGCCCTTAAGGCAAACTGCCACACAACCCAATATAGTGCTCATTGGAAATTATATTGTGAGACACACTGATGCAAACCTCACCAGGCTAACCAAGACATTCACGGCTAGTTGCCCATCAGCGGCAAGGATGGGCTAGATCACACATACACTCAGGACATTGAACCACCATCTGTTTCTTAATAACCTCAGATGTACCTTCTTGGAATAGATGAAGAAAGACATGATAGATCTTTCAGATTGTTTGTCCCAGGCAGGCATGAGGCTAGCAGTGAGCAGCATTCTACCTTCTACAAGGATGATACCACAATATAAACAGAAGATTGACTTTAACAGCTTAGTTATTAGTGTCATTCTAAGGGAATCCAATATTTGTCTAAAATGTTTGCAGGATGAAAAAGGCTCTAGGGCTGTTAGCCTAGTAACCTCCTATGACCCTGTGTAATACTCCACCCAAAAGCAGAGGCATCTGTCACTGTTGCCTTGGGAATGTGGTTTTAACTATTCTGTCTACCACTGAAGATGGTTCTTTCAATTACTGGAAATCTGAAGAGACATATCCAAGGAATGTTGTCCACTAGTTTTCACTGAAGAAATTTCATGTACAGTATAATCTTGCATTTCGTACCATTAAAATTGTAGAAGCCATTAAACCTTAAGGCATGTATTTGGAATGGAGTTTAAAAGGATTATGCTGAAAGCAGTTTCTTTGACCAGGTGAGTTAAGTCCACAAGAAAGCGCATAATAAAAAGTCATAGGTGCCACTCAATGACTGGCAAAGGACTAAACTGGCAAGCTAGAATATGATAATATTTCACAAGGATGTCAGTAATGCTCAAGGATAGTCTGTAAAGCAAATCACTGTAGGCATTAAGTGCATTTATGGGATTGCCAGAATCCAGTTCTTCAGGTATGGGAGGAAATCTTTGTAGTTTGAGTACTGCTACAGCTATGGACTTGTATGTAGTGAACACTCTAGAACTATGGTAAAACTGGAGGGCAATATCCTGACTTGATGACTCACTCCAAAATGGAAGCAAATGAGCCTCCTGATTCCTTTGTCATTTTGGTATGAAGGCAGGAATCCTTAAGTTTGACAGCAAATCCAGTCCCCAGCCACTTTCAGAAAGACAGGGAAGGGTAGACTGTACCATGACCACTTGGAAGGTCATTTTGGCAATATGAAGATTTAGTCCAAAAGGTGTGGAGGTTCAAGGTCCTGATATCTGGACATTGAAAAGTACATTCAGTAAAAGCCATGTCCTTTCTGGTATGACAGGACCTCTTTGATGACTTTGAGAGATCTTAGATGGCCAATGTTGACCTCTCTTGCAGAAACAGACTGTCCATGACTGCTCCCAGAAGGGAGAAGTTTAACAAGCCTCCAGTAAATGCAGAAGCAACATACATGAGAAAGACCACTGGATCCCAGATTTCCTTGCCCAGAACCTCAACATCCACTGGACCATACCCGTTCTAGAAGTTGTCACAAACTTTATGGAACTTTACAGAACTTCCAAAATTCTTGCATTGAAGATTGATACCAAAACTAATGGGCTACAAGTATGGCTCACTAACTGGCAGCAATAAAGCCCTTACTGTGACCCAGATGGCCCAGGTTAGACTAGTGGCATGGGTACTGGAGATATTGGGTGGGAGTGAGCAGCTGATGCTGGATCATCTCTACTGGGGTAAGAGGCTAGCCTGGCTCACTCTAATATTTGCACTAAGAGCTGGGAAAACTGTGCTACAAGTGGTATACTTGGTCAGGAGGTTGTGCATAACCCTGTTGTAGGTAGCAATTGCAGAGCTCACAAGACTACTGTGGGATAGGAGGGGGCTGGGATACACAGCAGTATGCTGCTGCACCACTGCCCATTATCTTCTCATCTGCCCCAGACATGGCCAGATTGAGCCAGGGGAAGCTAAGGTGGGTAGACTATGAATGAGAAGGGCTAGTAGCTGCTAATGGTCAGCGGCAGAGGGGATCAAAAACCTGATGGGATATAGTCCACCCTTGCAAGAGGGTGGAGAGCGGCTTGAAACTTTGTGCCTGCTTTGAAGTGCATTTCCTTCATTTTGTTTCCTGAAATCAACCTTAACTGACTCATTAAAGAAAAAAGTCCCTTTGAAAGGACATTCATAAACTGGATCTTGATGCTCTCAGAATAATAGATAGGCCCCAGACATGTTAAACAGCAAGAACAGAGCCTGCCTCCCCCAGCAGTTCTATTTGTAATAATGTGGGTCAGATGGACTATTATGGAAACTAAAGTTATGAGCTGGGGAGAAAGTTTCTTCTTGGCCTCTGAGACTGGCACCCCCTTTCCAGAGTCTTCTCTTCCATGTCCTCCTACCTTTCTATCTTGCTCTAGAAGTTCAAAGTGCAAGACTAACACCTGCTTCACAACCAAAAGACTGTGACTCCTTGTTCAATAGGGGCAACCTGTTTAGACAGAGCCTCAGGTGCCTTAAAGGTAAACACAACTATCATAAGAATCCATCATTGGTCCTGTGACCATCTAGGATTTGGATAGGCAAAATACCTTGTTAGGTCTTTTTTTTTTTTTTTTGATCAGAACCACAGACTTGGGGGGGGGGGGATTAAACATGTTACCAAAAACCAAATAATTTAATCTGCTGGTAGAACCACCCAAGAGATAGATCTTTGAGAGTGGAAGGCCTCTGTGAGGATGCACACTTAATGCAGCAGTGCCTTATAGTCATTTCACCTTGCCCCTTATAATTTATTTTATTTATTTCCAGTTTGATGACTGGGGATGTCCACTGGGCTCAGGGAGCCCATTTTCAGTGAAGGCCTGGGGAGAAAAGCTCCATGTTACAAAGTTTAGATACAGCTACAATATAGAAAAGAACAATTTACAATTATGTTTCATGCTAGAGAGCAGGTGTAATTTCTTAGGTACATGTTACCTTTAGATTCAGACACAATATTATTAATGAACAATTTACAGTTACATTTCATATTAGAGAGCAGGTGTAAATTCTTATAAAATCTTATTTCTCACATCTAGGGAGATCATGAGGCAAGGAAAGAGTCTTTGAAACTTCATCCAGGAAACTTCATCCAGGTCAGGCAAGGGTAAAGGAGAGTCCATGTGCTTCTTCTCACAGACAATGTCCCTTCCGAACATGACCCATCTGAGGATACTCCAGGAAGGAAGACTGTGCTATCAGACATGTACAAAGGCCCTCTGATCCTTCTGTTCAGGAAGAGAAGGGGTACATAAGGCTGCTGGAACAAGGAGTCCTTAGAGTACATTACCTCAAGGGGTCCAGACATACCTGCACAGATGGCACTGGGACGTACTGTAACCCACCCCTGAGAAGGGATCATCCATCCCTGCGCAGAACTGCTGAAAATTACCCTGAGATAAAAATAATGCCCTCAGCCCCTAGACCAAGAAAGCTTCTGAAGCCCTACCTTCAAGTGTTGAAATGCCACGCTCAGGCTGTGGCTGAGCTTGAAGCTTTGATTCCCAGCACAGGACCAGGGCCAACTATGAGGGGTACATGTTAAAGCCACCAGTGCTAACAGGGCAATTGAGGTTGAAAGCATAACCTCAAAGTGGCCAGTGAAAATGATGTTGAGGTCAAGGGGCAGATGGAGTGCTTTGAACTTGAGCTTTTGAACCTCAGAATGGAAGGCCCTGAACCAAGTCAAAACTCTAACAATGTATGTGCTTGAAGTCCCCTTAGAGGGGAGACCAAGACCTGGCACCACATATTCTGGTCATGTAAGGCCTGCCATATTTTCTTGGATTGAAAATGGCCATCAGCGACAACAGTATAAGAGCAGGGTGTGGGTTCCTCACCCCTAGCTCCAAAGCTAGAGAGCTAACCTTCCAAAATGGGTAGCCACAGAACCCACACACTTCAAACAAAGCACGTGAGGAGGAACTCTTCCAAGAACAGCATCTGGTCTAACAATATGGAGTACACTTACTCTTTACATCTCAAAAAGTAATTGTATTTTACCTCAAAAAGTAATTGTTTTGTAAAACCAGGGAACATTGCGATAAAATTTTCCTCCAGACGTTTTAGTGGAAAGGGAGGTCACAGCCGCAACTTCTATAGCTGGTGTAGTGCTGCTTTTCCAGTTACAGTTCTCTTTCATGGCATCAGGCTTAAAAAGCCACATCTACCACTACTATGAAGTGTGGTTCTACAATGAAGTTGACACTTATGTATTGTACATTTGTGTATATTACACATACAAGAATTTTAGACATATAGGGCAGCAAGCAGTGAAACTACCATAAACATGTAGATAATTGTAGATGCAAGACAAAACTCAGGAGAAAGTCACCACTGGGGAGGGAAGCCTGTCTGCACACACAAGGAAAAAAGGAAATTGAAAATGGTTCAAAAAGGAAGAACTTTCTGACCCTGAAGTTGCAGGACAATATGAAAGGTAAGCTCACTGTAAAATGATGAGAGTCTTTAAAGCAGTATGGGGTCATTGAAGGGAGACCAATTTCAACCACAGACGAAGAGATATGGAAATGGGAACTTCACAGCAGTAGAAGAATTGGGGAGGAGACTTGGATGCCTTCAAAATTTCCTAGTCTTAGAAACGTAACTCCAATCAGATCAAAGCTTTTTGTTCTCCTTATTTTGTGGCACTTTGCCCCTAGACTTGTGTTTAACTTATGGTCCTGTGTGAATCCTGGAAATGAGAGGACCTTTGATTAGTAGTCCCTTCCCTTTGTATGCTTAGTATTCTTTACTGCACATTAGTGTTCAAGTAGGTGGTCAAATTACACAGACACAAAGACCCCTGGTTAGCAGGGCAATAGAGGAAAAAGCCTGAGGTCAGTTCTCTGATACACGCTCACTGACAAGATCTGCATAGGTTGAGAGCTGCACTACATATTTCAGACAACTTACAGCCTGAAGTTTTGCCTTCCAGGGCATCTAGAGCCTGCATCTAGTCCTGAAGGTTAAAGTATTACAGGTTTGCATAATGTGTACCTGGTAAGGGAACCTCCACTGTTGCCATCTGGCAGATATAGTTCCACAGGATGCTCCTAATCACTGTGGCTCTGAAGGAGGACCTGTATCCAGAGATCACATTGAGCATACAGTCTCTTGTTAAAATTATTTAGCAAAGGCCATGCAGCTATTGCACAAATACCCAAGGATTTGTTTTTGAAAAATGCTTGCTTAGTTGCTACTGCTCTAGGTATGAGTGGACTCTAGACTCAGAATGTAAAAGTTTGTACTTCTGCTAAACAGACTTTAATACAGATAGCTACTTTGGGAAGTCACTGAGTTCTTGAGAAATGCAAATCAGTGAAAAGCTTTACTTCTGCTCCAATGAATTTAAGTCTTCTTTGCAAAATCATGCTTTGTGAAAGAGGAAAGGAAATAAGGTACACACAAAATTTAAGTATATATCTAGTATAGTAAATCAAGTTAGCTTTATTTGCTACTTTGCACTTAAGTCCACAAAGGACATTTCAGTGTTATGGAACACTAAGACAGTTTCAAGTCTTAATGATATAAAATTAATGAAAATAAAAAACACAGGTTATGGTGGTAAACTATTCATCCACACACTAACTGGACCAGCAATGCCCATATCTATGGAGATGCGAGTATTTTTGCATATGGATTAGAAAGGATTATGGCAATTAAAGATATGTGAGAATAAAAGAGAAATGAGTTAGAAGCTCTTGATTCTGGAAAAAGATAGTAAGATGCAGGCAGTGAAAATATGTTCCCTTAGGTCAGGCATTTTTTTTTATAAACCAGAGGAAAAGTTGGACCACAAAGAGTTGAATGAATTTGGGAGCAAAAGAAATTAATAGGTTATCTTCACAGAACAAGATGATTTAGGATTGCCTAATCTGAATGGCTACTTTAGAGCTATGCATCTGAGGCTCATATACATAGCAAGCAGGAGGTTACAAATGAAAGAGAAAAAGAAGGATGATTATGAAACAGAGGGGAATTCAAGGAAGATTATGTTTTTTGATTCAGCCTTAACTATATAGATTTATAAAGTCGCAGAAAGGATTCTAAGAACTAAGCTAACACAAGAATGGAGAAAATGAGATGTTTACCAATAGGGATCACTACAAGTAGGGATCTAGAAAATATGCTAGAAGGTCTTGAATTTATTGGAGAAAATCAAAGGAATCAAGGTATTGAGAGCAAATAACTAGGAAGGAAAATGTAATAGAGTGGGAAGAGATCAAGCAGAAGTCTGTACTGCAGGTTAAAAGCCTTCCGCACCATGGATTTAGTTATAGGCAAAGAGCAAGGGATAGGGGAATGTTAAGTAAAAGACCAACTCTGTTGAGTTTCAAGTTGCATCTTGAAAAGAAGCTGCCATTAAATTGATAATTAGGACATAAAATATTGCATGATTACTAAGAATGAATTAGAAGAGGTTAGAAAAGATTTGGAAGAGACTGGAAAGGCAATTTACAAAAGAACAGTGGGAGGACAACTGTATGGCTCACAAGTCTGCAAAGCAGAGAAGGTTTAGGGTTTTTGCGTGGAAGTATTTTCATGGGCAGTTTCACACCAAGTGGAATGCAAAAAAAAATTCTTTGCATAAATAGCAATTGTTGGAGTTGTAATAGGTAAAAAAGAAGTAATTGGAAACATTTCTTGACAATGTAAAGGTTGGCAGATTGTGTACAGAGTACTTTATTAAAAATGTTGAGAGAAGCAAATGATTGTAACTAAAAGTAGATCTGACTTGTAGACAAAACAAGGTCTTAAGTTTAATGCTATCGGCTACTAAAAACATTTACTAGAAACAGGAAATCAAATTCAAAACCAATCATAATGGCTCATTGAATATTGAAAAGGAAATAAGAATTCAAAATGAGATCTTTAAAAAAGGGAAGGGACAGATTACTCAAAAATGTAATTTGTGGAGAAATATATGCAAGGTAATATTCAGGAGGAGGGAAAGTTAAGGGAAGACAAGATGATCAATTTATGTAATGTTGGAGAAAATTATAATTGTTAAAGAAAATGTATAATACACGAAGATAAACATTTTGCAATGGCTTCACAGTGATGTACACTTATAGAAAAAAGGCACTGGTGAATGTGTGAAGTTAAAGCATTTTAAAAGGCATGTGATTAAGGTCAGTTATAATAGTTACCTTAGGCTTGCAAGACAGATTGCTCAAGGACCCAGTGCTGATGAAAAAAAAAATGAAGTAGAGAATTCATAAATGAGGCTTACAGCAATGATAGCTATACTTCCAAAAGACAACTGCTAAGAAATATTAGCTGCTGTTTCAGCTGAAGGAATAGTTAGCTTGTCCTGCACAATAGATCATATGGAGAAAGAGGTCCATTAAAATGAAGGAAGCAAGAGAACCATACTCTTTAAGGAGGGCTTAGAAAACTGTAAACGAAGGCACAAAGAACCAGTACCCTGCTGAAAATTAGTAGTGTTACATGTGTGCATTTGATTAACAAATAAATAGTCATCTACAAGCAATCCACTAAAGCTGGAATAGAAACAATAAAACTGATCCAAGCAAGTCTGTAGCCTACATGCAAAACATGATTTACATCTGTAAGATTTCCTAATATGTCAACTCTGGACAAAGGTCAGAATTTGGGAGATTGGGTATAGGTGAGGCTTGCCACAGGGGTGCATTAGCAGGGTACTAACAGGCCAGAGACAAAGATTCTCCAGAAGAACAGGCCAAAGCAAGGCAACCAAACCTTGGGTCAACATAGAATTATGAGCATAACCTTTGATTTACACAATGTACTCTTCCAAAGTAGCTTACAAATCTGAAAATGGAGAAAGCAGAGGAACCATGGGGCCATCTCTGTACAATCACATCTAGGAAACGCCTTCCCAAAAAAGAAATATGCATTTGGCATTGATTGGGAAGTGCAAAATAGATAAAGTAAGATTCCCACTGAATGAAAAATGTCCACACTATGGAATGACTTAACCAAGAAAAATACACAGAAGGAACAGTTGTTTAATTAAACTTTCTCTGATAATCACTGCAGTAGTCTAAGCTATATGGGTTACATCTTTCTATGGACAGAAGAGCCAGCCATCTTTCAAAGTTTAAGGGCACCTTCCATGTGCCAAAACAGTTAAACAGCTTGAGCAAATATGGAGTGGTTTGCGTGCCAAGCACTTCACACAGCTTTTATGCCAACTGAAAGAGGCAGCGAAGAGCTGTGAAAGAGGTCAATGCCAGGAAAATAATAAATCATCACTGGTAATATATGCACTCAAAAACAGGGGGTGGAGTGGCTACTGAAGCAGTGTATCATTCATTTAAACTGACTGGGAGAAGGGTGGATGGATGGATGAATTTCCAGGAGCCACTGGAGAATAGTTCTAGCAAAGCTTGCCTTACACTTGGAGGAGGACTCTAGTAAATATACAGTGGACCAAGTTGCTGCTTCTAGAATACTTCTAGAATCTTATATTTTCTAAAATGACACAGGTTAAGCCAAGGCCCTGATACACTGAGCCTTGGCACTGCCTGGAATTGCCTTATTATGGCGGGAATACCATAAGACAATGATTTAGAGATGGTCTGCTTTGACACAGGTTGCCCTTTCTTCTTACCTTCATAAGAAGACCTGATCAGAGTTGCTGAAAGTTTTAGTTCTGACAAGATGGTTGTGTATGGCCATCCAGCATATGTAGGGTCCTTTCTCCTTAGATTTTAGGTTCTGGAAAGACAGGAGGACAGCTTGGCTTATGCAAACTTGGATACCTCTTTAGGTATAAAGGAAGATCTTTTAAATCTTCTGGAATATTGTGTACTCAACAAAGTAAACCACCTCCTAACAGTTCCAAAAGCAGCCACTCTCAGCTGAATAACAGCCACATTTCAAAGACTAGTCACATGAGACAAAGAAGCAATAGGCTTACACAAAGATGATTTTCTCAGATAAGCAAAAAGCCATAAGTTCACTCATATTCTCAAAAGAGGCATGTATAATTTTAACATGTGAGCTTGACAACTAAAAATTCTATATCTTTCAAAGGCATTTCCATCCTTGCAAGGTGGATTGACATTCACCAGATTTTTGTAGCAGCTGGGTTTACCAAGGAAATCACTGCTGAATCTGATCGGGTATTAGAAAATTTAAAAAAAATGTGAGAATAAAGGACTTTATACAGTCTGTTTTCTTAGTGGCAGCAGGCTGGCCATCTGCAAGTTACAGGTTGCAATAAATACATTATCCAGTCCTAAAACCGGATAAACTGGAATAGGTTGAGGAAATTCCCATTGCAATAAAAATCATATTTCTTTAAATACACTGGAAGGAAGACCGTTTCCACAAAAACGGATTAATTCTGGATATGGTTTCAGAAGAAACACTCCTCAAAATCCTGAGGGGAGAAAACAGAATTTGCCCCCACTTGCTGCTCAGATTTCATGAACATCCTGGCTGAATCAGAAGTGCATGGCACAGAGGAGGGAAACCTCAATACCCTGACTGCTTCAAGTCCGAGACTGACACTGGTACAGTTGGCTCGAATGCTGAAGACCTCGACAGTGAGAAAGGTTCCAAGTGAGTTGATCCCTCAGACAGTACAGATGATGCAGCATTGAATGTTCATAACCAACAACCACTTGAAGTCGGAGTTGGGCAAGTTTGATGTGATAATAGGTGAGGCTGTCTGTGCCAGTGTTACAGGATCAAGGTATATAGTTGTCTCCAAGATGGCAGATTAAGAAACTTTTGCCAGGGAAAGAGCTTAAAAGAGGTGAGGGGCCAACCCAATCCACCTTGAAATCAGAGGGGGGGGGGGGGGACAATGCCCAGGTCAATCAGTGTTTTCAGGAAGGCAGTCATCTTCTGCTCCTAATCCCCTACTAAGAGCATGAGGTCTGGTTCCCAAGATGTGGGACAATTCCCAACCTGAAGAGTACTTGCTTGAGTTGGTGCGTGACTTGTCTCTGATAACTAGTCTCTAACACTGGAGATTTCTTCCTTGGTACTAGAGGAAATAATTTTTCCTGGCTACTTTTGGTGAAGTTCCCTGCTCTTTGGCCCTATGTTTTTGAATATCTTTTTTTTTTTTCACTTTTCTGGCTTGTCTGCAGAATGGAAACAAAGTCCTTAATTATTAACTTATTCTATCTGCTAAAGACCTGGGAGCAAAACACTTAGAAATGGAGAAGTGAACTTTTGGATGCTCTGGCCACAAACAAACATCATGTGCATCCTGAGGTGGAATTAAGTCATTTGGTATACTTCTAAAGGTTTTATCTATAACACTAATAATAACCAGAGAGAACAATAACTATAATGTAGTGCAGTGATTATGTTCAGATATATGGAAAAAGGCAAATCAGTTAAGTGCTTCTGTAGCAGATCAGGTATGGCACTAGTCTGCCAGTACTGACCAGCAAACAGCTGAAAAACAGATTTGTTTCTGCTTATTGTTTGTGCTGATAATGTATCCTTGACTTTTTCTAACTTAAGAGAATCTCTTACATTTTCTGACAGTGCTCACCAAATGCTTTACCACTTGGAAAGCTAGCAAAACAGCTGGTGATTTTTTTCTGATGTAACTAGTAGTATGTGGAGTAGATAATGCTCCATGCATTGTCAAGAGTTATGATTGGGTCTATGATCATAACCCTTGATTATGTTCTTCAAATGGATACCAAGATTCATCTCTCAAGGTGAATTTCTTGACATCCGTGTAGTAGATAAAGCTCCATGCACTACAAAAAGTTATGATTGGGTCTACGATCGTAACCATTGATTGTGTTCTAGACATGGATGCCTAGATTCATTGCTCAAGCTTTGCTCTCAAGGTGAATTTCTTGGCTTCTAGGTCTCTATCACATAAGATGGCTATGATCGGCAACCCACTCAGTCCTATATATCTAATGTAATATTTCAACTCTGTATTTTTTAACATTGAGAAATGGATATTAGGCAGCCACCTAAAAAGTGAGAAAGCTGAGACACTTGAATCAAAAATGAACGAATTATTCATGTCAAAATGGTAAAACATGTAACTAGCAATCAAAGTATAAAAAAAATAGTAACATTAAAGCCGAAGACTAGAATATGAACTAGAACTTAGCTGCTGGCTAGGGATGGAGATCCATTTGCAATTGTTGCAAATATAGTCTCAAGGGGAGCTTCGCAAAGATTATGGGAAAGTTTGGAGGAGCTTGAGGCACTAGAACACTGGTTACTGCCTGGATCAGATCTGAGGAGACACTTGGTATCCAAATGTCTGACCAGATGGACTGATGAAATAAGATCTCCACTAACATTCCCCAGCATTGCATCCCAAATGACCATGAACAAATCACTTCACCCTTGATAGTATTTCTCACACCTAGGGCAGGTTATTCATTGCAGTCACAATTAGGGTGGTAGCTAGAAAGTGTCTGAACAGAGGAAGATTTGCTTTAGGCAGGCAAACAAATGACTCTTGTAGATTTTTTGGCTAGGTTCAGAGAGTCAATTTGGTTGTCTTCAATTTGTCTATGTCTTTAAAGTCCACTGCTCCACTTGCATTAGGAACTATAATTCAAAGTTGCCATGCCATGAGGTTCATGGGCTAAGAATAGAGAAAATAGAAGCATTTGTGCTTTGAACAGATGAGTCAATTATTGGCAGGATCTTATCAGAAGACAAAAATACCCTTTCAAGACAGTGTCCATAATGTCTGAGGGAAGCTTTCTATCTCCTCTGCATCACCCTACAGCCCCCTATCTAGTGACCCTCACGCATCACGGGGTCCACCAGCCTACTCCTAAACCCTGAACTTTCTTCAACAGGGCTGGAGCCAGCACAGATTTTAAGTACATCCAGGAGATGTGGCTGTCAAAACATTTTTTAAATGTTAACCTACCTCATTACTCCCTGTCACTGGTTCCATAATGGAGAAGTGCAGCATTTTGCCCCACCTCTGCAGCCACTCAGCCATGTGCCCATCTTATTCCCCTTTGACCATGCCTCCCAATAATGATGTCCCCAGCCTTCACCAGGGATTGTCAGATGAGACATCCACAGAATTGCCCCCCCCCCCAAACCAGGGATGGCAATGCCCATTCTTCCCTTCCACTCAGGTTACCAAGCTGCTAATTGAACTCTGGTGAGCTGGGTAGTAGCTGGGATTATATTCTCCTATGCTATCAGAGCAGCTCTAGTACACAATTTGATGAATGTAAACCTTTGGGTGGGTAGTCAGGCAGACACCATATGGGATGCTGTCCTCATACTGAATTCCAAGGACTAGAACAGGTTCAGAAGAAACACGTGGCCACAATTAGGTTGACCACTATCAGGGTATCAAGGAGCAAGTTCAGGTATGGAAACAATTTATAGTCTTGATTTATTGCAAATGATGCACTTCATGAACACACTGGGTGCTGTGATGAACCCCAAATGAGGCAGTCCACAATTTATATTAACTGTCTCCTTCTTAGCATTGTAGAAACCTTCTTCTGGAATCCTGGATGATTTTTGATGTGCAGCAGTTAGGTCTACTGGGGGTTTAGACAGCATGCTCAGTCTCTTTTGGACTTGCAAGGATAAATTGCATCATGGCCACGCAGACTATTGGGATAAGCCATTTATGCCAGAGTACTGAGCTGAGGTTTTTAGATCTCCTTGGAACTGAAGAGTCTATTAACCCAGCCCCTTCAACTCTGCTGAGAACTCCTGAAAGGCTCATTTCTGAAGGTGAGACTGTACTCTTGACAGGGCAGAATGACCATCATGGAAGCGTTGCTGGGTAGGGGGTGTAAAAAACTAGGTAGACTTTGGATATTAGTTCTGCCCCACATGGTCCCATAATGGCCATCCATTTGAGTGTGAAGGGACAGGCCTGCCTGCCTCCATTGTGGGACAGTCAGATGACTCTTGGATTAGACTGCTGCCTTCATGGACTGTGATATCACTGGCCATTACACCAATCATTGCATACAGGCTAATGATCATTCAGGAAGTTGCTATAAATGCAGACTCAATGACAAAGTCGCCATAGGCCAACAATATTGCCTGCTCCCAAACCAAAGCAGACAGAGGCTTCTGTGGAGGTGACATCACTGGCCAGTTGCAGATTTCCCACCAGACGTCAACTTAAAGGTGAGGTCAAAAAGCAAAGAACCACCTAAAGGGGGGCAATGATAAAGGTTATTTTTAGATGCAGACAGGTTTGGTAGTACACAAAACCTAGTGTCAGCTGTACCTGCTGCACTAACAGCTTTGAGCCAGACACTTCTGTATGCACCTTATTTTCAGATTCTTATAGAGACTAATTTTAGCAAGCTTTACAGCATCATAGAATGCAGAATTAGCTTACAGACAGGGAGAAAACAGGTTTCAAACATGCAACTCCCTATCTGGTGGATAAAACAGTGGGGCCCTCTTGTACAGAAGCCTTAAGTGTCTTCCCTGAAAAGGGATCACTAGCCTAGTGGGACTAAAGGTCAAGTGATAAAAAGTGCAGATACCATAAAATTAGTCTGGACTTACAGTTCAGTGGTCAACCATGTGAGTGATCTTTAAGCCAGCTCCAGGAACCAGATCACTTGTTATCTAATTTAAGTGGCTTTTCTTCTTTTAAAATGAACTGTAGCACTACTATAACTGCTTGTTGCAGTCGCGGCTTACACAAATACCACCAAAAAAAGCAGCATCCTTCTCCTGAAGCTAGAGCAAGCCTTGAAAAACTCTGGACATCTATGTGTCGCCTTGATACTCAATCTGTAATGGCCAAAGGCTGTTTGTTACCTGAAGTGTCAAATCATTTATCTTGGCCAGAGTGTCCACAGCCCATGCAAGAAATGGAGACAGATCTCAAAATTGATTGCATTGATAAATCAGCTGACATTATTGATGCCTGCATTCCAGTCTTTTATTCACTCTCAAGTACAAGAAATCAAGATTGCACTGTGAAACTAGAACTGAGGATTTCAGTCTGACACTGGATCCACTAACATGCAGGCCCAAAGATTTCTTGACTTTATAAATTCAAATGCCCTATAGCAGCTGGCCTGCATGCCCACTAGGGGAACAGATATCCTAGATCTGGTACTCAGAAATATGGGAGAGTGCTGCACCCCCCCCCCCCCGCATAGTATTATGCCCTCACTACTAAGATCAGATCTCAAAGTGGCTTCCCTTGAAATAAAGGTAAAACTAGTCCCCACAACCTAAGCTCAAAAACTTTTAAAAACTTCTCTAAGCTAAATTACCCTCTATTAAAGGATGGCGTAGCTAGTTTCCAAGCTCCCTCAAATCCAGAAAACACAAACCTATGCAGAGGCATACACAAAAGCACTGTATGACCATATAAACAACTAAAAAACAGCAGTACCAGACTGCAATAAACCCAGGTCAAACTGCAAAACAAACCACGAAGGTGGCACCTAGTATTAAAAGGTTGTACAACAAAAGAAAGAAAATTATGTTGAGAAGTAAGAGGGAATGTGCACAACACAGAAAAAAAGTACCTCATTAGTCTAAACAATACAATTGAATCAAGATACTAGTCAAATCTCTGAAAGCAGACTTTGACATAAAAATAGTCTCCAAAGTATTTTTCAGTTGTGTCTGGAATTTTAAAGGCAACACCCAACAATGTGCACAATTAGTTGTAGATGGCATCACCCATACTCAGCCGGAAGACTTAGTAAATCTGCTGGCCGACAAATTCAGCTCAAATTTCACCTCTTAGCAAATCTGCTGGCCGACAAATTCAGCTCAAATTTCCCCTCCCCATCACCCCCAGTTCTCCACCCAAAAATACCCTCTACTACTCCACTGCCAATTATCTGAAGAAAAAAAAAAAAGTTTCCACTGCGCTGTCTAAACCTAAAAACACTTCAATGGGGTTTGACACCAGGTTCCCTCTTAAAACAGCTTAAATCAGGACTTATCAGGTCCATTAGGATATCCGTTTAACCACAGCCTCCGGACTGGCTTTGTCCTGATAGAGTGCAGGACAGCGACAGTCTTCCCTCTGCATAAAGGGGGCATCTCTATTGACCTGGGAAATTAAAGGCCCATAAGTTTGACTAGTCTTAAATGTAAGGCCATGGAAGGAATAATCATGGACCTGATAATGACACAGACCACCTCCAAATGCTGGACTTGATCCAATTCGGCTTTGTCAAGGGCAGGTCATTCCTACTAAATTTGGTGGATTTCTTTGATAAATTCACTAAGGCCATGGATGAAGGTAAAACTGTACAAACCACCTACCTTGACCTAGCCAAGGCATTTGACGCAATTCCCCACATAGGTATTATAAATAAACTCACAAAACTGGGCATAAATCCCTATGTCACCAGATGGATAGCCAGTTGGCTCAAGGACAGGATACATGTGGTTAAAGTGGGTGAAACCAGATCCAGCAAGAGGTCAGATACAAGTTGTGTGCCACAGGGCTTAGCACTGGGACCACTTCTGCTTGGAATATACTTCTCTGATTTCAAGGCAAATATGGAAGGCCTCTGGATGACAAAGTTTGCTCGTGACTGCAAGCTGGGGGCAGACACTGAATCCCCCAATGATGTAGATATCCTTTAGCAGGGCCTAGATCAGACAAATGATTGGTGCCACAACCATGACCTAAAACTAAATGCAAAAAAATGCATCATCATACCCTTTGGGAAGTCAAATACCTCTGCAAATTACTTTAATAGCACGCCCCTTAGAGTGGACACAGAGGTGAGAGCTCTAGGTACGCAATTAGATAGTAGCCTGAACTTTGACCACCATGTGCCCACAGTGGTGAGGAAATCCTTGTATGTGGCACAACTTAAGTAAAGGTATGGCATCCAGATCCAAGGAAATTATAGTCCTGCTGTACTCAGCCCTCAGACTAATAATTGAGTACAGTGCACCATGCGGCATGTACTTGACTAGGCATTTACAGCACCTGGGGTGAATTCAGAGGTTTCTCACAAAGAAAACACAGGGTGTAAATAATATGAACTATGCAGATAGACTAAAAGCCCTAGCCCTTTACTCTGTCTCCTACCAGACTATTAAGGGGTGACCTTTGCCTGACCTACAAGGCACTCACAAATCCAGACCTGATGGAACTACTGCACATCCGCAAGTCAAACAGCACGAGGGTCACCCGATCTAGGGATCTAAACTTAGTCAGCAACTAAAACAAAACATGCTGGAGAGAGAGATGTTTGTGTCAGATTGTCCCTTCTTTGGAAGAGGCTTCTTATTCACATTAAGCAGAGCCCTTTCCTGGCCCTCTTCAAATGCAGTTTGGATCAATGGATGGGGAATTTCAAACTCACACCTGGGGTATTGTGTCCGTTATGGACAGGGGCAATCTGTAAGATATTCAATGCACAGGTACAAATCCATGTCATCCTCTTATCCCTGGGAGCCATATATTGGGTAAAACTGCATTATACTGGCTAGGCTTGTAAGGGCCCTTAAGCCATTAACCTAGTAATCTCCTATGATATGGAACATTAGGTCTCTTTTACTTGATTTCACTCAAAATCTGTTTGACAAAATAGACAATCAGGAAATAAAGGGCACCAAAATTATCTGCACATTTTGGAGTTTCAGGAGGGGGCTGAAAAGGGAGACATGCTGAGATTTCTATAAGTATAGCTCCCTACCTTCCTAAATATGGCCGTATCCTTTAAGCTATACCTGGAAAACCAACATCGATTTTTAGCCCCAATGTCACAACAAGTCCCACCGAGACCTGTAATAGTGAGATTTCTCTCTTACCGTCAAAAGGAGAAAATTCAGAGATGCATGGGGAAAAACTGGCAATATCTGGGACATAAAAGTAACTTAAATTTCTACTCGCAGCCAGTCCTATCCAAATGACAGCAATGGCTCCCATTGCTATGAATATTGAAAGAAAAAGGAATTAAAATGACATTATTGTATCCAGCTTACTTGGATGTTGAGTATATTTTATGGATTTGGAGGAATCTGTTCAGTATGTGCATGAGAATGGGCTCATCTCCATCCAACAGGGCATGGACTGGTCTACTGCTGTCCCTAAATGTGGCTGATCTGCCTTAGACCACTCTACACTTTCTCCTGACCGTAAACATTTTAAGTCACCCAAGACCATCAGTGATACCAGTTTAAGCCCAGAGACTCTGCAAACACGAATATCTCATACAGAAGATGTTCATTTTCTCTCTCTCTCTTTCCTCTTCTAATATAATTGGACTGCGAAGTGCTGTTTCCTTTGTATAGTAGCTTAGTTAACTGAACACATCTTGATATCATTATTTTAATAGCCCCTTAATTAGGGTAGTTTTTTAACTTAGTATTGATCTTGTTTTCCCTGGGGCTTTTGGATAGCCTATCTGATTTTCCATGTGTATTTACTTTTTTCTTATCTTGTATTTAAAGGTAAACATCAAAAGTGTTTTGATGGTTTGCATTAGTATTTTCTAGGTGTATGATACTCAGCCACCATTACTGCATTAGAAAATATTATGCCTTATATGTTACATTTGAGTATTCATTTGAAGTTACTTGGCATTAATGTTAATGGCATAAACTCCCCTGTAAAAAGGTCAAGGCTCTGTATATGGATCAGGACATATATGTCAGATCTTATATTTCTACAAACAAGTCTGTATCTCTCTCATCAGGAGCATTTAAAGTTAGAATCTTGGGGATACCATGTTGTAGTGGTTTCAACAATCCTCTGCTAAGTGGAAAAGGGTAGCTGTTAAGAAAGGTTTCTTGACAGATCTTTCATGTTTTTTCCCTCCAGGTGGGGAGTTAGCTGGGGTCATTTGTTGATATAGAAGAAGAGTATGGTCTAATTTGTATCTGCACTTGACAATAACTGCTGCTGGAGTAAGATCCCTTTGCATACAATTCAAGACCAAGTTAAAGGTCATGCTGTATTAGCTAGCAATTTTAACTGGTTTCACTCGACAGGATACTATGGCACCTATCCTTTCTCAAATTTCCTCTGCTTATAAGGCTACTAGAAATGTCCCTATCTTACCTAGATGTATTAGTCAGTCCATCCCTTCCCCAGTACATGTATTACTCTTTCAGATATAAAACATTTAGTAGGATAGATAGAATACTTGTAGATCAGGATTTATCATCTTTTTGCATCATCTACAGAGTTCTCCCCTCCCATACTCAGATCAGGATGCCCTATATTGCTCCTTCAATAAAGTAAATCCCCTCCAATATGGGAATAAATGCCAGTCATACCACATTAAAAGGCAGGACTTTGCCTCTTATGCTCAAGATGTCACTAAGGAGTTTTTGGCAATGCATGCTTTATACGCCTATCAACCCAATTTCTATGGGAAGCATATAAAGGTTTACTTTATACTAAATGATAGCTTGGGCCAATGGTCTTTGGAAATCATGGAATGAGGAATTATGCTTGTTCTAAATCAAGTACAAAAAAATCTAAGAACCCCCCATCAACATCCATTTGATAAAGATCAGATTATAAACCTTAAGTTTCAAACACAGGAGCTTCTACATCAGAAGACAGAATTGGCCTGGAAAGCTTCATACTCCATTATTATTAAGTCTCCCCATGTCTAACATCAAAATTAGCCAGGCACAGTTGGAATATAGCTAATTCTTCTGTGCCAACCCTTAAGTTGTACTCTGAGGATGTTTCCCACCCAGTATCAAAGTAGAAGTTAAGTTCCTTTAGGGACAATTATCCAGGACTGCGGTGGTGGTGCTGCGGTAGCGTTGTTGCCTCACAGTAATATGTTGTCTTGTTCAATTCTCAGCTAGAGCGTCTTGTGTGAAGACATGCATGAATGGGCATACCTTCGTTAAAGGTTGTGCGTCAAGGCTGGCAACTCAGTACGTAAAAATCTACTGCCAATCATTAGCGGACCGGAGCTCCGCTGTGGCGACCCCTAACCAGGAAAAGCTGAAAGACAACAACAAGGGACAATTATCAAAATATATTTGCATCTGGTATTAATAGTCCTGATGTGCCTTCCTTATCTCCTTTACAGCTTTCATTGATTCCAGCTCTCCCATAACTCATGGATGAACATTGACAAGCACTATCCAAACCCATATTACTACTACTTCTTTTGGCTTTTCACAGTTAGGGGCCGCCACAGCGGATCACCTCCCCACTCATGATTGGCAGTGGAGTTTTACGGTGTCGAGTTGCCAGCCCAGTACCCAACCTTCCACAGAAGGCACACACACGCACGCACTCAAGCCTAGGGAAATTTTAGAGTGTCCAATCCACCTACAACATGTCTGAGATGTGGGAGGAAACCAGAGCTCCCTGAGAAAACCCACAAAACCACAGGGAAGACATGCAGACTCTGCACAGAAGGCACCCCAGCCAAGGATCAAACCAGAGAACCTCTTGCTGTGAGACAGCTATCCAAACCCATACAAAACCAAGAAATTCTAGCCATCATCCAGAAGTTAAAATCAAACAAGGATCCTGGTGCGGATGGGCTTCTGGCTGAACTATATAAACACTTCCCTGTTTGTGCCTCAGCCTTGTTAAGGAATGTATGTTTTGCTGCCTCAGATGGTAAAGCTATCTCTCCCTCTTAGAAGCAAGCATTTATATTCCTTATATTAAAACTAGGTAAAGACCCTTCCATCCCCTTCAGTTACTGACCAATATCTTTATTAAACATTGATGAAAAATCTATATGGAAATTACTCCTTTTCTTTCTCCCCTAATGGCTACATGAAAGGTAGAGCTGCATGGGATAAATAATGTGAGACACCCTTTGGTTAGAGAGAGGACAACAATCACCAGTAGCCCTTCTTTTATTGGATGCAGAAAAGACATATGACATGGTCAGATGGCCGTATTTACCTTTCTACAGGAATTTGCTTTTCAATCTCATTTCATTAAAGCCTTTAAGTCCATTTAAGTGGGATCTATGGCTGATGTTAAAATGGCCCATATCTTTCTGGAGCACTATTGCTAGAAAGAGAAGTACAAGGCTGCCCATTGGCAATTCTGCTTTTCCTATTAGCCTTTGCATCACTAGCAATCCAACTAAGAAGTGGTCTTGCCTTCCCTCACTGACAGTAATTTTTCCTGGTATTCATTGGGTTAACTAGTATCATTTGCTAATGATCTCTTACTCTTTCTACATGATCCTCAAACAGCTTTTTCCTTTGGTCTATTTTGCAGAATTGACAAGCTATATCAGGGTATAAAATTAATTTGTCTAAATCAGGGTTTTTAGGATGCAAGTTTCCTAATGATAGTCCTGAAATTCTTCAATATAATTTTCTTGTCAACTCCCCTCATATTAAGTACTTGGGATTGTATATTGCTACCACTCCAATTATGACAAAGTATTTTAATCTTGAGGCTATCCAGCATACACTTGATAACATGATTATGGAATGGAATAGCTGGAATCAATCCTTTGAAATAAATATCTGGCGTATTGAAATGATTCTTTATCCATAACTTTTTTATATCATACAGGAACTTCAAAAAAAATATATATTTTTTTTTTTCCCAACTGCTAAAGTGAGACACCAAGATACTGAAGTTTCTTTGGTGTCCTAATCAAAAAACGAGGCCCAGAAACCTTTCATTATGTTTCACAAAATGTAGGTGGAATCTGTCTACCCCTTCTGACGTTAGCCTATCAAGCTATTATGCTTACATCGTTTGCTGATTTCTATTCTCCTATCGCCTTCTGCATGATCTGATAGTTTATATGATACCACGCTGGATTCACCTCATATTTTTCCAAATTGTGCCAAATACACAACTAGACACTATTTCTCACAAACTTTATAAAGATTACTACTATTAAGTACTTCATAGTACCTTAATACCATATGCATGCCTCTGCTCAATTTGTTCAGGTCTTCTGTTTTCAGGAATTTATTGTGTCTGCTACTTCCCTTCTTTTCTCAGTCCCAATTCACACACACCCCCCTGAGAGTAATTTCCGCTGCAGCTTTGGTTTAAACATGGCTTATATTTTCTATATCAATTATTTACCTTGGGGGATAAATTTTTTCCAAAATTATAATCTAACAGACACTCGCACCTTTTTCTTTGTCCATTTATCCTCTATTATATGTTTACACCACACACACTGGCAAATCTGTGTAAGCCCTTATGTTTTCAGTATACTGCTGCTTTAAGGGAAGGATCTACTAGCAGTAAATCTGCAATATCCCCTTGTTACATTTCATTGTCAACCATACACTAAGACTTTCATGAACTTTACTACCAGCATACCGGACAGACAGTCACAGACGTGCAGCTTCCACATGCCCTACAAAGGCCTTTCACATTCTTTCATGAACTTTACTACCAGCATACTACCAGCATACTGGATAGACTGTCAGACATGCAGCTTCCATATGCCCTACAAAGGCCTTTCACATTACTACATTTCCCTAGGTGAATATCTATGCCTGGAAGTGTCTACATTGCTTATTTATTCCCCCAGATCACACTTTTCTCCTTACCTCTGCATCTAACAATTTTTGCTGGAGATGTGGATTTGATGACTCTCCTGTGGGATGGGAGCATGTGGTCTGGTCATGTCCTAAATTAACTCACTACTGGTCAGAGATATAGCTATTTATAACAGATTTCTAATCTCTTCTACTTCTGTTAAGGATATTGTAGTCAATATTTTGCACCCCATGATACTCTACCTAAATCTGTCTTGTAATAGCAGTAAAGTTAGAACTAGACATGGTTAGATATTTTTTCACCTAAGGTGTCAAAATTCAGAGAAATAAAGAGCTCTGCTGGGCACAGCTTGGTATTCCATAGGGGGAATGAATCACAATTCCTGTTTGGTCCCCATTATTTAATTTGGTCAAGATAACTCAATCTCCTGTGCTCACCTGACTTGCCTATTTATCTTTGACGCATTCATAAATTTCTCATATATTTAGTGTAATTGGTGGCTTTGTGTAGGTATATTTTGGTGACTAGTCTAACTATAAAATAATGAATATACACTACTGTTATATTTGAAATATTTTCTTCCTTCTGTTCGCTTTCTTGTCTTTCATTATCACTATTTCTGATGGTTTTTGATAGTGCATTTATAGCACACAAATTTTCTTTCATACCTGACCTAATCAGTAGTTTTCTCAACTGACATTTTATAATCTGATGTTTATAAACCTTATCTAGATAATCTTGATGTGTATACATACATTTGTAAGCATGTGCATGAAGCTATACTATCACTTGATAAGTATTACTTGTTTTGTTAAATGTTTGCTTATTGGAAAATAAAATAAAAAAAAATAGTCTGAGAAGAGCATACTTGTCAGGTCTCTTCTGAACGGGTGCCATAGTTCCTTTACTGCATTAACTAACAGCACTACCATTTTGCTGGCTAGTTGAAATCATCCAAGAGGAAGGCTTCAAGAATTACAAAGCTTTCTGCAAGGTGCACACAGGAGAGAAAGGGGGACAGTGGAATATCCCTCTTGCTTCATATACTATATCTCCCAAATTTGGGGTGCTCATGAAGATGTGGGAATCAACTCTCTCTTCATGACTGGTGAGAGCGATCCACATGCTCACTCTTACACTCATTTAACTTCTTGATCTGCCAGAGACTGAAAAGTTGGAGGATGACTTCTGAGGGATGCCCACTGGGTCCTCTGATATAATTTGCAGTTTTTGTCTACAGAATCCTCTGTCATCAATGCTTCTGAAGCCATTCGGTCTTTCAGTGGGGGTCTCTATAGGGCATCTGAGGAGGAATGCAACATAACACATGTTCCAAAACCTCAGTGATTATGTTGGAGTCATAAAAGACCAACTGCTTCTATGGCCTAGGCCTTTTAAGCTTATTCCTTAAATGGTGGAGGTATGTCCAGTGAAGTGGAATTGCCATATTGGAGTGCACAAGTGTTTGAGACGTTGGGGCTCCAAGTGTTAAGCAAGGACAAATACGACTGCAAAGTCTTAGGTACAAAGGACTGGCAGATGGATGGACAAGTATTCCACTCAAGTGAAAATATAACACTAGTCATGCAAGTCTTTGCATGGGATGCTAGATTATTCTTCCTAACACCAGAAGACTTAAGGCAACATATTGCAGTCTTCAGTGAAATGCTGATCACATAAGCATGGTATTGTGTGGGGAATCCTGGTTCTTGGGTTTGGCATTTCTTGACACTAAAGACTTTAAATTGGAAGGGGGGGTGGTGCCCAAGATGCTAACAATTTAAACAGCTGAAATTAGTAAGCAAAATGCCCAAGATAAGGGAGAAGTAACACAAGCTTTGAATTTGCACATTTATGAGCAAAAGTAGAAAGGAATAAGTTCTACAATATTTGAAAACTCAGTCTGCAGTTATTTCAGCCTATTAACATCAGCATGTTGTTAGAAAGGGAGCCTTTTGCACAGGACTACAGGCAAGGAGCCAATAACCTGGGACCACTATAGATGCTGGGATGTCTAGACTCTGCCAGCTTTAGCCATACTGGTTGATGAAGATGAACTACATTCTCAGATGAGGAGAGATACTGTAACCAAAGCTTTAGTAGGAAAGTGACTTTTTGAGCCTGAGAGAGCTACTTGCTCCACTTCTTTAGGGTGGTCTCAGGCTTTATACAAATATCAAACAAGCACATAGTTTCTGTCCGCTTTCAGGAGCTACTTATTTGCTGCAAAGAACTAAAGTTTTTACAGACTTACAAAGGAACCTTCTCAGCCCACATAGGTCAACATCCTAAGGCAAAAGGAAGACAGGACAAAATGGAAGACCACTATCAAGTGAAAGAAAAGGGAAACCAACAAGAGAAGCAGAAATCCAGGGTATACTTACAAACCAGTAGAAAACAAAATTTTGCAGATTCTCTTAAGGAAGCCTGTGGTCACTTGGAATCTAACTGAATGTTCAGTAGCAGGAAAAAATGGTGAAGAGGTACAAGGGATCATGGGCAGGACTCCCAAGAATAGTCAGGGAAAGTTATTGATGAGAAGACCTCATGATCAAGACTGGTAGCAGTTCAGCACAATCATTGCGAGACTGTACAATTGAAGTTCTCCAAAGGAAAAAAAAAAGAATGCAAGGCACTATGTGGATGCTATTTCATACAGGAAGTGGTGCAGTGAAAGCAGCAAGGCCCACAGCAATCATTAGCTATATAGTAGTACACCATCATGCACTTAAAAGCTTCTGTGTGTTGCTGGTATGAGGTCAAACAATGAACTGGACCATACCCAATTGTTTTATTATTCCACTTATCTTGGGGATACGATGCAAAATGCTCTAAAATATTGAGAAAAAAGAAAAGCCCTACAAGGCATCAGACTGGAAAGGCATCTGGATTCTGTGGAATAATGGGGTTGGGGTTGGGGGGGGGTTAACTTAGCTTTTCCACAAAGAAACTCAGCTAAAAGAAAATGTTAGTTCCTACAGGTTTTAAGCCACTAAAAAAGTTTGACATTACCACGTAGAAATGAAAGTCAGCTGTAGCTCCTAAATACAGTACTAAATAGACAATTTAGAAATTACACCCAGAACATTTTTCTACTGGAGAGCAATCCAAATCCAAGTGTGTGACCCTCCAGTGGCAATGAAACGAAAAGCAGAGATTCAAAGGAACTTCAAATAAGATGCATTCATAAAAAATAATAAAGTTTATTCCAATGAGTGAGCGCTTTCGCCAAAGGCTTCTTCAGACTCTTAAAACAATGAATAAAACTGTTTGAATCATTTTTAAACCATCCTTAAGCTTCCTATTGGACATTACAAATTGATATGTCACATGTTATCTTGTCTTAAAGGAACAGATACTCAAAAAAGTTAACATAGTTAAATGCAACAATATTTAGAAGGAATACTTCCATCCAAATATACAATTAATGATCAGAATGTCCATGCAAATAAGTAAAAATATGCATATACCCTGATACATTCTAAAAATAAAAGGAGCATTGTGCTTGGTCCTATATCATTCTACAATCATTAAAAAACTGTTGCTACATTCATTAAAACCCTGAACATTCTCTCTCCTCATGGTGTTAAAAACATTAAAATCCTTAGATAAACAGCAAGTTTTATCGCGTTTCAATATCTAGCATCTCTACTAAGATAGTGGTGTGTCGAATGCAACTTTGCATATATCAGGTTAAAAATTAATATAGCGAGAACTCTGTACTAAAAATGTAAGCGTGCCTTTACCACAAAACAACATACCGAATATAATGTATTAAGCGTTATGCCTCATCAAGGAGTCAGACCTCATCATCTTGGTGAAATGCTGTTGTCCAAGATTAAAAAAATTCCACAAATAGGAACCTCTTAGATTCCACGTAAAACAAACTGTTTACAAGTTGTAAAGTGCCGTGTGCTGTAGGAACTCTGAATGCAATTGAGTACACCCTAACTTCATGCGCTATGGTAACTCAACGTGCGGTGAGCACGTTCTAAGCATCTAAGTACTGAACAACAGAAACAATGTTTAAATATCTAAGAAAAAGGGTGAGCCTATAAAATGCCGTGTAAAATGAAGTTTGAAATTAGCAAAGAATATTGCAAAAGGACTTTTAAACAAGAAGAAAATGAAAAATTTAAATTTTAAAGAAAAGAGGAAAACTACAATAAAAAGATAAAAACAGTAAATAGGAATAACCAACATGCACAATAAAAATTAGACAAGCAAATTTATAAAAAAAAAAAAGATGGGTCCAACAGTAAAAAGCAAAAAGCAAACTTCCATATGTTGGGCTAAAATAACAACAATGTTAAAAAAAGAAAATGGGGTAAAAGCAACATCAACTGCCTAAGTAAAAAAATATTAAATTTTTAAATCATCTAAAAAAAATTTCCCAACCAAAACAAAATATAGTTGATATAATTTTAAAATTTAATGCTTAACTACCCAATAACCTAAAATGGTGTAAAAGGGAATGAAAACTTAAGGGGGGAATCCAAAGGTGGTAAAAAGAAACAAACCAACCGGGGATTTATAAAAAACTTTGGGGCCCTACTGAACTTTTAATTTAAAATATTATATATTCTAAAGGCTGATTCAACATTTACATGAGAACAGCATTAGTTTAAAACTTTTTTTAGAAAGGGTCTTTCGTTTTTTCTTTTAAGGGTTTTGGGCACTTTATCAATTAATTGATACCACATTAGTCTATAATAATGTCTCCTTTAGGTTGTTTTGCCCACCTCACCCTTTCTTTAAAAATTTAAAATTTATTGGGGTGTTTTCTGCTAGGTTGGTTCAACCCCAAATTTAAAAATTTTCCTAACTTTTCTTAATATCATTTTTTCCTTTAAACCTTTTGAAATACCCATGTGTCCTGAAACATTTTATTCTCAGATCTCGGGAAAAAGGGATGTAAAGGGATTTATAAAGTTATACCAGGGGTTACTTTTATTTTTATTTCCCGGATTTTTTAAAAAATGTTCTTAAAAACTTGATTTTGGTTGGGTGTTGGCCGGGCATTAAACCCTTTGCCCCTTTCCCCTTTCCGGGTTTTTCAAAAAAATTTTTATATGGTCTAATTTTTTAAAGTTGATCTTCATTATTTTGCCATAAGGTTTTAAATTTAAGCGCCCGCCAAATTTCTAATTTCCTTCTTTTTATTTTAAATTTAAAACCTTTTCCTCTCCTTTTCAAAACTTTGTTGGGTTCAACCTGACCCAGAATTGCCTTAACATTTGGAAACTGATTCAGTTTATTTGGTATAGTTTCCTTTGGGTTTCCATATGTTTTTTAAAACCTTTTTCCCTTTCCAATATTGTTCTAAAATTAGGTGTTTTAAAATTTCCGTGGTCCCAAAATGAAAAAATCTTAAAGTCTTTCCCAACAAATAAGGGGTATCTAAAGGCCCTCCAAAAATCTTAAATTATTCAATGACATCCAAATTGGAGGTTCAATAAGAACGGGCCCCAATACCCCCAAATTTCTAAAATATATTTTAAAAGAAAAGGTTTTAGTAAAGAAAATTTAAGTCAACTTTTTCAAAACTTTTAATTTAACCATTCTTATTCCTCTTGGGTTACGGGATAAAAATGCCCAAAAATTTGTTAAACCTAAATCGGTTTGAATAAAAATTAGAAAAAGTTGCTATTTAAAAACCAGATGAAAAAGGGTCTAATCTTTCCAAGAAAAAAGTCAACAATTTGGGCCCTTTGCAGGGCCAAGGAAAATCCTTGGGGGGAAAAACCCGAGGGTTTTTCCCTTAAGCCAAATTTTTTTAAGAAAACTATTTATCAAGGTTTTCATGAACACCAATATAAATTTATTTAAAAGAATTTTTCTTATTAACATTGAAACTTTTTTGGAAAATCTCCAAGACCACGGCCCCTTCACATGTTAATACCTAAAATTTCCTTTCAAAAAATTTTTCCCCAAAATCCTTTTTAAAAAATTTTCCCAAAAAAATTTCAAAATTTAAAACCCATTGGGGGGAAACCCAAAAAAATGATTTAAAACCCAAAAAAAAAACCCAAAGAAAAAAAATTTTTTTAAAATTTAAAAAACCTGTTTTGGGGAATTGTCCTTTAAGGACATTTTGGAATACATGTACAGGATGCATACTGTTTCTGTGTAGTATGTTGTTTCTTTGGCAGGCTTTCCTATGAATGGTTGTATTAATAAGGCCATTGGACATCCTGAATACTTCCACATCCAAAATGGTATAGTTTCATCTGAAAAATTCATGGTGAATTTTAAAAAATCCGTAGTGTTATCCAAATAAGAAACGAAATTCTTTAAAGAGGGTTCATCACCCAACCAAATAAGGAAGAGGTCATCTACAAGCGGCAATACATACCAACAAATTCATTGAAAGTGGATGGTCATATAAGTGAACATCTTCCCACCTAGCCATCACAAGGTTGGCGTAACTATTAGCACAAGATGCCCATAGCCACGCCATCCTTCTGTAAGAATATGGATTCTTGAAAAGCAAAAGCGTTGTTAGTCAAGACAGTCTCAAGTAACAGAGTTATAAGATCAACTTTTTTATCGAAAAGTCGAATGTATCTTCAAATATTCTGTTAACATTCTTATTCCTGTGTCATTAGAATTACAGTGAATAAACTGACTACGTCTAGTGTCACAAAGTAATGTTGCTGTTCACCTAAAGGTCGAGTTTGAGAGTATAAATCTAAGAGAAACTGTTTGCTATCTTTCAAAATATTCCCTATTGTCATTGACTAAAGGTCTTAATACACTTTCAAGTAAATAGATAAGGGTTCAGTGACTAACCTTGCGCAACAATGGGTCTGAGTGGTGGATCACGCTGTTTTATGGACTTTGGGGAGTCCCTGTATAATCGGGATGATGGGGTTGTTCACCTTAAAGTACTCATAGAGTTGTTGAGTTATGTCCAGAGACATAACTAAGTCATCCAAGGTATTATAAACACTGAACACCATATCTATTAAATTGTCCTTAGTTAGTATGGAGTAAGTATTGCTGTCATTTAACATTTGAAACATTTTGTTAGTGTAGTATATATCATCCATGATGACCACGGGCCACCTTTATCAGCTGGTCTTATTATTATAGAGCTATCATCTTTGAGTGAATACAATGCTTGTCTCTGCTTATAGTTCAAATGCGTCCATGTCTTGAAGGTGTTTTCTCCTGATAGCATTTGTATATGTCATCTTCCACTACATTGCCAAACACTTCAATTGTTGGGTGAAGTTGAGGCACGTAAGTGCTGTTAGACGGTGCTTATTCTTAACTGAATTGTCATCAAACTGTCCAAACTCTAGCCTTAGTTGTAAATTCTGAATGAACATTTTGGTTTCTATAATAGTGTCCACTAAGTCACTGTTCTTAGTGGGAATGAAACAGTCCTTTATTTAGGACTTGTTTCTCATACTCATTTAAAACCCTGCGGAAGGTTCATGATCAATGATTCTGCCTCCCCACATTTTCTTTATCGTGGGGCCTACTTGTTCCTGCTCGTCTAACGATCCTTTCCTCTTCTGTCTCCCCTGCTGGTTGACCTTCTTTTGTCCAAAAATGATTTTGTGCTATGGGGAGGGCAGGTAATATATTTGTATTCACAATAACACTATTTGTTTTGGTCTTACCACTGCTGCACCTGACCTCTGTACATCCGTAATGCAGCCTATCAGACCTTCACTTACAACAGTACTGTTAACTCTCCCATTTCCTTGTGTCCTGTTAGGGCTTACATTGTCCGTTTCTAGATTATTGTTTGCTGTGACTGGTTGATCAGATTCTGTGGTTACACTGGTACCTAAAATGTCAGTGATATCACTCTGCTTATTGTTTAAATCAATTCTATTAAATGATCTACTTTCTGAAGTATCACTGCGTGGATGTCTATCAGGATTGATTATAGGTGTGCTCAGTGTGGCATTCACAAAATTGTTACCTGTTCTACCTGGAGGCCTCGTGAGGCATTTGAGCCCTGACTATAGTGTAAATTTGGATTCATTTCCTAGGCCAGGTGAATACATTATTGTTCTTAAAATCTCTTACATCCCTGGTAATCTTAGCTTTCTTTTGGTCTAGCAACGTTTCTCTAAAACAAAACATCTTCAATTACTTTCCTAATTTTCCCATGCACATCTCATTGTTAGCATATTTACTTTCAAAGTCTTTAAACAAGTTATTTACAGTCAATCTCAGTCTCTCCTCTTCAGGCAGATGAAACTCAATTAAGAGTTTCATATAACTAAAACTCAACTCCATGTTGAGTTGCCGCCAGCGATATAGTAAGTCTGGTAATGAGGTACCAGATGTAGGCATCTTCAGTATGCAGCGTGAGCAGGTATAATCCGTTTGTTCAAACAACTTTCAAAATAATGTCTTTGAACTTGTGGTTTAACCAATTTACGAAAACATACTCTAAATCTTGTAAGTCTTTAACAGAATCCATAGTACTCACATCAGTTCGGTGACTGTCCCTCCATCAACAACTGGATTAAAATCCAATAATGAATTGATACTTCCAGATACACAAGTCTTAAATCTGTCAAGGACATTAGAAGTATGTTCCAGAACGCGTGGTACATATGGTAGTTCAATGTTTATGCTGCTTTAGTTCGCCATCCTTACTTCCTGCAGCACTGACCAAATAAATAATACAACTCAAAAGCCAAATGCAGTGCTGCTATCAGTTGAGGCAGGAGACTCACGTAAACATAAAGAGCAATCCAAATCCAAGTGTGTGACCCTCCAGTGGCAATGAAACGAAAAGCAGAGATTCAAAGGAACTTCAAATAAGATGCATTCATAAAAATAATAAAGTTTATTCCAATGAGTGAGCTTTAGCCAAAGGCTTCTTCAGACTCTTAAAACAATGAATAAAACTGTTTGAATCATTTTAAACCATCCTTAAGCTTCCTATTGGACATTACAAATTGATATGTCACATGTTATCTTGTCTTAAAGGAACAGATACTCAAAAGTTAACATAGTTAAATGCAACAATATTTAGAAGGAATACTTCCATCCAAATATACAATTAATGATCAGAATGTCCATGCAAATAAGTAAAAATATGCATATACCCTGATACATTCTAAAAATAAAAGGAGCATTGTGCTTGGTCCTATATCATTCTACAATCATTAAAAACTGTTGCTACATTCATTAAAACCCTGAACATTCTCTCTCCTCATGGTGTTAAAAACATTAAAATCCTTAGATAAACAGCAAGTTTTATCGCGTTTCAATATCTAGCATCTCTACTAAGATAGTGGTGTGTCGAATGCAACTTTGCATATATCAGGTTAAAAATTAATATAGCGAGAACTCTGTACTAAAAATGTAAGCGTACCTTTACCACAAAACAACATAGCGAATATAATGTATTTGTGATGTGCCTCATCAAGGAGTCAGACCTCATCATATCGGTGAAAGGCTGTTGTCCAAGATTAAAATTCCACAAATAGGAACCTCTTAGATTCCACGTAAAACAAACTGTTTACAAGTTGTAAAGTGCCGTGTGCTGTAGGAACTCTGAATGCAATTGGTACACCTAACTTCATGCTATGGTAACTCAGCGTCGGTGAGCACGTTCTAAGCATCTAAGTACCGAACAACAGAAACAGTGTTTAAATTTCTAAGAACAAAAGGTGAGCCTATATGCGTGCTGTGCTGTGCCTAAAATAGACAGTGTTTGTAAGCACGATTCTGCCGTAGAAGCATATATTGATCACAAAGTGTCACTATTTAAAACAATGAAGCGTGTACATATTAATGAGTACACTTATTAAAGTGTTAAGCTGAACATGGCAGAGATGGCATTAACTAATACAAAATAAAAGATAAAACAGATAAATAGTGGAATGCTAGGCGTATAAAATTGACACAATAAAGCTTGAAATTAGCACAAAGCACACATATAATAATACCTAAGTATAAAGCTCCATAGATGATAGGGTCCCTAACTAGTAAAAAAGCAAAAAAAAAGCAACTACTTCCATGTACATAGTTGGTGCTAAATGTAACAACATTCTAAGTTAAAAAGGTCAAATGAAAAATGTGAAGAGATAAACAATCCGCAACAATACTAAGCCTGTACCTAATGATGAAACAAAACTATCTATGCATATACGTCTATATATTTGTTCACTGTAGCTGGAATTTATTTTGCGACTGAGCTAGGTACCCCATACATCAATAGATAGTTTTGTTTTATCATTAGGTACAGGCTTAGTATTGTTGCGGATTGTTTATCTCTTCACATTTTTCATTTGACCTTTTTAACTTAGAATGTTGTTATATTTAGCACCAACTATGTACATGGAAGTAGTTGCTTTTTTTTTTTTTGCTTTTTTACTAGTTAGGGACCCTATCATCTCTGGAGCTTTATACTTAGGTATTATTATATGTGTGCTTTGTGCTAATTTCAAGCTTTATTGTGTCAATTTTTATGTGTTACGCCTAGCATTCCACTATTTATCTGATTTTGTATTAGTTAATGCCATCTCTGCCATGTTCAGCTTAACACTTTAATAAGTGTACTCATTAATATGTACACGCTTCATTGTTTTAAATAGTGACACTTTGTGATCAATATATGCTTCTAGGGCATAATCGCTTACAAATACTGTCTATTTTAGGCACAGGACAGCACCTAATATAGGCTCACCTTTTTTCTTAGAAATTTAAACATTGTTTCTGTTGTTCAGTACTTAGATGCTTAGAACGTGCTCACCGCACGCTGAGTTACCATAGCATGAAGTTAGGTGTACTCAATTGCATTCAGAGTTCCTACAGCACACGGCACTTTACAACTTGTAAACAGTTTGTTTTACGTGGAATCTAAGAGGTTCCTATTTGTGGAATTTTTAATCTTGGACAACAGCCTTTCACCGATATGATGAGGTCTGACTCTTGATGAGGCACATCGCGAAATACATTATATTCGCTATGTTGTTTTGTGGTAAAGGCACGCTTACATTTTTAGTACAGAGTTCTCGCTATATTAATTTTTAACCTGATATATGCAAAGTTGCATTCGACACACCACTATCTTAGTAGAGATGCTAGATATCGAAACGCCGATAAAACTTGCTGTTTATCTAAGGATTTTAATGTTTTAACACCATGAGGAGAGAGAATGTTCAGGGTTTTTAATGAATGTAGCAACAGTTTTTAATGATTGTAGAATGATATAGGACCAAGCACAATGCTCCTTTTATTTTTAGAATGTATCAGGGTATATGCATATTTTTACTTATTTGCATGGACATTCTGATCATTAATTGTATATTTGGATGGAAGTATTCCTTCTAAATATTGTTGCATTTAACTATGTTAACTTTTGAGTATCTGTTCCTTTAAGACAAGATAACATGTGACATATCAATTTGTAATGTCCAATAGGAAGCTTAAGGATGGTTTAAAATGATTCAAACAGTTTTATTAATTGTTTTAAGAGTCTGAAGAAGCCTTTGGCAAGCTCACTCATTGGAATAAACTTTATTATTTTTATGAATGCATCTTATTTGAAGTTCCTTTGAATCTCTGCTTTTCGTTTCATTGCCACTGGAGGGTCACACACTTGGATTTGGATTGCTCTTATTTTATGTTTACGTGAGTCTCCTGCCTCTACTAATAGAAGTACTTCATTTGGCTTTTGAGTTGTATTATTTATTTGGTCAGTGCTGCAGGAAGTAAGGATGGCGACGAAAGCAGCATAAACATTGAACTACCATATGTACCACGCTGCTCTGGAACATACTTCTAATGTCCTTGACAGATTTAAGACTTGTGTATCTGGAAGTATCAATTCTTTATTGGATTTTAATCCAGTCGTGGATGGAGAGACAGTAACTCTAACTGAAGTGAGTACTTTGGATTCTAGTAAAGACTTACAAGATTTAGAGTTTGGTTTTAGCAAATTGGTTAAATTACAAGTTCAAAGACATTATTTTGAAAGTTGCTTGAAAAAACGTATTATACCTCGCGGTCTACGCGTACTGAAGATGCCTACATCTGGTACCTCATTACCAGACTTACTATATCGCTGGCAGCAACTCAACATGGAGTTGAGTTTTAGTTATATGAAACTCTTAATTGAGTTTCATCTGCCTGAAGAGGAGAGACTGAGATTGACTGTAAATAACTTGTTTAAAGACTTTGAAAGTAAATATGCTAACAATGAGATGTGCATGGGAAAATTAGGGAAAGTAATTGAAGATGTTTTGTTTTTAGAGAAACGGTTGCTAGACCAAAAGAAAGCTAAGATTACCAGGGATGTAAGAGATTTTAAGAACAATAATGTATTCACCTGGCCTAGGGAAATGAATCCAAATTTACACTATAGTCAGGGCTCAAATGCCTCACGAGGCCTCCAGGTAGAACAGGTAACAATTTTGTGAATGCCACACTGAGCACACCTATAATCAATCCTGATAGACATCCACGCAGTGATACTTCAGAAAGTAGATCATTTAATAGAATTGATTTAAACAATAAGCAGAGTGATATCACTGACATTTTAGGTACCAGTGTAACCACAGAATCTGATCAACCAGTCACAGCAAACAATAATCTAGAAACGGACAATGTAAGCCCTAACAGGACACAAGGAAATGGGAGAGTTAACAGTACTGTTGTAGGTGAAGGTCTGATAGGCTGCATTACGGATGTATAGAGGTCAGGTGCAGCAGTGGTAAGACCAAAAACAAATAGTGTTATTGTGAATACAAATATATTACCTGCCCCTCCCCATAGCACAAAATCATTTTTGGACAAAAGAAGGTCAACCAGCAGGGGAGACAGAAGAGGAAAGGATCGTTAGACGAGCAGGAACAAGTAGGCCCCACGATAAAGAAAATGTGGGGAGGCAGAATCATTGATCATGAACCTTTCCGCAGGGTTTTAAATGAGTATGAGAAACAAGTCCTAAATAAAGGACTAAGTTTCATTCCCACTAAGAACAGTGACTTAGTGGACACTATTATAGAAACCAAAATGTTCATTCGTAATTTACAACTAAGGCTAGAGTTTGGACAGTTTGATGACAATTCAGTTAAGAATAAGCACCGTCCTAACAGCACTTACGTGCCTCAACTTCACCCAACAATTGAAGTGTTTGGCAATGTAGTGGAAGATGACATATACAAATGCTATCAGGAGAAAACACCTTCAAGACATGGACGCAATTTGAACTATAAGCAGAGACAAGCATTGTATTCACTCAAAGATGATAGCTCTATAATAATAAGACCAGCTGATAAAGGTGGCCCCGTGGTCATCATGGATGATATATACTACACTAACAAAATGTTTCAAATGTTAAATGACAGCAATACTTACTCCATACTAACTAAGGACAATTTAATAGATATGGTGTTCAGTGTTTATAATACCTTGGATGACTTAGTTATGTCTCTGGGCATAACTCAACAACTCTATGAGTACTTTAAGGTGAACAACCCCATCATCCCGATTATACAGGGACTCCCCAAAGTCCATAAAAACAGCTGAGATCCACCACTCAGACCCATTGTTGCAGGGCAAGGTTGGGTCACTGAACCCTTATCTATTTACTTGGAAAGTGTATTAAGACCTTTAGTCAATGACAATAGGAATATTTTGAAAGATAGCAAACAGTTTCTCTTAGATTTATACTCTCAAACTCGACCTTTAGGTGAACAGCAACATTACTTTTTGTGACACTAGACGTAGTCAGTTTATTCACTGTAATTCCTAATGACACAGGAATAAGAATGTTAACAGAATATTTGAAGATACATTCCGACTTTTCGGATAAAAAGTTGATCTTATAACTCTGTTACTTGAGACTGTCTTGACTAACAACGCTTTTGCTTTTCAAGAATCCATATTCTTACAGAAGGATGGCGTAGCTATGGGCACATCTTGTGCTAATAGTTACGCCAACCTTGTGATGGCTAGGTGGGAAGATGTTCACTTATATGACCATCCACTTTTCAATGAATTTGTTGGTATGTATTGCCGCTTTGTAGATGACCTCTTCCTTATTTGGTTGGGTGATGAACCCTCTTTAAAGAATTTCGCTTTCTTATTTGGATAACACTACGGATTTTTAAAATTCACCATGAATTTTTCAGATGAAACTATACCATTTTTGGATGTGGAAGTATTCAGGATGTCCAATGGCCTTATTAATACAACCATTCATAGGAAAGCCTGCCAAAGAAACAACATACTACACAGAAACAGTATGCATCCTGTACATGTATTCCAAAATGTCCTTAAAGGACAATTCATGAGAGTATCAAGGTTGAACCCACAACAAGAGTTCTATGAGAAAGGAATAGAGGACATGAAGGATAGATTTCTAGAAAGGGGCTATAAAGAAAATGAAATATTAGAAATGGTCAGAACTGTGGAGCGTCTAAGAACGAGTACTGCTAAACCTTACTTTATGGCACATGAAGGTAGTATGAAGAGTCGAAGCCTTTAAAACTGAAATTAGAACCAACCTCACTTTCAGTAAAATGAACTTGGAGGTGAAAAAACCCTGGATAGACACTGGGGAATACTGAAATCCGATAGGGATGTCAATGAGGTAGCAGGACCAACACCACGTATAACCTACAAGAATCATCAGAATTTAAGAAGCATTTTATGTAGACCCAAACATCCGGGAAAAGTAGACCAATAAATGATAGAAACACAGTACCCTGTGGTCATTGTAATCAATGCATCTACATTAATAAAGATACCACTTTTGAGCATCCTATTACGCCACGCATATAACTTCAGAACTAACACGAACTGTGAAAGTAAGAATGTGGTATACATGGCCACCTGTATAACCTGCAAAAGCTATTACATTGGCAAAACCAATAGATCACTTAAGGAAAGAGTTAGGGAACATATTTACCACATTAGGATAGGTACTGAGACCAATGCCTAGCTAGACACAATATAACAGCAGGCACCAATCATAATTTTAAATTTTGTGTTATTGAACAAGTCAGCGTGGGTTTTAGAGGTGGTGATCTAATCAACAAAACCTTAGAACAGGAGACACGTTGGATTATCAGACTAAGGTCTGATAGGTCACCAGGGCTTAATGATAAAGTGCAACTCAAACCATTTTTAAGAAGTAGAAGACTACGAAGATGACTTAACCTACTATTACCTAAATAGAGTAGTAAGGTAATTTTAAAACTACGTATTGATGTCACTCTTATAGTAAATCAGTGTAAGAATCAGTCCTTGTAGACAGAATATAATTATTTTCATAGTATTAATGTTCTGAGCTTTATAGCCACAAGTAGATGTGTTCTTAGTATCAAATCCCAGGAACTGATGGACCTTTGGATATGTTCGGCTTTCTTGTTTTAGCCTTACTTCTGAGCCCATACCTCACATACTAGTATGTTTTCATCCCTCCTATCACCACCTCAATATATTAGTGGTTATTGGGCATAGTTTACACATGCATGTGTGTAAATATATACACATGTATATACAAGCATGCATATACATCTATATATTTGTTCACTGTAGCTGGAATTTATTTTGACTGAGCTAGGTACCCCATACATCAATAGATAGTTTTGTTTTATCATTAGGTACAGGCTTAGTATTGTTGCGGATTGTTTATCTCTTCACATTTTTCATTTGACCTTTTTAACTTAGAATGTTGTTATATTTAGCACCAACTATGTACATGGAAGTAGTTGCTTTTTTTTTTGCTTTTTTACTAGTTAGGGACCCTATCATCTATGGAGCTTTATACTTAGGTATTATTATATGTGTGCTTTGTGCTAATTTCAAGCTTTATTGTGTCAATTTTTATGTGTTACGCCTAGCATTCCACTATTTATCTGTTTTTATCTTTTTATTTTGTATTAGTTAATGCCATCTCTGCCATGTTCAGCTTAACACTTTAATAAGTGTACTCATTAATATGTACACGTTTCATTGTTTTAAATAGTGACACTTTGTGATCAATATATGCTTCTAGGGCATAATCGTGCTTACAAATACTGTCTATTTTAGGCACAGGACAGCACGAATATAGGCTCACCTTTTTTCTTAGAAATTTAAACATTGTTTCTGTTGTTCAGTACTTAGATGCTTAGAACGTGCTCACCGCACGCTGAGTTACCATAGCATGAAGTTAGGGTGTACTCAATTGCATTCAGAGTTCCTACAGCACACGGCACTTTACAACTTGTAAACAGTTTGTTTTACGTGGAATCTAAGAGGTTCCTATTTGTGGAATTTTTAATCTTGGACAACAGCCTTTCACCGATATGATGAGGTCTGACTCCTTGATGAGGCACATCGCGAAATACATTATATTCGCTATGTTGTTTTGTGGTAAAGGTACGCTTACATTTTTAGTACAGAGTTCTCGCTATATTAATTTTTAACCTGATATATGCAAAGTTGCATTCGACACACCACTATCTTAGTAGAGATGCTAGATATTGAAACGCCGATAAAACTTGCTGTTTATCTAAGGATTTTAATGTTTTTAACACCATGAGGAGAGAGAATGTTCAGGGTTTTTAATGAATGTAGCAACAGTTTTTAATGATTGTAGAATGATATAGGACCAAGCACAATGCTCCTTTTATTTTTAGAATGTATCAGGGTATATGCATATTTTTACTTATTTGCATGGACATTCTGATCATTAATTGTATATTTGGATGGAAGTATTCCTTCTAAATATTGTTGCATTTAACTATGTTAACTTTTGAGTATCTGTTCCTTTAAGACAAGATAACATGTGACATATCAATTTGTAATGTCCAATAGGAAGCTTAAGGATGGTTTAAAAATGATTCAAACAGTTTTATTCATTGTTTTAAGAGTCTGAAGAAGCCTTTGGCGAAAGCGCTCACTCATTGGAATAAACTTTATTATTTTTTATGAATGCATCTTATTTGAAGTTCCTTTGAATCTCTGCTTTTCGTTTCATTGCCACTGGAGGGTCACACACTTGGATTTGGATTGCTCTCTTTTATGTTTACGTGAGTCTCCTGCCTCAACTGATAGCAGCACTGCATTTGGCTTTTTGAGTTTGATTTTTCTACTGGACATAAAATACGTCGTTTATTAAATATAACTGAACTAATAATAGTTACTAGTTTGTAAAGTTGGTGTGCACACCTAACTGGGGCAGTTCCTCTGGGACCCACTTAATATGGGTCTATATTAAATAATTGAAAGTTGAATTCACCGAACGGTATTTCCATCGAAAATAATGTTCAGCGAATTTGCTCTTGTGGGGGGCTGTGCCCCCCCAATTATATATACCAATTCCGAGATCGCAGTACAGTATGGAAAGCGCTAATTTTCTGATCTTCACTGTACTGCGATCGCAATATTCGGAACTTGCTAAACAGTATTTTCGATGGAAATACCATTCAGTGAATTCAACTTTTGACAATTTAATATAGACCCCCTTAATATCACTGTGCTAGACAAGTACTTTCTTGATGATTGCTGCAAGATAAATTACTGTTTTTACATTTTGCTTCTGTTTTTGCCATCTAAAGAAAAAAAGCTGCTTGACTAAACCTAGTTTATCTGTGCTAGATAGTGTTCTTAAATGCCTGAATTTCTTAAAGAGCAGTTACCATTTATCGAGTGTGGGTCAGATGCTAAGCTGTTTCATTGATAGCTTGTACACAAGAGACATCTCATGCTATAAAACAAACATTTATATGCAGAAATGCAGCAGTTTATAATAGAAATTAAGTATGCAAGAAGTACGCTAAACTAGTATAAGATTATTATGGTTCCAACTAGTAGATGTATCTGAAAACATGAGACAGGGTTTACGTTGCAGTTGCATAGCTTAGTACTGAACTTTGAGACAGACTAATATTTAAATATGAACAAATGTACATGTGTATAGTGTATTTGATGTCTTTTTAACACACAAGAACATGGTGCATTGAGGATTGTTAAACAGTGTAACTAATATTTGCAATTTGGTTAAGCTAACCAAGTGCAACTAAAAAATTCATATTAATACTGTTATCTCTGAAATGTGTAGATATAACTATTTTGGAAAATATTTATAGTATGGTTGGTTGCTGATAATTTCATCTCTCTCTAGCTAACTATAACCTTCCCAACCACCAGCTGAAGCCCCTTTAGCAGCTCGCAGCCAGTGTGAATCATAAACCAAAAAATGCTGACAGTCACATCCTGAGTTAGAAATTACACCCAGAACATTTTTCTACTGGACAGAAAGTACATTGTCTATTAAATATATAATTAATGATTACTACTTTGTAAAGTTGGCATGCACACCTAACTGGGATGGTTCCCCTGGGCCCCCCTTAATATCACTGTTAATCTGGAGTGAATCAAGGTACTTTGTATAGAAAATCCAAAATAGGTCAAAATTATCCATAGGCAACTTGCCTGGCCAAGTCTAGTACTTTAGCTTGCTGCTTCTCTGAAACACACAGTTAAATCTAGTCTTCCTAGGATCCTAAAGAAAGGTTTGCTACATACAGTCCTGCAAGTGAATACTTTCTCACTTGAATTTATGTAAGGGAAACCATTTTTTTTTTATTTACACTGAATAGTACTGGTTTGTGGATTGTTTTTTAGCGATATCTCGCAGCCTGGGCTGTGCCTGCTGCATTTGCCCCTTCACTAGCCTCTGGCCCACTTCACTCCCACCCACCCCCTCTATCATTATACTTGTAATCCCCTAGATCACTCCCCCATACACCATCACCCAATCAACCATTCTAAAACCACACCCAAGTATCATCCAAGTGCCAATAATACTTTAAATACCAACCAATTTCCCCAAATATCTTCATACTAGAAATTTCAACTCAACCTTACATCCTATATCAGTTACTCTTCAAAATACCCAATACCACACAGCTAATTATTTTCATTTTCTCTCTCAGTATTCCTCTTCTCATACTAACCAAAGGCACCTCCCTCCACAGCATGCAATTCTCATTATTTTCAAGAACTCCTACTCTAACTACAGCAATACAACCCAATATAATTAGCTTCTCTAATATCTCATATTTATTCAATTGTAACAATGTATACACTACCAAATTCAGAGTCCTCCCCATCAAACTAAAAATAATTCCCTATACTTTAGCTAGGTCCTCTTCTAAAACCTATTACATTTCACACCTTATAAATCATTGTGCCATCCCCATACTGGGCCAGTAATCAAGGAGCCTGAATCCTCACCACTGACACTAGAGAGGGGCATGCACTTGGAATACAAATGGATACACTCAGTATTTCCAGATGCAGACCTCTGCATCAAGCACAATTTCCCTTAGGAGCACACAGGGAACCCACTCAGTCCGTGGTCTAGATCTCTCCATCTGTCTCCATTCAGCTCCCCAGTAAGACTCCACACTGGTACAGCTGTAGGGTTAGGTCCTCAGCCAAGTGTCCAAGCCAAGACCTCCAGCACCCTCTCTGTAAACCCAATACTTGATGTCCCTCTGCTCCACACACACACACACACACTCAGATTTGATTTTGCACACACCTGGGAAAGGCTGTCAGATTTACCTGCCATGTCCCCTTCTGCCCACAGTACAAGGTAGTTATCACTGTTACCTGACACTCCACAATCAGCTACTCTAGGCCCTTAACAGTGTCCAATTATACTGTGTAATATCAATACTAATACAAATGGTAGCAGTTGACCAAGACAGCTAGGCCTTCTGGAGTGGCCCTCACAGTATCGATAAATATAAGCACTCTCAAAAGTTAAATACTTTTTACAAGGACCAGCCACAATAAAAGTTTAAATATATTTAATAATAAATAATAAATGAACAAGAAAATACTAAATATATGTTTAAAGAAAACCAGAGTTCAAATTACAGGAAATACTGAAAATATTGATGGACAGACTCATACAAATAAAGAAAAACAATCTCTAAACTAAGCTTTACTATATTCCTGACTGAATCCAGGGGAATTACTATTCCCTAATAATTTACTTGATAAAGCAAGGTGCAATGAAATACGTAAGCAGTCTTTCTAGTCAGGTTTGAAATACATGAGCAGTCTTTGTAGATAGGTTCCCCAAAATAGAATACTCAATACTCATAGATTACTCCTGCAAAATATAATATCCAAGGTTGCTTGCAGAATGACCTCATCTGTTTACCTGACTCTAGGCTCTCAGTCTCCCCCTTTGAAGCTGAGATGAGAATTTAGCATAAACAGCTACTACACACATTTAAATGTTTATGGCAATGCCTGGGGCTTCTTCCAGACCCACTGTCTCTAGTTCTATTCAGGACTGTGGGGTGCTGTTTTAATGGTTTAAGAGTTCATTTACATTTCCCTTATTTTTCTTAACGTAAGCTACCTGGTTAACCTCTGCTGTCCCAGTAGCCTCTATTACAACATACACATTTGATTAAGTTACAATACAATTTTTTTTCAATACAGTAGGGTGAACTGTTGATGCATTTTAACACAAGCAAAGCTCGCAAATACATTTTCAGCACATGTATCTGTACAAATCAGTTTGATATACAAATGACATATAATTTACAAAATTCCAGCTAGCTGTGCTGGCACAAGTCATACATCCACTGCCCTACTTCTCCTAGCATGGCTGGCAGTACCTCTTATCACAATCATCTCTTGTTACCATCTCAAAGAGGTGACATACATCCAAATCCTGGCCCTGCCCTCTCTCCCAGTAATAGCCCTACCCCCTTTCTCCCACCTCTAAGTCACCTAACACTCAAAACCTATTCATAATAAGAAACACATGGAGTATTTGTGACAAAATTACAGAATTTCATGTCTGGCTCTCACTATACCCCTGATATAGTAGCTGTTACAGAAACTTAGCTAAAGCCACATATATCAGACACTGAAATAGTTCCAAATGGTTACAATACCCTATGAAAAGATACAATTCAAAAGAAATGGGAGGGGTTGTAGCTTTAATCTACTGCAACTCCTTAACCATTACATCCTTTCCCAAACCTGTCCCAACCTTTTGCAACATGAACATTTTATTAGCATCATTACAAACAAATAGTAAACATTTATACAAAACATCCCTATTCTTGAAGATTTTCTATCTGGGACAACCCAAAACATATCCAGTGAAACTGTCATTCTAGGAGATGCTAACATTAGCTGGCAAGATTTAATCTCAAGCTCCCCAGTTATATTAACCTGCATATGTATACACAGCTTAACATTCCCTTCATGAATACTAAACCAGCAACCAGAATAATCCATCTTGGATTGGATCCTAGTCCCAGGTCCACACAAATATACTAACAGTAGTACCCTCCCTGATATTTTAAGCAACCATTTATCAGCTTTTACACATAGAACTCATACTCGGGTACCCAAACCTCATTCATATAAGAACATCTAGAAACTTAACCATCAATCAAATAACTTTCAGTAAAGCCCAAAATTGGATCCCACTAAAAACATCCTCAGAAGATGCTGTAAACTATTTTAATAAGATCTTTCCTTGATACCCTAATATTTTAGCTCCCATTTGGTACAAAAGAACAAAACTTAATCATGCTCCTTGGCTTACAAAACCAACAAAACAGATTCTTCTTTCCAGGGACCGAGCCTGGAAAGGATGGTGTAAACAAAAAACAAGCAAATGAAATTAACTTCAAACTTTGTAACAAAGTCAAGAAATTAGTTAAAAATGACAAAGAAAAAAAAAACTTTCACAATTATCCAGTCAAAGAAATAACCCCCAAAATTCTGGAAATCAGTCTCTTCTCTCCTTAATCCTCAGACCACACAAAACCCATCACCATCCCCTGATAAAGGCGAACAAATAGCCCACATTTTTAACTTCCACTTTATCGATAGCATTCTTAAACTTGTCAAAGAACCCCCACCAACAACCCCCAAAACAATAAGATAAGCACCTCAAACCCAGTTCATTAGAATCTTAGCATTCATCCCTCACTCCAAGAAACCACTAACTACACCCCAGTAACTCCCATATTCTCCCTAAAATCAGTGCCTACCTCTCTGCTATTCAAATTACTAGCTAAACTAAGACCATGCCTCCCTATCTGCTGATAACCTCCCCTCCGAATACTTGAAACTTGGTGCCGACACAATAGCCTACCCCCATCAGTATTCAAATTAACCAATCCATCTCAAAATCTACAGTCCATCATAACTCCATTGCATAAAGGTGGAAATACTAATGATTTAACTATTGACCCATTTCCATTCTCTCACCATTATCTATAATATTGGAAAAGTGTATGCACACTCTACTACTAAAATACCTTTCTGACGATCTCTTCGCCCCTACCCAACATGGCCTTCGTCCTGCACAAAATAAGACTACAGCCTTACTTTCTTTCACGGATACTGTGAGCAAAGCTTTGGACTCTGGGTCTATTGACAACAGAACTCTTATTAGACCTACCCAAAGCTTTTGCAAAGTATCACATACTAAACTACTCGGACAACTAGCAACATTAGGATGCTCTGAACATAGCCCTACCTGGTTCGCCAACTACAATAGACAACAATCTGTCAGATGGCAAAACAATCAATCTGGTTATCTGGCTAATAAGAAAGGTGTCCCCCAAGGGTCCATTCTTGGACCTTTGTTTTTTTAATGTATTTATAAATAATCGACAAAGTCGCCCTACAAAGTTCACTCATCCAATATGTTGATGATTCTATCATATCTTCCCCTCTAGCAACTTCCCAGATCTCCTAAAAATAACAAAAAATGAATTCTCAACTATAGAAACTTGGTTAAACAAAGCACTACTACTAAATCCCCAAAAATCTAAGCTACTACTATTTTCATCTAAACCTCCTACACAGGACTTTAAAATGTACTCCCCAAAATGAAATTGAAGTAGTGAACACAAAATTACTAGGCATTACTATAGATGACAAACCATCCTTGGAACATATTCTTAATACAATACAAAAAACACATTTTAAATTAGGCAAACACTACATGAAAATCCCACAAAAATAAAATTGGCTAATACCCTCCTACTCTTATCCCTTCTCTATGGTCCCCCCATCTTTACCAACCTTTACACATCTCTAATATACTATAATCATGCTATTATAAAATTGCAAAACTTGCTCTGGCCTACCAAACCACACACACCCCGGCATGCCATTAAGGTACTGAAATGGTTTGAATTCCCCCACTATCTTCATTATACACAACTCTTGCTCATAAACTAATATACAGCCCAGAAAACTGCCCCTCACTTCATTCTATTCTACAGTCCTACATCACCTCCCAGAATCTTCAGTCTGCTTATAAACAGCTTCTAAGAGTATCCATACCAAATAATAAAGCTGGACAAAGCTTGTACTCACACTCCATAGCAAAATTATGGAATGCCCTACCCCCCCCCCATTACACAACTAGATTCCATAAAAACCTTCAAATTCTCCATACAAAGACACTTTCGTAATAAAATATATCCTTATGCCCAAAACTAAAGACCACCATAAACAAATTCTAAGACTTTGCTGACTAGTATGACTCTTCAATTTCAATAATTTGTAAATTCTCTTAACTTTTCTACATCAGATAAGGTATGTCCAATCACTGTGTTGCCTCTAATTATTACGCTAAATCCCAAACTTCCCCCATACTGATGTGCATAAAAGAACTTATTTTGAATGTATCTGTCTTTTTCCCTTCATACAATGAATGCCATTAAAACTACTGTGTGCATTACCTAACACCTACCCAGACTGTATACAACTTATTTGGTGTACTACTAATCCCTAGGAAATGGTATAAAAAATTTTGTATACTGTTTTTATTGTAAATAGTATCTTGCAAAAATATCTAACTGGAGCTTTTCTCCCTGGCCTCTGAAAATGTGTTTTTGACTCTGGACTTTCCCAGTCAACAAATACATAATTTTTTTTCCAAACGGCAAAAAAATGAAACCGAGAAACCATCTGCAATCACAACACAAGGCACATTTTGGATTTACTGGCATCTATAATACCAATGTGACATATACTCTGCTTGTACTGATGAATGGTTAAGTATGCCAAAATCCAGGAAAGAAGTGAGGCAACGGGTCAACCCCTCAACTATTGAAGGACCACCACTGACAGTTATGTAACCTTTGCAATGAACTTCTCCCTATGAAAATCTTAGTGAATGAAAACCTAATGCTTACAGGTGATGTAAATGCAGCACTTAAGTGCTGTGTTATGTATAATTATACCCACACTGGGCTGGAAAACTGCTACAGCAACAGCAAAATGATGCAAATACCTGGGGTCCCCTTTCAGAGATGCAATCAACTGCATTAGATTCAGTGATGTCAACTCTTGGGGGTTGCATTCCAGAAATTTGTCATTACAACAAATATCTTCAGGCATCAAGATTGCTCAGAAGTCACTTTCTAAGGATACCAGGCACCCCCCCCCCCTTCTCAATATACACCACTCAACCTTAACTCAAGTTCTATAATGAGCATGAAGCTTAGGAAAGAAAGTCAAAAGTAATAAATTAAGGTGCAGGATGTTAAACAAGTATTTACTTCTTATCTGAACTCCATCTTCAGTAACCTTCAGGACAGTGTACACGCGAACCCTACTGGATAACAGATTGTCACTGAAGCAAGTGCCAAAAAAAAGTTGTGCTTCGATAACATTCCATCTGTGCTGTCAATTTTCATTTTGCCTCAACTGTTGGGTTCAGATCTGATCCTAGGCTTTGTCTCTGCCATTACTATAGCTTGTGACCACTGAAAAGCTTGAGTCGCTCCCTTACCCATAATGCACCAATCCCTAACCTCCCCAGATCTTGTTTGCTGATTTACATAAGGTATAAAGGACTACAAATCCTAATAGAATAAACCATATTTAGGGCTCAACCAGGACAGAGGTGCCCTTAAAATCTCTTGTCCTACCAGGAATTTACTGTGAAAAGAGAAAGGTTAGGGGTTGGTGGGTGGGAAGTTGAGGAAGAATGAAAATGGACAAAATAGATGGAACTTTATGGTAGTACATACCTTTTCTTATCTGATGTTAATTTTCATTATACCCTCAACTGTTGGGACAGAGTCCCCAGCTACTTAAAATCTTGGATTGACTTCAAGGAAGGATATTCCTAACCACAGTTGAGCCAAAAGCTGCGCTTCCCCTTGAGATCAGATCCAGTTTGCAGTAAGTGATAAAAGTATGAGGATTGGCCCAGGTCACAGATGCACATGTCGTCCATGGAAGCTCTAAACAAACGCTGAAGTTGCCATGGAGCTAATTGAATGGGCTCTTACAGGTTTTGGTAATGTTAGACCTAACTTCTTGTTGATAAATGATATGCAATCCATCAGTCATCTGGCTAAGGTTACCATTGCAACTATTTTCCCCAGTTTAGCATCTGCAAAGGACACAAATTGATCTGTCTTTTGTTCTGTGTAAGAAAAAGCAATTGTCTGTGAACATCTAATAAATGCAACATATATTCACCTTTGTTTGCAAATTTAGGAAAGAAATCTGGCAAATTAATGGACTGCTTGATACTGGATTCTGATACCACCTTAGGAAGGAAAGCACTGGTACAAAACAGGACTATCTTTATGAAAAATCAAGCAGGGAGGTTTAGAGGGCAATGCTTAAAGTTCTGCTAACAGAGGTAATGGCCACTAGAAAGGTAGTTTTCCAGATCAGGAACTTAAGCTTGCATTTAGCTGCGGGTTCAAAGGGAGAAAGAATTAAGATCTCTAGTACCAAATTCAAATCCCATGGTGGAATAGAATCTTTATATGGGGCCTCACCAGGAGTGCCTCTCAAAACCTTTACAAAATTTAGACAAACCCACAGAAGTACTCAAATCCAATATGAAAATCAGAGATTGCAGCTAACTGAACTTTAATTGTTGAAGAGCTAGCTGCCTCATTAAAAATTGGTGCCAAAAATTCAAGTAAACTTTGTACAGGAGCTGAGAAGGGGGTCAGTATGTTTTTTGTTGTGCTCAGTACACAAACTGTTTCCATTTACTTATGTAAAGTTTTCTTTCTTGAAGATGAAAGTACATTACAGACAAGGGAAGAGAGCAATGGTTGTCTGGCTATTAACAGAATTGGAGAAACCATGCTTTTAGCTTGAGGTTTGAGATATCCGAATGAGTCATGCCTGTCAGGCAAGACAGGAGGTCCGAGTTGGATCCAGAATACAAAGTGGGTAAAGTAGATGAGGCCAAAGGAAGGGGAACCAAATCTGCTGAGGCCAGTAAGGTACAATGAGGATGACTGTCTTCAACTGGGAAGCTTTTTGCAGAAATTTTGGAATCAAAGGAGTTTGTGGGTAAGCATAGAGGAGGCAGAGGACCAATCATGGAGTACAGCATCCTTCAGCGATTCCCCCAGTGAGGGGATGAGGGCAAAGCTGCTGCTGCATTTGTTTAGGGGAGTACAAAAAGATTGCAGCAAGGCTGGCTCCATTGACAGAAAATAATTTGTCACTCATGTTGAGAGACCACTCGTGAGGTAGAATGGACCCGGTCAATTTGTCTGCTATTGGGTTGGACTTCCCCAGAATGTGGGCTGCCATCAGAAAGCAGTTGGAAGAGATCACCCATTGCCATATTGAGGGCTTCTCAACACAAGGAATAAGACCTGGCTCCCCCTTGTTTGTTGATGCAGACTACTGACATGTCTGAATTGTAATTTTCTTGAAAGGGAGTGCCATGGAAAGCCTGCAATGCTAAGAGCACTGCTTTCATTTCCAGGACATTGATGTGTATCGACGTCTTTGGAGGACCAAGTCCCTTGGACTGTCTTTCCCAGGAAAAGCCCCCCCCCCCACCCAATTTGGGAAGTGTATGTGGTCACTACAGCCTTGAGCTGCAGGAGAATGAAGGATGGCCTTGTAGAACTTGATCTGATCAAATCCACCACCAAAGGTATCTCTTGCACACAAGATATTCCTATTTGGGCTGATGTGTTGATAAAGAATCAGCCATGGAGTTGCTAGCATACATTGAAGAATTCTCATATGAAATCTTGTTACAGGAAGTAAAATAACAGCCACAGACATTGACCAAGGTTTGGCAAATTAACAAAGCTGAAATTTTGGTACGGCAAATTTCCCTGACCTGGAATCTAGATAGTCTGCACTCGAGAGAGGAAGAGTAGTAGTCACTGACACAATGTTGACCACTGCACTTATGAATTCCAAGGTTTGAGCTGGTTGTAACTGATGTTACAATTTATGGTTACCCCAGATAAGAACAAGTCTGGATTACCTGATCTCTTGCTCTTATTAGATGCTTGGTCAGGGCAGTAATGAGCCAGTCCTCTAGGTATAAACACTTTGAATCCCTGCAGTCTCAAGTGATCTACCACGGCTGTGCATTTGAACACCCTGGAGGCTGTGGTGAAGCCAAAAGGCAACGCAATGAATTGGTTTTGACTGGCTCCCAGCTGAAAGTATAAATACCTTCTGGATTGATTGTTCATTTTTATGTTCACAGTAAGCATCCTGAAGCTCTATCGAGCACATCCAGTCGTCCTGGTCTACAAAGACAATGGACTGAACAGTGACCATCTGGAACTTTGTGCAAACTGTTTTTTTTTTTTTTTTTTAAGTTGCTGAGATCCAAAATTGGTCTCCAGTCTCCTGTTTTCTTTAGCACTAAAAAGAATCTTGAGTTCTGGAGTATTTCTGGTCTGGTGGGACCTCCTGGATGACCATCAGCTTTTGTATTTCTAGTGCTGCTGTTTTCCTCAGAGTGAAACTTTGAGAATTTTACATACAAATGGAGGTGGAAGGAAAAAATAAATGACAACCTCTGGAAATAATCATCTGCACCCAAGTATCTCTTGTTCTATCTAGCCAGGCTCTCTGTTGCAGGAGTAAACTACTCCCGACTGCCTCCAGAAGGGTACAATTGGGCCTCCTTTCAAGAGTGCTGATAGGGTCCATCAGAGAAAGAATATCAGGACCCTTGGTTCTGCAGCCCTCCTCTGCCAAATGTGTGTAGTCATCCATTTTGAGTCCCCCCTGCCCCTAGGGGAACTATATCCACATACTTCCTGAACCTTTATCCACCTCTAATTCCTAGACAAGGATCTTTGAAGGGTTGTAAATGCATGCCCACTACAGAGAGGGTCTTTCCATCTTTTTCACACCTAGAGTCTCTCACTTTTGGTCCAAACAACGAACTGTTGTCAAAGGGTGCACTGACAATTACCTGAAAGGCTCCACAAAATTACATAAGCACATCCAGCCATGCTCATAATGGAAATGCCTTTAGCCATTGCCCTTGAGGCACTTTTGGCTGCATGCAAGATCAGCCTCATGGACGAATTTGAAATGGATGGGATGGTAGTCAACCGAGAGGCCACAGAAGATTAAGCCTCAGCAAAAATGGTCCCAGAAAAGGATTTTGAAAGTTCCTTGATCAAGTCCCTTTGTAGTCTGGTAAAATGTGCCAAATAATTCAGTGACCTGAGGGCAAAGGTTGCTGAAGCACACATACGCTTCCCAAATCTGTCCATCCCCCCAGACTCTCCCCGTTAGGGGGGTGGACAGAGGAGCTCTAGTCAACAAGTTCCTGCTTGGTCACCACCATGACCCTAGCTTCCAGAATTCCCTCCCGATAGCTGGAGCCAGAATCTGATCTGGGATCTTAAGGAGTGACTCAACTGAAGCAGATTACTTCCACTCCCACCTAGTGCCACAATCAATGAGCTCTCATTGGTGCACAGAGTAACCCAGAAGCTAGACTGCCCAGTTCCAAGTCATCCAGAAATACGGATTACTCTGGTGAAGGGTTGATGGAGGACCGACCACCTCTCTGCTTAAAGATCAAGAATGTTTACAAATGAAACATCTTCCAGAGGTGATTGTGGGGACCCCTTTATTGAAATCAGTACCCTCAGTTCTCTTGCAGAGTCTAAAAGCTTTCTCTTGTACTTCCTTTTCTTAAGGACTTCCACTCTGGGATGTTTCAGTTTAGTATCAGAAGAAATAACACCCTGCTGGGAGGTCTAAAAACTGAGCTGGCTGTCTGTGGCATAGAATGACATGGCTCTAAGCACAGATACATCTGGTAACCAGATGGGAAAGCTGAGAGGGTTGGATCAGTCTGTCCTGTCAAGAGCAGAAAACACCCGCCTCACTACCTCAAAGGCAGATTGCTCCAAGGAGAAGGAAGGCAACGGCTCTGAGAAGGCAGGCTTCTGGTCCATTGCCTCCCTCTGCTGAGAGCAATCTCCCCAAGGTGGAAGTCAGAACTGAGCTGCCCAATGCGGAGGCTCTGAGGGGCAGGGACAGCTCGAAAACCTTAGAAGTTTACTCAGCCTTGGACCCAAGGCAGCTTAAGCATCTAGAGCCATCTGGATCCAAAGATGCAGGAATCTTCAAATCTGAGGCAGACTGACTTGGAAGGTTCAGATCCAGGGACTCAAAACCACTGGTCGGATCAGAGAAGGAGCAGCTAAAACTGATGCAGCACATGGACAGGCTTCCTGACCCAAGGGGGCAGGAGCTACACCACCCATCTGTATCTGCAGAGAGAAATCTCATCATTCTGTCCAAATCATCTTCAAACTCATGGAAGGATGAGATGAGGCAAGGGATGGTGACCTGGAGTCTCTCCAAGAAGGGAGGAAGGACTTTTGAAGGTATTTGGTCCAAGGACGGTGAATACCTTGTGTTAAGATCTTTAGATCAGATGAGCTTGGCTCTGTAGATTTCTTGGTCAGATCCAGTGGAGGCTAGATCAGAAGTGGCTTTGGATCAGATTAACTTCTTATTAGGCTGCTCTGAAGTTAGAATCAAAGTGGAAGGCTTCGGAGACTTGGTCAAAGACTTGCTTTGGGGACTGATCCCCAGAAATAGTTTCACCAAATGACAGAAGCAACCCTTTTGAGATTAATTTGTTCCATCAACTAAAGCTCTAGGGTTAAAGTTTTTACATATCAGACAATCTGTAGATTGTACGTTTGCTTAGGCCCACACCAAGTATGGGCATCTGAAAGGGGCAATTTATGCCCACACTGGCATTTTTTAAAGCTCCTTTGGTACAGTGGTAATGGAAAGGAAAGTTTTTTTGTTAATAGAAGGGAAAAAGAATACTAGCAATGGTATTAAAGACTACTCACCCATGTAAAAGACAAATAGTTAACAATGGAAAGAATTACACACAGTGTAAAGGTTAGAGAGTAATAAGATTATAAACTATGAAAAGAAAGAAAAACCAAGAGCTCAAGTTGACCACGTCTTCATGAAAGCAGCAAATGAGATCTGAGGGAGGTTAGGGATTGATGCTTTTTGGGCAAGGAAGTGACTCGAGAGCATTTTGGTGGTCATGGACAGTAAAGGAGTAGTATATATTGCCAGGTGTCAAAAATGCCCTCATCTTTACATTGGAAAGATAGAGCATTAAAAAATAGGATTTATCAACATGTACAGGACAAAGAAAGAAATGCCTTATAGAAGCACGTCAAATTAAATGAAACATTTTTAGGTTTATGGTCATCGACCATGTTGATTTAGGATTGGGGGGGGGGTCCCATTAACTTTTATTTAGAGTACAAGGAATTGAGATGGAAGATTAGATGCAATGCTTCGCCACACCCTGGCTCTGATGGTTTCCTATCAAATGCTCGACTCTTGGAAGGCAGAGTTGAACCAAACGGACCCTGCCTACCAGCAGTTGGAATGCCGATTACAGACATTGCCAACTGTTTAAACCTGCCCTCCCCCCTCTTTTGGACCTATGTTAAGTGCTTGATCCTGGGTCTAGAGTGTTATGAAATTTCAGGACTTGGTATATATTTTGGCCATGCTGCCTTTCGTAAGGTTACAGTAATTGTGTGACTCAACCTTCCAAGTGTTGAGCAATCAATAGGAAGCCAACAGAGGCATAAAATCAGTAATGAACTTTAAATCAGTTTGAGCTGGTTCAAAGGGCAACAGCAAATTCTGACAGAGGATCTCAGGAAGGGTCCCTCTTTCTAGGAGGCCTAAGACAAAAACCTCCCTTAAGTTGCTTTAGCAAAAGCAGTTAATGGGATCCATTGGGAAACATTCTGCAATGGCAGCAAGATGTACCTTGACCGAGAAATACAACATGCCAGAGGAAAGTAACTTAAATATTTAAGAAGCAGTGGCAAGTAATATCTAATGGGGCCCTTGTTTTGGCTAGGCACCACCTAGAAAATATTTTCATTTGCCATTACAAGATTTCCTAGCAGAAAGTTTGCTTGGCTTAGTGCTTGCTGCATGTTGATGAAAAAGGTGCCCAAAAGAAATCAAAACAGAATCAGGCAGTTACAGCTGAAAATGAGACTGAGTGAATCAAACTCACTCCAGTCTTGTGACTAGGTCCAGTCTGAGAATGCTTGTATTTCCACAAAGGGAGAACAAATGTTGCCTTGACCGAAATGGAATCGCACAGATTTTTGGGAAATCCTCCTGAATCTTCACTATTACCATGGATATCAGTGCAAAGGGTGAAAAGCATAAAGCTGCATTTCTTTCCAAGGGAAATACAGTTTTGCAAGTACATTTAGCATTAACAGTAGATCTTCAAAAGATCACAGCTGCATTACTTCATGCAATATGGGATATACCCTGTATAAGAACAGCCAGACAACTTATAAAAATTCAAGGCACTTCCCATGCACCCAAACAGGTGGACAACGCAAGCTGAGCAGACTTGGAACAGGCTAGGGCACACAGTTCCTCAGAGCTTTCAAGCCCAGTGATAGGGACACCAAGGCTTAGGAAAACACTGCTAGAAGAAAAAAAAACACATGTCCACAATTTGGCATGAAGGGATGGAGAGTGGGTACTGTAGCAGTGATCATTTGAACATAGTACAGTTGTATAAACGTACCATAACAGTATGTTCATAATTGTTGCAGTAGCCTAAGCTGCACAGGTAGATTACCATAGCTTACAATAACAAAGGTGGAAGGGTAGAGGAGCCCCTAGAGAGTGTGGTCTTAGTAAAGCTAGTCAGACCTGGAGAAGGAATGTATAAGATTAAACTGCTTTATGACAGTATACACTGAGGACCAATTTCTGCTTAAATACTTGGAATCCAACCCTTTCTAAAAAGCCGTAGATGAATCCAAGGCCTTGGTAGAATGAGACTTGACCCTTTGCTGTGCTGGGAAGAAGTTAACCCAAGACTGTCATTTTGAAATTGTCTGTTTTGACAAAAGTGGTCTTTTCTGATCAGTTTTCTTGGAAGGTAATAAGATCTGAAAGATTTTGTTCAAAGAACCAGTACCTTTTCTCCCTCAGTTTTGGGATCAGGAAAATGGATTGATGGCCTTAAAGCACTAGCGTAAAATGATGAAACCCAGACTGTGAAGATGGTCGACTAACTACAAGAGCATGCGACTCAAGATACTAATTGCTCTGACCTCTGCAAGAATAGGAACTTTTTTTTTCCATGTTAAGGACCTCAAGTCAGTCAGATGGGCTGGTTCAAATGAGCAAGGGCTGGCTTTAACAAAATTAAAATATTTTCATACAAGATTACATTGAAAGAAGAACCAGGGGCAGTCTTGCTGAAATACCTGACAAATTAATGATAGAATAAGATAAGCCATAAGTTAGTAACTCAATGTAAAAACCAGCGAAACACTAGTCCTGAATAAGTACTGGTTGTTTTGCTGGCACAAACATGAAAGTCTCTACTTGCTTAGGATTTCCTAGCACCAGCTGCCCATCCTCAGTAGATATGTACCTAAAAAGTATTAAGACCCAATCAATGCAGTCAGTTGAAGTTTGAAGTTGGGATGCATTAAATACCCCTGATAATGTGCAATTAAATCCATTTGTTGAGGAAACTTGTATTGCCCCTGGCCAATTCCAAAAGTAAGAGGGTTGCTTGGGCCAGAAGGGAGTCACCACTGTGAAGATTCATGACTCCTCAAGGATCAAAGTACCCTAGAAATCAGTGGAAAGGGTTGAAAAGTGTACAGGAACATTCATGTCCACAGAAAGGAAAATTGTTTTCCAGGCCTTCTTGAATAGAGTCATGGAACATACTTCTGCCATTGTTTTTTTTAGAGGTAGCAAAATATCTACCGGAGGAATTCCTCACAGAGGAACAAATCTTGGAGGACACCCCCCCTCATTTACATTTGGGGATGGCCTGCCTTAGCCCTAATAAGCTTTTCTGCCACACAAGTTTGCTTTGATAGAATGCAAGATGCCTAGAGAGCGAGATTGTGCTGTAAAATGATATCCCATGCTAGCATGGCTAGTCTGCATAGGGGTAAGATTGGTTCTTGTTTACTTGGATACCACATTAATATAGTGATGACTTGAACAACCACTGTGGACCACAGATTTTGAAATTGGAGAGCCTTCATTTGAGTTAGCATCTCATGTGTTTGGTCAGTCTTGTTCCAAAGACCTTGCACTTCCAAGTCCCATTGGCAACACTCCCAAGCAATGTGAGGCTTCTGTTGTGACCAGTTTTGCTTTGAAGCAGGAAATGAATATGGGAGACCCGAATTCAGAGAAAATTGGGTTTCCATCAAGTGATTTTTCCTGATGCCAAGGCCAAATAATTCATATACCATTGTCTTTTTCACATGCAGCAAGCTGAGAATCATTGAAGCCATAAAAGAAAATTCTGAGGTATTCCCTACACAGTGAGGGAAGTCAGACTGGGGAAACCACTGGAACAGAAACCATTTTTTTCTTGCAGAAATAAAGATCTTTGTACTGAGGTGTCTAGCATTCACCCCAGAAAATTCTGTGTAATGCAGTTAATTGAATGTTATTAGAATACCAGCCTCAGAGATTTCTTACTTGGGCGAGATTGAAACAGTCTTCCAAATGTGGAAAATATGGACACCTTGTAGCCTGCAATGGGCATAACAGGAGCTAGACACTTTGCAAACACCCTTGGAACAATGTATAGCCCAAAAAGAATAAAGCAGAAAACATGAAATCCCGACACCGGAAACCTGAAAGAGCAGTAATGTGATTATATGCATCTTAAAATCTAATGATGCTAGAAAACTCAGAGGAAGAGGTAATGAGTTGGGAAGTGAAAACATTTTGAACTGGGGACACTATTACAAATTGAGGAAGAGGTCCAAAACTGCTTTCCAGGAAATTTCCTGCTTTGGCAAATAACAGTAAAATGAATTTCCCCAACTGGGAGAACAGCTTGTATTGCCCAAGGCAGTACATGTTGGACAGGAGGAAAGGGATGAGGAAGAATTTCCTCCCACTGATATTTTTATCCTAGATGGATCACATTTAGGACCCATTTTTCTGAAACTGTTTTCAGAGAAATTAAGATTTAGACTTTCTGAAACGGGGAAACAAGTTCCCTTAGGCATTTTGGCTTTTCTTTCTTTCTTGGGGGGGGGGGTCCTACCCTTTTAGAACCCCCCCCTACTATTGCTTTTTAAATGTCTGCTTACCAGCATTCTGTGGTGACTTATTTTGCTTCTTGCAAAAATTGGATGGAGGATAAACTCCCTTAAAGAATTTAGAAAAGGAGTGTTCATAGCCGGCATTGGTCATAAACCAACTAGGCAGCTGCCTAGGGTGCCGCTCTAGCAGGGGCACTTTTCCAGTATTTGGTGTAGCTAGACCAGGATGGGGGCACCAGGTGGTGTGGGGGGTGTGGAGCCCTTTTGCCTAGGGCACCAGTTGACCTAAGGCCACTCCTGGGAGTGTTGAAAAAATCTGAGAAGTCATGTTCAAGCTTACCTCTGACAGCCTCTGCAAGCAGAGGGTCCAAAAACTCTATCCAAAGAAGAATGCATAATTTAATTTTTGACATCTTCTGGGAGGTACTAACAAGCCAGGCAAACCTCAACAGCATTAGTGGCAACAGCCCTGGAATTAGTGTCACACACTAGAAACAAGTAGCGACCCAAGAGAAGACACTAAACTACATAAAGCAGATTTTTTCCTCGAGGAAACTGCAGCCAAACCATTCCTCATCAACATAACAGCCCTAACAATTGGATAAAGTCAGAGTTGCAGAAGCACCACCCCCCCCCCAAAAAAAAAAAAAAAAAAAAAAGCATATCAATAGCTTTACCATCCACATCAGGATTATGATTAGTTAATTCTTCTGCTACCACCTTTTGAAAAGGTATAGCTTAGTGATGGCAAACCTATGACACCATGTAATTTTGCGACACCAGCACTCACCAACATACAAGTCAAAGAAACTGAACAAAAACACAATGTGAGCCTGCACTTGTCTATTAAAATTCAGCAGCAAAAAAGTCATTAATTGATGATCAAATGAATGTGCTCCATATTTGTTTCAGTTAAATTCAAAATTACTATTAAAAGTAGGGTAATTTTTTGGTACACTATTAAGTGCAATCAGTGAGCATATAGTGTTCCAATTCACGGATTTTTTAAAACTTTTATAATGCATAACACACGACTGAACTTTTTTTTTTTACATGAATATGTAAAGTCAACAGGCATTTTCCAAATTTGACACTGAGCCCAAAAGGTTCATCATTGGTACAGCTGTAGGGTGAGGTCTGGGATTAGTGCATAAAAACTTGGACCGAGAACTTTGCACATTTTTAGTGGCAGCCGGTTGGATACCTGGGAAACCACAGGCCGAGTCAAACATTCAATACTGAAAGCATTGGTGGACTAGTATCCTGGAAATTCCAGTTGTAGCAAGTCATAAAGGGAATGAGAAAAGTACAGTTTTGTACCTACCATAAATGTAGATGTTCGAGGATCCACATTGCTGCAGTCCTAACCATTGGGGGTAGTCCGCTGTCCAGTCGGCCCGAATACCAAAGTATATGGCTGACGTCGGTCAAGGCGCATTAGACTGACGTCAGGACGTCAGGGTACTAATGCGCATGACCGACGTCATATCCTCAGTCTTTTCTTGCCCCAGATGTCAGAAGACCCTAAAAAGACAAGGCCCAAACCAAAACACCAACAAAAACCCTGCACCAAACATGTATACAATATATATATACAAATGCACAAGAATATAGCCTAACCCACACCACCACCCCTAAACACAGAGGGGAAGGAGGGAGGGTAAATTGGACTGCAGCAATGTTCTTCATTCCACATTGCTGCAGTCCTAACCATTGGGTAGAATCCCAAAGCAGAGGTAAGGGAGGCTGGCAAATCATAAGGAAGCAGGAGCTGTCAACATGCCTTGCAAAATAGCTGTGGCAAAACCAGCCCTAGATTTAGAGTAGAGAGGAAGGTGGTAATGCTTAGAGAAAGTATGCACTGAACTCCAAGTAGCTGCCTCCAAAATATCCTTAGTTGCCACCCCCCTTAGAAATGCTGTTGAAGTGGCAGTAGCCCTTGTGGAATGAGGCCTAATCCCAGCTGGAATCTCCTTGCCATGATGGGAATAACAAAATGAAATGCAAAACCCAATCCACTTAGAAATAGTTTGCTTAGACACAGGCTTGCCCTGAGAAGTCAAGGCAAAAGAAACAAACAACTGCTGAGACTGCCTGAAATCCTTAGTCCTGCTTAAATAATAACGTAACTGCCTATGTACATCTAAAGTGTGCAAAATCTTTTCTCCCTTGTTTTGGGGATCTGCATAGAAAGTAGGCAAATGAATAGTTTGGTTTAAAGCCACACTAGAAACCACCTTAGGCATAAAGGAAGGATTAGTACGTAATGATACTCTATCCTTATGGAAAATCAAAAGGGCTCTACTGCCATAAGGGCCTGCAACTCAGAAACCCTTCTTGCAGAAGTAATAGCCAACAAAAAAGCAGTCTTCCATGACAAGTATTTTAACTCAGCAGTAGCCTTGAGGCTCAAAAGGTTGTAGAGTAAGTTTTTCCAACACAAAATTGAGATCCCAAGCAGGAGTAGGAGCTCTACGTGGGGTCTTATATTCTTTGCCCCTCTAAGAAACTGCTTGAACAAAGGATGCGAAAACAATGGTGGGTCACAATCATAGTGAGCTGAAATTGCTGCAGCATGAATTTTAATGGAAGAGAAGGACAAACCTTTGTCCAATAACTCAGTAAGATATTGAAGAGCCACACTCAAATTAGGCTCAGAAATCTCCAAATTCTTTGCTGCACTCCAAAATAAAAATCTCTTCCATTTTTCTGCATACACTTTCCTTGTACTAGGTCTTCTGGCTTCCATAATCACATTTAAAACTTGTTGAGGAAGTTGAGACCTGCTGTGTTTCAAAACAGAATATGCCAGGCTGTTAGATGAAGAGATTGAAGCTTGACATTGAGCAGGTGACCGTCCCTCTGAGATAACAGGTGTGGAATCAAAGGTAAAGGCCATGGAGGCTTCCTTACCAGACTCCTTAGAAGTGGGTACCAGTGTTGCCGAGGCCAATCTGGAGCTATTAAAATCATCCTTGGCTTGTCTTGTCTGACCTTTAGGAGCACCTTTGGGAGAAGAGGCAGAGGTGGAAAGGCATACACATGAAGATTTTTCCAACTGAAAGAAAGAGCGTCCACTTTCCAAGCTGTGTGATGAAACCCCTTTGTGCAAAACTTTGGCAGCTGGTGGTTTAGTGGAGAAGCGAACAGATCTATGTCTGGAGTTCCCCATGACACTGTCAATTTCTGAAATACATGAAGATCCAGTTTCCACTCGTGGGGATCCATGATTTGCCTGCTTAACACATCTGCTAAGGAGTTCTGTGCTCGGCAGAAACCTTGCCTGAAGAGTTAGTTGCAAGCTGAGCGCAGTCTCCCATAAAATCATTGCTTGCCTGCATAGAGGATAAGAATGTGTTCCCCCTTGTTTGTTGATGTACCACATGACAGTTGTGTTGTCTGTTAGAATCAACACCTGCCCAGGAAGAAGTAACTCCTTGAAAGCCATTAATGCAAACTGGACTGCTAACATCTCCTTCATGTTGATATGTAGATGCTGTAGTCTGGCAGGCCACTTGTCTTGTATCCGCTTTCCATTTAGATGAGCTCCCAAGCAATGTCCGAGGCATCTGTCGTTAAAATCTGACTCGCCTCTGGCCGGGTCACAGAGAGTCCCTTGTTTAGGTGACATTCCTGAGCCCACCACAAAAATTCTTTTGAATGCAAGGTATTATTTGAATGACAGTGTCCAAATCCTGGCAGTGCTGTGTCCACACATTTTGAGGTACCATTGCAGCTTCCTCATATGCAGTTTGGCATTGGGAAGCACCAGAATACAAGATGCCATGAACCCTAAGGCTTGAAGGACTGTCCTTGCAGTCAGCCCGGACTGAAGAGATAGTTGATGGAAGTAACTGGAAAGATTATTTTGTTTGTCCGGGGTTAAAAGGCCATCTGGGCTGCTGTATTCAGTCTCACACCCAGAAAGCACATGTCTTGAGAGGGTACTAGACTGGACTTTATTTCGTTCACAGAATACCCTAGGCATCTTAGCACTGCTATGACATATTCCAGATGCTGTAGAAGGTCTTCCTTTTCTTGAGCCAGAATCAGGCAATCGTCCAAGTAAGGATAGATTTGAATTCCTTTCAGCCTGAAGTAAGCTATCACTGGAGCCAGAACCTTTGTGAATACTCTGGGCGCAGTAGATAAGCCAAAGGGCAATGCAGAGAACTGATAATGAGAATTTCCAGCTCGAAAACGCAGATACTTCCTGCAACTTAGTCTTATAGGCACATGAAGGTAAGCTTCCTTTAGATCTAAAGTTACCATCCAATGATCTTTGCCCAGCAGAGGTAAAAGCTGTTGTAGCGTCAACATCTTGAACTTGGGAATGTCCAGATAAGTGTTGAGGATAGATAAATCCAAAATTGGTCTCCACGTGTTCCCCTTCTTTGGAACTAGGAACAGGCGAGAATAAAATCCTAGGCCCCTTTCTGGTACAGGGACTGGCTGAATGGCCCCTATTTGGAGTAACAAAGAAATTTGCTTGTGAGCCTCTTTCCTTTGTGGAGGGGGAACGTCTGGCATGCCTTTGAAAGGGGGCAATGTATGGAAATAAAACCTGTAACCGTGGTGAATGATATCCAACACCCATCTGTCTTGAGTGATTAAATCCCAATTTTCTTTGAAAAGAGACAGTCTTCCTCCCCAAGGAGCTGCCAGACGAGAATCTACTGGCAGCTGAAAAGGCAGGTCATTGGGTCTGCTTACGAAAGGACTGACCCCTGCCCTCACCAGAAGTCTGAGCAGGTGAACCCCCTGTTCTAGGCCTAAAAGAACCTTGCGCTCTGCCCCTACCACGTCTAGATCTACCCCTAGACTGGGAATCATAAGCAGGATATGTCCATCCCTTAGTAGGCCAATTTCTACTAAACTTCGGTGGCTGCACCTGCAAAAAATCTTTAACAGTTTGCATAGACTTAGCTTTGTCCTCCATTTTCTTTAAAACTGCTTCCACAGGCGAACCAAATAACACATCAGACTGTAAAGGAGCATCCAAAATCCTAGTCTTAACATGCTCTGCTAAATTCTGATCCCTCAACCAGGCATGCCTGCGAAGAACAGAACTAGTGGCAGCCACCCTCGAGGAGGCCTGCACAGCATCAAAACCACATTGCAAAGAATGCTTACCCACTTGTTCAGACACATGAACTAAATCCAGCAACTCTTTACACTCCTTCCGCCAAAGCATCCACCTTAGATTTCAATTGTGAAAGGAGATAATTTTGATATTTTAGCATGTGAAACTGACAATTCAACGCTCTCATGGCTAAAGTGGAAGAAGTATACACTTTCTTTCCCCACCTATCCAAAGCCCTTGCCTCTATCAGTGGGAACAGGATTTTTAACAACCGAGGCCTTAACACCCTTAGGCCCCTGAGAAAGTTTCCGGGTCTGCCCTAGGACTCTTAAACAGATACTTATGAGCTTCAGGCACCCTATAGTACCTATCAGGTTTAACAGGGGCAGGAGGCAAAGAATCAGGGTTCAGGGAAGCCTCTGCAAAAACATCTTCCACCACATTCAACACAGGAGGTATAGCTAAGGGCCTATGCTGGGGTAAAAATAAGAATTCCCTAAGCCTTTTCCTGGAATCAGAGTAATCTTGGCCTTCCCATTTAAAGTGCTCCCTCATGGAATGCAGAGTCTCTGAAAATGAGAAATCCTCAGGAGGAGAAGCTGTAGGAGTGGAATCATCCACATCAGAATCAGAATAAGGAGGATACTCCTGCAAGTCTTCCGCAGAAGACTCAGAAGCCTCTGAACACTGTTCAAAACTCTCAAACTCAGGTTCCACCCTAGGCCTCTTATCAGGAGGGGGCATAGAGCCTCTAATCATAGTAATTAAATCTTCTGCCATTTTAAGCATATGTTTCTTAGGCACAGAACCTGAAGTGCTAGGAGAAGCCCCACTGAAGCTGAACTTGGCCTACCTCTCAAAGAAGTTTTGGAAACAGAAGGAGAGGCTCTAACTACCTTGGGAAGAGAGGGAAGAACAGTTACCTGAGAAGCCCCTCAGCCTGGCCTACCTCCTGAGAGGGCACATCCTGTAACAGTAAAGTCTCTGCCTGAGACTCCAAAGAAACTCCTGGCAAAACCTCTGGCTCCACTGAGTTTCTAAAGAACCGACGTCCGGGACTGCCGGTTCATCAACCCTAGGCTTTGCTGTTTTGTCCTTGCGCTTTTTGACGAAGCGCCGGAGCATCCGACGGCATTTTGTAATTACAACGCTTCCCAAACACTAACCTGGCACAGTCTAACCTCCTCTTAATAGTGCGTTTGTTAAATCTAGCACAAGAGCGGCAACCAACAACGCCGTGCTCAGGCCCTAAACAAGGTATACACAAAGTATGGTAATCCCTATGAGGTATCTGCTTCCCACAAGAAATACAGTTATTCACTTTTTCTGACATCCGGTTAAATACTGAGGCAAGAAAAACCAAAATGTTCCCAACGGGTACTTAGCCAACTTTGATTCGGTCTGAAACTCCGACTTCGGAAATATTTCAGAACGCCAACCTGCACTCGCAAAACTGCTTCTGCATCGGACCATGCGGCAAAAAAGACTGAGGATATGACGTCGGTCATGCGCATTAGTACCCTGACGTCAGTCTAATGCGCCTTGACCGACGTCAGCCATATACTTTGGTATTCGGGCCGACTGGACAGCGGACTACCCCCAATGGTTAGGACTGCAGCAATGTGGAATGAAGAACATCACCAGTGTTCAAATTGAAAAACAAAGTTTCACATACATGCTAGATCACTGAAAATTCAAACCCAAAGTGGAAGAAAACTGTCGTACCCTTGCCCTCATCACCGGGTAACTGGTTAGTGCTTACTCTATTCCCAGGAGATGCAGTGTATATTGCTGCTAGGTGTGATCTTACAGTGAGCAAAGAAGTTATTCCAAAGCACTTTACATCTTTGCTTTTTGTTAGAAACAAAATTGCTGGATATCAGAACGATTATAGGCAGCATTAAACATCCTCTAGGGTTATCAGAATAGGATGGGTAAGGAAGGGGGAATTTCCATTTGTAACCATTGCCTCAGTTAATTGGGATCAATTAGTTCCCATAAAAATCTGTCCTGGCAGTGGTCTGATTAAGTCTTTCCCCACAAGTTACCAGTCAAAGCTGGGCTAGCAAATCTGAAACCCCCTTTTAAGGGGGAGCTTCCTCAGGAATTTTAGAAGGAATGCTATCTATAATGGCTTCTGGACACAAATATTCATTACCTGTACTGTATAGCTAAGGTAAGGCTATCCTAATTGTAATTATTTCTTGCAAAATTTAATTTCTTTTCTTTATAGGAGTATGTGGAAGGAGACTAAGAGTGGGATCTGACCGGCCTAATGGTTGTTTGTTACCGTTACCCCAGTCTTCCAGCCCTAAAGACTGTTCTCCCATGAAAATACTGGAAACTAGAACTACCAAAAAGGACATATCTAACCCTTGGTTCTTGGTGGCGAACAAGCCCAAAGAAAGTTTAAGTGAGGTCCGAGAACAACCAATGGCCCACTGCAGGTTCACCCACTATTGGCAGATGGAGAGAGCAGGGATGTCTTGCCATCAAAATTTTAAGTGTCCTTTCTAGGAACAGTGGGCATGGAACCAGTGAAACTTGTGACTCCATGCTGTAAGCAGAGGAATAGGCCATAGTAGTACATTTGCTAAAGCAATCTAGCCAAAACACTCACCTGGAATACACAAAGCACACACTCCTTGTACTACACAAGCACATACTCCTTGCCCCAGCCCCTTCACAAAGTAAAAGCCCAAGTAGCACTCCTTTTACAAAGCTAAGTACAAAGGAAAATGGCAAGCAGGCTGCCACAAAGGATTACTACACTGCAGAAAATCCCTAACCATCCCCATATAAATCTTGGTCTAATACAAAAGTTTAGAAACCTAGCTGAACACTTAGTCAAAAATAACTCACAGGAAACAAAACATTTGATAAATATTTGAAGAGGGAAATTGACTAATCAGAAAAAAATTTTCTTAATGGTTAATTTCTTTGTGGAGGGTTCCCCAACAGGGATTTCCATCAGGAATGAAGCTTAACCAATTACTGGTCATGAAGGACCCTCAAGGTTGCTAGCACTGAAATCTTCAGTGACTACTGCTCTCTCCCATAGGACTATACAATCAGCAAATCAGGGGAAAGTGGGGGAGCCAGAGCTTTGTGAATCTGGTGCATTGCTTGGTAGGGAAACCCATACAGCCTAAAGGCTGCATTGGTGGGAATGAGGAATATCTGCCACTAGTAGGGTGCAAATTAAGAGATGGCATCAGAACAGATGTCAGGGCCACAGGCTAGCAGCTGTCCACCAGAGTCCACAAAAAATATGCAGAACTGGTACTGGAGAGAGAGGATAACATGAAGGAATAAAGTTCCTGGTGTGTTGAGTAACAGGTGAACAGATTTAGGACCCACAAGTCCAGACAAGAGAGCTTCAGTGGGCCTAGTTTGTACTTATCACCAGGGTCTGCCACAGCCATCTAAGTGTTGAATTCTTGAAAAAAACGTTTTGAACAGCAAGGTGAGAGCTTGACTCAGAAATTTTTCTCCCCAGATGCATTCTACATATTAAGATAATAATCTGAACACTGGTATCTTTGGCAGAAGTAGTGGATGTAGCACTTTTTAGTGGCAAAATTTAAGGAAAAAGGGAAAGAAAGACCGAACAGACTAGCAAAGACGTGAAGGTGGAAAGTCCCAATGCTTTAAGGAGTCTGGTCTTTTTATTCAAAGCAGCCAATGTGTTTACTCAAATAAGACTGCAGAGGCAGCAAGCTTTAGTGAAGAGTACACATCTTTAAGTACAAAACGATGGAAATAAAAAGGGAACCTTCCCAGAGTTTGAGAACCTTTACAAAAAAAAAAAAGGGAAGTATCTTAGGGTAATGGAGTCTATAGACAAATGCTTTGATTCTGCATAACAGCAACACTGAAGAATACCAGCAAATGCCAGTGACCACTTCTGTGAAGCAGTTGCTTGAGACCTACCATCCCCAGTGAATGTAGAACAATTTACTGTCACTCAATATATATCCAGCAGCTCCTTACACAGACCATTGCCAGAGCTTTTTCTAACCAATCCTGTATTGGTTTATTATTCTCTACAGTTGCTTGGTAAGATTTATTTTAGGTTCATGGGTAGGTACTAGGCTAATGGCCCAAGGGCCTACATAAGCCTAGCCAACAAGGTTCCCTGGCTTACACCACCCAAGAAAGTTATTTTCCTGTGCCACTGTCCAACAGAGACACAGAAATGATCCCCGGGGTGTATTTCCATTTTCCCAGATTTTTCTTGGAGTGCTAAGAACTTTGCTTGACAGATTGGTAGCTTGTTCGAGTATGCGAAGTCTCCAGGACAGGAATCTATCCCTCCAGCATGTCCTTTTTGTGCTGACAAGGTTTAGGGTCCCTACAGCATGTAGCTTGGAGGGATTGGGATTTTTTTTTAGGTGTAGCATTGTCCAACAGCTCTGGGTTTGACATAGCTTTATATGTTAGGCAGAGATCACCTCGGAGTAGGCAATATGCTACAGAGTAAAGCTGGAGTTTGAGGCAGTGTAGGGCATTTGAGGCCAGTAATTACTTCTGTGGCCTTTCCAGCTGCTGCAGAGGTCTTGTGAGGTACATTCCAATAGGGGCATTGTACTCTAATGGGTCTGAGGGTCGAGTAGAGGGGAACAATGGCCTCTCTTCCTGGATGAGAACCCTTTTATGAGGTGTGCCACGTAGGGCTTCCTGACTACTGGGACGATGTGACTACCAAAGGAGAGACTACTGTCCACCTGGGTCCCAAGGTGTTTCATCACACATTTGGTGTCAAGTACATTGCTGCCTATGTGGTAGCTCATGGGTACAGAGTTTTTACCAAAGGGGATGATGCTGTACTTTTTGGCATTGAGCTTGAGGCCATGGCTCTGACACCAGGCATCTGTCTAAGTCCCTTCTGTAGGATGTCCACATCATTTGGGGATGTTACTATGGCTCCTAGTTTGCAGTCATCTGTGAACTTAAGTTAGCCAGAGGCCTTCTGTTAGCCTGTACTAAATATTAAGCTAAATGGAGTTGTTGCTGTGACTACCAGTTGTGAAAAATCTTGAAACAGCTGGGATTTCTTTAAATTATGCACAAATACAAGCAGTGATTCTGTTCACTATCTGCAATCACCTTTACTAGCATGTACTTTTTGATTTATAAACACCACATTTATCACTATTTGTAGGAAGGGATAGCTTGTAGATAATTTGATTTATATTGTTTTACCTCTAATTTTCACTGTTTGAAAGTGATGGGTTTCAGACAGGCAGACTGTCCATCTCAAAGGGCCCTAGTCATCTTGCAGAGAGGACAATCCTGAGCTTATCAAACAATCCTTTTTTGTAATTTGTTGATCTTTATGAAAAAGGGGACTGCAAATGATAGTGAACAGAAGTCAATGCATGTATTTGTGCATAATGTAAAGAAATCCCAGCTTTTGCAAGATTTTTCACAACTGGTGCGGTCACAGCAACAACTCTACTTAGCTTAATATTTAGTTGCATATTGGCAATAGATTTTATTTTTTTTAGAATTCTTTATTTGCATCGGAAAATGGATTCCTAGAAGGTGTCATTAATTTGCTAAAGCACAAGTATCTTTGTACAGTGTACTAGATACTGTGCATATTTAAAGGTAATTTGATAACTGTCAAAAGTTGGATGATTTGCATACCATTAGTAAATCCAGACTTCCCGATTACAACTGCACTTGTGCAATTGGCACACCTTGGGGAACGGTTACAAATGAGCAGACTGATGAATGTTACGAGAACAAATACATCATTTAGGAAAGTAGCGTCAGTCAGCATTCAGCAGTCTGAGGATTTAGACCATAAAAGTTAAGGAAAAAAATGATTAGGTCTACAAAGCAAATAGTGACACTGCTTTGTAATGCAATGGAGATTAGAGAATTAATTTTTTTCCACCAGAAAACCTTCAGTCTACAAAAAGGCACTTTCCCCCAAAAGAGAAAAGTTAGAAGAAAAAATAAGCAAGGGGCAGATGACAAGAATCAAAAATGAAGGATTGTAAGAAAAAACTTGACACTGCTTAAACTGCATGGCTAGCTGAACGAGAACAGTATGCCTGCAAATGTAAGGCAGCAATGTGACCAATGGTGATTAGAAGTTAGATTATTCAGATCTGATCAGAAATACTATTCTTATAATTTGAGATTCAGAGAAAACTGCATTTGAAAAGTATAATGAACATTGAATAGGGTTGTACTTGCCAGAAGCAAAAATAGGAGAAAGGCTTCAGAATGCCTTACTGTAAGGATACATTTTTATTCATGTTGGTACAAATTACATCCACAAGAACTGATTAGGGAACTTGCAGCCCTCGTAGATGGCAACTTTTGTGCAGGTGTTAGGATGTAGTTTTCACAAGTCACAGAAAGGAGAAACAGATCACTGACTTTGGTAGATACTTGCAAAAAAGTGCAGTTTTAAAAACTGGAAAAGAGCATCCAAGACTAATTTGGGGCATGTGTGTAGAGTCTGTAGACAGGATGGCATGCACTTGTCAACCTCAGGGAAGACTTTTTTGCAACAGATGTCTTGCACACAAGGCAAGATTTTTGCCAGATTAAATTTGATGCATCCTTTGGTTAATGCCAGTAGCATTTTTATTGGAAAATTTGCTACATTCCTACAATATAGTGAACCATGTTTCACAATCGATGACTGGAAACCAGTTCTGCTTGGGTATAAAACAGACATTCTAACAAGTCAGGTGGTGTTTACACAATGATCATTTTGGAACCAATTGGAGTATATAGGCCAAAGTCAAGTGTTGGTAACGGAGGAATTCATACCATGAATCAATCAAGTTTTACCATCTTTGATGTGCAGTGGCTATTGGGTTGCAAAGATTACTGTTGCGAGATAAATTACTGACATCTAAACCAGTGCACAAAAAATTAGATTAAATGGAAGCAAAACAATCTATGTCAAACTAATTGCAGTGGTGTTCAGTGGAAAAACTGCAGAAGGAATGTGGAAAGTTTTTTTCTTTCAAAAAAAAAAAAAAAAAAAAAAAAAAAAAAAAAAAAAAAAAAAAGAGTTCATCCAGATCTAAGGACACATCAGCAGGATATGCTGGAAGAGAGGAAAATTAGAGTTCGAAAACTGACTGGACAGAAAATGAGATCAAGAAAGTGGACAGTACAACAGGAAGCCATTTTATAGATGCATAAACATGCGATACAAATGGATTAAATTGAAGAAAAATAGAAGTTATGTTCTTACCATAACGTTCCATGTTAATTGTCTTCTTCTCGCCTTCTTTCTTGCTGGATGGGTTCGGAGCTGACCTCGGCTCCGACTCGGCCACTAGTGTGAGAGTTGGTTCCACCGGCTCGAGGCTCCCCTTATATCCCACAATGCTAGGCGGTATTACCTCAGATCTCATTTGTAAGCTAGGCCCAGCCAATAATAAATCCAGAACTACTGGAAATGGGAAAACCCACCTCTATAAAAGGAAAGGAAGAAGGTGACCTGAAACCTGATGAGGGCATATATGCATAGTATAGCATATACATATATATGATAGAGGTGGTAGAAAGAGAGGTCACAAACAAACTCCTCTAGGTCTGTCCAGGCTAGGGGGAAGGAGGGTGGGACGCAAGAAAGAAGGCGAGAAGAAGACAACTAACATGGAACGTTATGGTAAGAACATAACTTCTATATGTTAAGTTGTCTATCTCGCCTTCATTCTTGCTGGATGGGACCGCGTCCCTAGCACCTTGACCCGGGTGGCCTATCGGAACAGACTCTTAGTACAGTGGAACCAAAATTAGCTCCATGTCTAGAAGCTAAATCCAACTTATAATGAGAAATAAAAGTGTGAGGAGTAGCCCATGTAGCTGCTGCACAAATGGTATCAATAGGCAGCCTGTCTTGGAAAGCTATAGAGGTAGCCAAAGCTCTAGTCGAATGAGCCTTAGGTTTGTCAGGCAACTTTTGGTGTCTAATTTCATATACAAAGGAAATCAGGGATGTTAGCCATCTGGAGAGTGATACCTTCGAAACTGCAAGGCCCTTTCGGCTTTCTGCATAAGAGACAAACAACTGGTCAGTTTTTCTGATCTGTTTGGTCCTGTCCAAATAATACCTTAATTGACAATGAACATCTAGCCAATGCAATTTTTGTTCAGCCCTGTTAGAAAAGTTAGGAAAAAACACAGGGAGGTCTATGTTTCGATTTAGATTTGCCGCAGAGGCTACTTTAGGTAAAAAAGATGGATTGGTCCGTAAGGATACCCTATCCTTATGAAACAGATACGGTGGTCAACTGCTGAGTGCATGAAGCAGTGAGACCCTTCTAGCTGAAGTAATGGCTATCAGAAAGAGTTTTCCAGGATAGCAATTTCATTGAACAGGAAGCTGCAGGTTCAAAACGGGGAAGAATCAAAGATGTGAGAACTAAATTAAGGTCCCAAGAAGGAGGAGGAGTTCTTATAGGAGGTTTAAGAAAAACTCCCTTCAAGAAAGCTTTGCAAAGCTTGTGAGACATGGCAGAATCTGAGATGCCCACATGAAAGTTAGATATAGCTGCCAATTGAACTTTAAGGGTAGAAGGAGATTAACCTGCATGGAAAAGTTCAGCTAGAAAATCAAGGACTGTTTGGATGGGAGCAGTGAAAGGATCTATGTCCTTTCCTTGAGCCCAATAGGCGAAACGTTTCCACTTACTCAAATAAATCTTCCGAGTGGAAGATTTACGGGAAGCTATCAAAATATCTCGAACACAGTGAGATATTTGAGGAAGCCTGGCTAAGGTTGGAACTGGAGGAACCAAGCAGTGAGGTTCAGAGAGGGGAGGGAGCGATGTAACTGACCCGATTGGATCAAAAGATCTGGAACTAGGTCCAGATGCCAAGGTTGCTCCAACAGAAATTGATGTAGAAAGGGGAACCAAACCTGTCGAAGCCAGTAAGGAGCAATGAGGATCAATGAGGCCTTCTGAGCGATAGCTTTCTGTATCACTTGAGAGATTAGTGGGAAGGGAGGGAATGCATACAGAAGTCCCCGGGGCCAAACTTGGACTAGAGCGTCTCTGCTGGGCTGGCCTGGTAACGGGAAGAGGGTGAAATAAATCTTTGCACTTGCTGTTTTGGGGAGTAGCAAAAAGGTCGCAGCAAGGCTGACCCCACTAGAGAAAAATTTTCTCCAAGATAGAATCTTTCAGAGACCACTCGTGAGGCATGAGGATAGCTCTGCTCAACTTGTCCGCAATAAGATTGGACTTCCCGGGGATGTGCGTTGCTATCCGAAAACACTGAGAAGAAATCACCCATTGCCACAGTCTGAGTGCTTCTCAACATAGGGGGTAGGACCTGGTTCCGCCTTGTTTGTTGATATACCACACTACAGACATGTTGTCCGTCTGAATTGCTATCGTTCCCAAGGGAAGAGAGTCTTGAAAGGTTTGCAACGCTAAAAGCACTGCTCTCATCTCTAGAACATTTATATGCAAGTGGCGTTCGTCTGGTTGCCATATGCACTGGACTGTTCTGCCCTGATAATGCCCCCCCCCACCCGATCAGGGAGGCGTCCGTTGTCAGAGTAGCAACCGGAGGGGGAGGGACAAAGGGTCTTCCTAGGAAGAGCTGGGGGGAAGAAATCCAAAGATGATTCATGCATGCTTGCGTAATCACAATGGTGTGGGACATCGGAAGTTGTTGGTACGACCATTGTGTGAAGAGCATCCATTGAAGGATTCTCATGTGAAATCTGGCTAATAGAAGTAGAGGGATAGCAGCCGCCATAATCCCCAGTACTTTTAGAACTAATCTGACTGACTCTGTTGCTGTGGAAGAGAAGGGAGACCAGTTTGTGTATGTCTGCTATTCTTTGGTCTGTGAGTCTTGCAGACATGTTGACTGTGTCTAGATTTGTGCCTATGAAGGTAATAGCACGACAAGGCGACAAAACAGACTTTTCGCAATTTGGGATACCTAACTTTTAAAAAATGCGAAAGGTGTAGTCTCTGGCAAGTAGAAGAAGATGCTTGGTAGGAGCTGTGAGGAGCCAGTCGTCTAAGTATGGAAACACCTGGAATCCTTGACGTCTCAGGTGAGAAGCTACCACTGCCATGCATTTGGTAAACACCCAGGGGGCAGTGGTGAGTCCAAAGGGCAGGGCTCTGAATTGAAAGTGACTGGTTCCCAGCCTGAAGCGGAGGAATCTCCTGGAGCATCTGTTCATTTTTATATGATAGTACGCATCCTGGAGGTCTATAGAGCACATCCAGTTTTCCTTTCCCAATAGGGGTAGGATGGATTGTAGCGTGACCATCCGAAATCTTGTTTTCTTGACAGACTTGTTCAAGATACTGAGATCTAAAATGGGTCTCCAGTCCCCCGTTTTCTTTGGAACCAGTAGATTCCAGATCCTTGCTGGTCTGCTGGCACTGGCTGAATGGCTCTTTTTGCAAGCAACTTTGATATTTCCAACGCTGCTTTATCCCTTTGAGCGGGTGGAACATCTGGAAGGGATTTTTTTGATTGATTTTGAATGCGAAAGAACGGAATGGAATAGCCTTCGGAAATGATAGACTGTACCCACTTGTCTTGCGTTAGGGATCGCCAGGCTTCTGGGTACAGTGACAATCTTCCCCCGACTGCCTCCGAAGGTGGACAGTCAGGCAACACCTCAGGGATGCTGGAAGGGCTCATCGGAAAAGGTTTCTCGATTGCCCTGGTTCTGCGGACCCCCCTGCCTCTAGGGCGACGTCTACCATTATTGTTCCCCCCTCTGCCTCTGGAGGGGAATAGACTCTGTGCGTCAGGCAAAGTCCCTTGAGATTGTTTGCGGAACCACATTTTCCCACTTTTCTGGCCTTTGGGGTAAGGCCTAGAAGGAGTAGAAAAACGGACTCCGACGGCAGAAAGAGTTTTGCCATCCGTCTCGCACCTAGTCAAGGCTTCTTTCACTTGAGGACCAAAGAGGGATGATCCATCAAACGGGGAATTAGTGAAAGACGTTTTAAAGGGGTCCGCAAAATTGCATAGCTGCATCCAGGCATGCTGGCGTAAGGCCACACCTGTCCCTGCGGCTCTGCTCGCTCCATCAGCCGCATATGAAAGGAGGCGCATGGAGGAGTTAGCTATAGAATTTAGGGTAGCCAGCTGAGCGTTCATCTTGTCCTGAAAACCCACAGCTATAGGATCCTTTAACATCTCACTCGCTTCCTTGATAAAGTCTCTTTGAAGACGAGTGAAATGACAGAGGTAGTTCAGCGAACGCATAGCAAAGGTCGCCGACGAAAACATCCGCTTCCCGTACCTGTCCATAGACCTAGATTCCTTGTTAGGAGGATGGACAGGCACCGAAGGATCAGCTAGCTCCTTCTTGGCTGCAGCTACCTCCATGACATCCACAGAAACTCCCTTAGTCAGAAATTGCTCATCTGCTGGTGCTGTGAAAAACTTTGAAGGTCTCCTGGGGGTGGGGTTCAGAGTCCGGAGCCGTCCAAGCCTTTTTAGCTACCACCTGCATGAGGGGGTCAAAGGGGGGGGCACCCAGGAGGTGGAAGGGCGAGAGCCAAACCAAGATGCACAGATTCATCCTCCGAAGGGTTAAGGGCTGGCCAATTTCCCCTCTGTTTCAGGATCTCTAGAATGTCTGCAAAGGAGACATCTTCAGACGGGGAACGGGGGGAACCCTCGGAATCTTCTAAATCCGTGTCAGAGGTGACAGACTCAGGTGAGTCTATGTGCTTCCTCTTGCACTTTCTCTTCCTTGGGGGCTCCCCTGCCAATTCAGGAGAGGCCTCGGAAGAGGATGAGATCCCCACAGGGGATTCTTGAGGAGCTGGCTCTCTGCGGTCTGGGATGAGGGAGTGAGCAGACAACCTGAGGCACCGAAGAGGGAGGGACGGACGGACGGAGCCGACTGTGGTGGTGAACCGGGTTCCAACACACTCCACATGACCTCGAAGGCACCTCTGTCAGGCAGAGCCATTTTCATTTCTGCCTCACTGATACTAAGGATCAGAACCTGACTGTCACTATACAAGCTTGTGTCAAATCGAACTCTAGCTTCACCCTTACCCAAACTGCACCACCCCTTCTAACTCAGATCTTGTTTGCACCCCATAGAAAGAAAAATATAATTTTATGGAAAGCTTTAAGAGTAGTAAAATACTGGAAGGAAGGACAAAGCCATATCTGCAGCCAATACAAGGAGAATACCTCACAGAAGGCTTGCTGCACAATACAATGGAAGGGGGTTGGTAGGAAGGAAAGGGAGGCAGAAATGAAAATGGACACAGATGGAACGTTGAGAGTACATAACTATCAGATGTCAATTTTCATTTTTTGACAAGTCACCAGTGGATTCCCCAGGCGGCCTCAAGGAAGAATATTCTTGAGCACCATTGAGCCAAATGATGCCCTACCCCTAGAGACCAAGTCCTGCTTGTATTGAGGTATGAAAGTATGAGAATCCCAAGTCGCTGCTGCACAAATACCATCCAAGGAGACTTATGAAAAGCTTAGAAGTTGCTAATGATCTTTTAGAGTGGGCACATACTCGCTTTTGACACTAATTTATTTTTAAACGAAGGAAATAGAGAAACTTGACAATTTATCCAACTAACTTTCAGCAAGAGTCAAACAGGTCTGACTTTCTAAATTGTTTTGTTCTGTGCAAATAAAAATGCAACTGTATGAACATCTAGTGAATACAAGTATTCTCCTTTACTGGCATAATTAGGGAAAACTGATAGGTTGAGAAATTGGTTATGCTTAGTCAGAAACTTCTTTGGGCAAAAAGGATGCACGAGTTCACAATGCAACTCTGTGAAAAATTAAGTATGGAGGTTGCACCAAGGCCTAAATTTCAGAAATTCTTCTGGCTGAAGTAATGGCTACCAAAAACAACATCTTTGAAGAAAGGCTTCAGATCGTAAGTACTTGCAGATTTCAAAGGGAGAAAAGGTTAAGGCCTACAGTACTAGAGTTAAGTTTTTGACACAAGTGAAGACCCATTCAGGCTAGTATGATAGCCGAACTTTGTGGATGAGCTGGCCCCTTGACTAAAACAGCAGGGCCAATAATTCCAATACAGAATGAACCAGAGCCACAAAGAGGTAAACATTATTTTGAAAAGCCCAGTGGACAAGTCTTTCACCTGCTATGATAAATTTGTCTTGTGGATGGTTTGAGGGAAGAAAACAGAATTTGGCAAACAGTGGTAGAGAGCATTGGTTATCTGGCTACTACTGGAAATGGAGATACCAGGCTATCTTGAGGTTCAGAAGGTCTGGGTGAGACAGGTCTGGATCTGGGTATAGAATTTCAGGGCTGATTAGATGAGGACAAAAGGGAACCAAATTTGTCAAGGCCTAAAGGGAGCAATGAGAATCACCTTGCTCTTCAATCTGACAGCTTTCTGCAGGAAGTTTGCTTTTACAGGAATGGGGGGTATGCATACAGAAACCCAGGCAGCCAATCATGAACAGCATCCCTCTGTGACTGCCCCTGTGGGAGAATTGGGGCAAAGTAGCTGCTGCACTTGTTTAGGGGATAGGCAAAATTGTCATAGCAAGGCTGGCCCCATGTGCAGAAATGAGGGGCCACTCATGAGGCAGTAGAATGGGTCTGCTAGCATGTGGATTTCCCCCAAGATGTTTTGCCAAAATAAAGACTGAAGAGATTGCCCATTGCCAAACCCTTAGTACTTAGACAGAGGGTATGACTTGGTTCCTCCTTGTTTATGTACAAAGCCACTGACATTGTCTGTGTATTGCAATTGTCCCCAAAGGAAGAGCTTCCTGAAAGGCTTGCAACTAAAAGCACTTCTAGAATTGAGAGAACATTGATATGCAGCTCAGCCTTGTCGGGGGACCACGTGCCTTAAGCCATCTTTCCCAGATAATGCCCCGCCACACACACACACACACACACACACACACACACACTACCTGGGAAGCATCTGTGGTCACCATGGCCTTGGGCTGAGTATGGACAAATAACCAGCCTTGAAGTTGTTCCAACTGGATCCATAACATCAAATGTTTTATTGCACGAGTTGGCAATTTTTATTGGAGCAGATAGGGACAACTGCAGAATGGAACATTGAGATGGCAGTTTCTACTTAATTCATGTGAAACTTTGCCAGAGGTAGAAGGGGAAAGCAACCATCAATCCTAGCACTTTTAGGAAGAGGTGGGCTGAAGCTGTGGTAATGCAAATAAATTGTTTACTTGCCATCTTAATGTCTGAATCCTGGAGAGAGGCGGGGCACCACTGTAAACCCAGTGTCCAGAAGTGCTCCAATGAATTCTATGGACAGAGCTGGTTAAGCAGAGACTTTTGAGGTACAAGTTTGAATCACCTTTTCCCTTGCCATAAGTTGGTGCATGGTCGTGGGAGGAATGAGTCAGTGCAGTCTGAGGTGAGCTGCTACCACTGCCACACATTCAGTGAACACCCTGGGGGGCTATGGCCAGACCAAAGGGCAGTGTTCTAACTTGTAATGACCAGCTCCTAGCTGGAATCATAAAAATCTCCTGGACCTTCTTTATGAGATATAGTATGCCTCCTGGAGATCTACTGAGCAGATCCAACAGACCTAATCGTGACCCATCTGGAACTCAGGTTGCAGAGATCCAAAATTTGTCTCCAGTCCCCATTTTTTTGGGCACTAAAAAGCTCTGGATTTTTTTTGGTCCACAGGTACCTCTTGGATGACTCAACAGCTTTATCCAAATTATATCCTCTGCACCCAATTGTTATTTTATTTCTACCCAGGCTGCCTGCTGCAGTGATACAAGCCCCCCCCCCCACCTCCAGAGGGGGACAATTGAGGAGTGGTGGAAGGGTTTTACCAAAGAATGGCTCTCTGGAACATTGATGTTGCAGGCCTCCTCTGCTGCAAGAGCAGCATTTGAACTCCCCCCTCGGCCGGGGGGGGGGGGGGGCTCCACATGTGTTCTGGAAATCCTCATGGACCTCAAGGCAAGGGTTGCTCAAGCACAGACATGCTTCTCGAACATTTCTATTTCTTATGACAGCTTGTTGGAAGAGGGGGTGGACAGATGTACTCAAGTTCCTTTCTGGTGGCTGGCTCCACAACCATGGCATCAACCGGTGAACCTTTAGACCAAAAGGGCTTTGTTTCTGGTGGGGACACATTCTCTGGTTTCCTTGGAATGAGATCAACGGTGTCATCTAGGAAGCAGATGAGCAGGAACCAAAGAAGCTTCCAGTAACAAGATTCCTCCAAAGGGTTGCTGGACTTCCAGCCACCTCTATTTAAAGATCTGTCTCCAAACAAGATATCTTCAGGTGGTGTCCATGGGGACCTCTCACCTCAATCTGTATATTCTGACAGATTCAGGGGAATCAATATTCCTCTTGCATAACCTATTAGGGACTTCATTAGTGGGAGACTCTGGGGAAGTATCAGAAGTGGAACACCTTTGTGTAATGTTTAATTTTGGTAAATGCTGCCCCTGTAGAGGTTAGTAGAGTCTCATGGTGCAGAGACAGGGGAGCAGAAGATGTAGTACCTGAAAGGGAAGGCAAAGACTGAGGGGTAGACAAAAGCTCTCCAGTACTATCCTGAAAGCAAACTGTCCCAGAGGGATAAAACTGATCTGAAAAATAAGCCTCTGATCTGTAGTCCTTCCCTGCTCTGTGGATATCCACCCAGGGGCCAAAGCTGGATCCAAACTGATCACAGAGATGCACGGATGGCTCCGAAGTTCCCGGAGTTGAATGCCACACCTTGAATCTGACGGGACAAGCTGGTGTACGAACTCTGGATCACACTGGATCAAAACAGCTCAGAGCAAGTCTCAGATCCAGGGACAGTAAGGTCCTCATATCCTAAGCAGATGGAGGTGGACAACTTGGATCCTATGGCTCTGAAACATGGGCTGGAGTCAAGAGAAGGAACTAACAAAGGGGTTTCTGACATTTTAGAGCTTCCCGACCTGCTGGAAGAGGAGCCAAAAAGGGGACAGACTGGCTTGCACTGAGAGCAATTTCCTCACTAGCCTCTACATCTTCAGTTAGGCTATTGGTTGAACGGGCAGACAAAGCAGACAGGACTTCGATCTTTCCAAAAAGGGGATGGGATCCTTGATGAAAAGAGATCCACCGAAGGAGAATATCTTGTTCTGGGTAAGATACATTGGAGGTCTTTGGATTAGACGAATCCTGCTTTTTGGAGACTTCAGATCCAAAGAAACCATCAGATCTGAGGGAGTGGTTTGACTGTTGGATCCGATACAAGAGCTAGATCGGAGAATGGCCTTTACTGATTTTGAGGAAGTAGAAGAGGAGTTAGAAGAAAGAGCACCTTTTTAGGTTTTACCCTTTTAGATTCCTCTTTCTTTGGACTGGTCCAGACATGGCAAAAGACAAGTGTGTGTAGAAGTCAATTTAGTATTAATTTCAGTGATCTGCCAATGCTATGGTTAAACACATGGCAAACTGCACAGCTCTCTGAAGTGATGAGGACCTAGACAGAAGACAGTGTCAGCATCTGAAAGAGGAATCTTCTGTCCACATTTCGGACATTTTTTAAACACCGCAGGGCTTTCCCTAGTCAGCCAGTTTTGGAACAAAATGAGAACACCACTCACCAGTAATGGTGACTTGAGAACACTTGGTCAAGAATTTACACCATTATATCCGTTATTTACTAGGTTCTACAAATATGGGGAGATTCATCAGGACTTGAGACACGCACTTGTTAAACTTGTCTTTAAGGGAAAGTAGGATAAACCAAGAATCCCAAACCCATAATTTTACTTTCCATGTTGTGAATTATATGAAAGTTAGAACTGGAAAGATTGGGGTTTGAAACCCTATTATAACAAGCATATGTTGAAAACAGATCTATTACCACATGTAACATGATGTTCTACAACAGCTATGAAAAATCTGTATAAATCACAGCACAAGTTAAACATTTAATAGGGTCATACACAAGTAAATCAAATCAGAACTAGGTAGTCTTGATAAGACGGACAGCTGCATGGCTCACAAACAGGATTAAAATAGCTGAACTTCAGTGTCATACATTTAACAGTAGACCTCATTCAGATGTATAGTGCATTTCGAGACAACCTCGAGGAATGTTTGGTGTTATCAAAATCAAAACATGAACAGAATCACAACCTTAAAGAAATCTTGTGTACAAGATTCTAGAGAAGTACTAAATTTAGTCCAAGTGTAGCTGGTGTGGAGTAGACTACAAAATTACATTAAAGCAACCACTAGTTTATTTAACAGTCTGGACAATTATGGGCATTGGCAGGCTAGAAAAACATTGCCAGTGCTAGAAATATTTTTATGTACAAGCACAAAAATCCTTGTGAGCAGTTCCTTACACCTCATAAGACAGCACATTATCTGTCCAAGGGCATCCAAAGCCTTTAACTTGGAAAAGGCATGTGGAAAACACTAGCCCTGCAAATGCCAAACATTTCTAAAAGAATCTCACCTCAAAGTGCACAGCACACAAAGCCCTCTGGGAAAGCATGGTGCTCCCACCAAATAGCAAACTACAGATTGGAAAGGCTGTTAAAATATATTAACTATCAAGATTCATAAGAAATGAAATATTTGAAAATGGAATGTGTGAGAAGATGAACACTCGGGAAAAACAGCTATGGACAGGTCAGCAACCAACTAATGAGGGAAGAACTCAAGGGAAAGTGAACAGTCCTGGGAGAATAAGCCAATCAACCCCACAGTGCACCACTGCCGAAATATCTGAGGTAATGCCATTAAAATAATGCAGACCATCAGGGCTTACGGAAGCAAGCCTGTGAGGAGTTCTGCCACTGGGTTATTTTAAGTGCAACAGAGCATCACCCCCAACAAAAGTTTTGTAAAATAGCAAATCTCATTCTTGGCACATACAGCTGGTTAATCGTGGCTTTGTAAAGCAATTTGAAAAGTACCTCCCTGGCAAAGATTAACATGTTCAGGCAAAATACCCAAAGGAGTGGTAATGCAAAGTTTTACTCAAACTTGCAGGTTCGAAGAAAACAGAGTCCAGTCATGAACAAAACAGCAGAAATTCAAAAATAAATCTTTATTTGTTTCAGGTAAAGTTCAAGTCGCATTTCCTGGCCTCTTCATGCAACTTTTTATTTTCAAATATAATTTGACCCCTTTTCCAAGACCACAGTGAAAACTAAATGCTGCAGAATGGTAAAATAATTCAATTCTTCAAATGAACACAAGTGCCACATAAAAAAGCTTTCAGTACACAATCAGCAGTGTTACAAGAAAAAACTCAAATCTTTCCATTTCTATCAAAACCACATTCTGGTGGTCCAATACAAAAGGAGCATTTTTTAGACTATGCCACAGCACAGTTTAATTCTACACAGCTGTCCAAACACAAATTGCAAAACAAAACACATCTGTAAAACAGTTTTTTTTTTAAACAAAACACCATAACAAAAAGATAAGCACAGAAAATTTCCTATGATCGTTTGGTGTCCTCTTGCACAGCAAAGTAACCCTTGGTTGCTCAAAACTTGTGTATCAAGTTCCCACAGAAACTACCAAGATACAAAGCTGTAAACAAAAACCGATGCTGTAAAATGAATACCAGACACATTACAATTTGTTCTAGTAGCAATACAGCAGGCTTTTTAGAAAAGTGTACTGCGCTGAATAAAATGCAGAACTGCTGATCAATATTGGATACCATCCACCTTCCATATGAAAGGAAAAAAAAACATAAGTGCCATGTACCTCCCTACATTTAGTTCATATCTGCTATCACAAGTACCTTTCAAGAATTTGTATTACAACAGTTAACACTTCACTAAGGCTGCTTTTAAATACTTCATTTTGTTTTATTATTGCATTAAAGTAAAATCATCTTTTGCCATCAATAAAGTTGGGCTAATCAGCATTTTATGTGCAAACATAGGAACCAGGTCTAGAACATTAGTCAATTATCCAAAAACAAACATTTTATATAGAAATTGCAAAAAAGATGGTACCAGTTTATATTTCCATGCAGACTAGATAAATTGTCTTTTGCACTCAAGATACCTGGGACAGTATGAATATACATGGGTGCCAACTTTGTGCCAATACCTTCCTTTCTCCAGCACAGCTACCAGGCATACAGAATTTCAGCAATTCTATTTTAGCCAGTAAAGAAACTTTCGCTTCTGAACTGCACACAATCTATGCAAACAAGGAAACCTGGTGACAGGGAAAATTCAGTGTCCAGTTTTTTTTATTTTTATGTTTTTGCACACCTGTACTTTTAGTTCAAAATAACACCCATGGCAGTCTTACAAAGTCAGATCTGGATTTTGTACTTTCAAAACAGGAAGGGCAGCAGACAATGTTTTGAACAGGACTCCCATTACTATTGGCAAAAACACAGCATAATTCCTTGACAGTTGAAGGGTACCATTTTATTCTAGACTGCATTCTAAACAAAAGTGAAGCCCTTTGTAACAAAAAGAATCTACATAATGGAATTACAACAGAACCACATGATTTAAGTGCCAACTCTTGTTACATAACTTCATATACTACTGAAATATGTGGGAGGCATGGGCCAATTAACAGATGCCCATGGCAAATGCACATCAACCAATATTCTTCCCTATTCAAAAGGGAATTAATGCAATGATCCATTGGACTGATTTCAAATGTGCAGCATCCAACTGTAAAATCCATACGACTAAAACCTTAACCCTTCATACTACAAATTCAAAAGGAACAGAGTAAAAATAAGCTCTTGTCTACTGCTCAAGACAGGACCACCCTGATGGGATAAGAATCTCTGCCACAAATGATTAGCATAACTCATCACAAGTGGAATCTCAAAAGCAATACAATGGCAGGGATTTTAGATTACATGAATCTTGATACAATACGACTGAAGAGCATTCACCTTAACTTACACCCAAAATCAGTACAACGTGGCCTTGTGAAAGAAATGCAAGTTTTCCTGAACTTTTTCAATGAATTTAGTGTGGATTTTGGACAAATCACAGGAAAGATTTAGCACTTTCATAAAGCTTCTAACACAAACTTCAGATTCTGATGAAGTTTGTTACAAGCTTTATGAAAGCACCAAATCTTTCCTGTGACTTTTCAATAAATTGTATAATGTGGTTTGGACTCAGTTGCAGTTTTCCTTCTGCTTTCACTTGTTAGAGTAGGTTTTCCTGAACCTTGCTTTTTACCCCACCTATTGAAAGTTCTTATTGCTTTTAATGAAGAGGCGGTGAAGTGCCTAGATCTTAAGAGGATAAAGCAGTCATACAGCACTTAAGATGCATCTGGCTACAAAAGTCAAAAGAAAGCTTTAATAGGAAGTAATCTGTGTTCATGGTAAGTGCTCACTGCATGCAACACGTATCCTGGTGCTATATTTTAAACCAGACTTCAGTCATACTGGTTAACATTAAAGGCACTGGCCTATGCCTTACAAATGAGAGAAAGCAAAACTTAGGCACATAACTATAGCAGTTATGCAACCCTCCTGCTGCAGTATGATTCTGTCATGAGATTCCAGCTGCTAAGTAACTTATCTCCCATACCAGAATATAATGGAAATTTTGCAGTCAAGTGTCTTGGTCATTTTCAAGGAAACGTTAAAATGGCACTCATGTAGCATTAAACTACAGCAGTCCACCCCAGATGAATTTTCATCATAGTAATGTTAATGCGACTGAGTGAATTACAAGTTTTCCTACAAAGTAGAAAAACCTTTACAGAAGCTTTATGGCCAAGTACGAGAATACTATAGCAACTTATGTTACGATCACATTTGCCTAACCAAAGTCTGTAGCAGTTTCATTGTAACCACTTTTGCATATTGGTATCAGTATGTAAGAACAGACGCTTTCTGTACAGTAAATGGGGCAAATGGGTGAGCCATGGTCCTAGTCAACGACTTTTTGCTATCAGTATGCTGCCACGTCCTACCTTTCACCTTAAAGGTGAGCAGTCCAGTCAAGTTTCAGTTTAGCCTGAAATTCTGGACACTTGCTAGTAATTTTGGGGGCTTTCAGTACTGTAAACTGATGAATTCAAAACACCTGTGGCATGCCTTCAGAAAGGCAGTATAGGATCAAAAATGAAAAGCATTGGTTATAATCAAGCTGTTAAAACAGAGACTGAACAGAATTTGCATTTTTGCAGAGTAACTTAAATGATTGGTTTCCTCAAATCACCATTTGCTGGGTAAAAGGGAAAACTGCTCTGTCATCTGCTCTTCTACCTCCAAAAATGAGTCAAATATTTGTTCATTTTAAAACCAGTCAGACTAACAGTAAACCTTTTCTGCCAAGATCACTAGTTTTAAGCTAGCAGGTCAATGGTATTTCTGCATTTTTTAGAACTGCCAAACAGCTATCTTGCTGAAAGCCTATATATGGCTACTCAATTTCCCCACCAATACTAAACTGCATTTCATTACATTCCTTATAGTCACCATCAGTGATGCTGATATTTAACCTTTCCCAAAAGTGGGCTGCTGGTACATGACTGTAGAGCAAACAGTCACCTTAGAGGATGGGAGCAGCATCCTGTTGATTCATGCATTTTACCTTACAGGAGGATTTTCTCAATATTATTTGACACACAACTAAGTGCTTAATCTCCAAACCAAAGTCCACCACACTTAGCAATGTAGAGGAAGGAATATGGCAAATGGAACACTATCTGGAAACATTTAAGCTTACGATCAAAAGGCAGCACTGTAAGGCCCAACTCAAACATGTCCCAAGGTATTTAATACACAAATATTCCAGTACAAACTCAATTTCTGAGGAGAGTACTGCTTAAAGGGTTATTGCAGAGTTTGCCTGACAAGAAGTCAGGCATGCCCAATTTCATTGGGCATTTAATGTTCATACAGCCAAACTGATGTTAATGTTGTAGAAAGTCCTACAATTCTAAGTCTTAGGCCAGATCATTACTTCCCTGCAATTGTAAACCAGACAAGGAGTTACTGAACAAAGGGAAAATTTCAAATGGAATGCATATCTAGTACAGCACTAAAGTGTCTGGTTTACCGAAGTTGTAGACGCAGCTTCTACCATTTTGATGGATAGCAACCTTATCAGTTTGGATAACTGCTAATTTTGGTAGTACTCAAAACAGAATTTCAGGACCCAAGAATCAACAAGTGCACTGATTAGGTTAAGCTTTCAACAAAATTAAGTCTCACCAGGCCCTAATACAACTTGCACTACATTATCAGCTTCAACCACTGTGCTATACACAGCATCCAAAAACATGGAAATAAAATGGGAATCTTCAGACACTATGCATACTTTAGAAATTAAAGATTAGGCCATCCTCACTGCATTTCAAAGTTTAAGAATCCCCACAAAAGTTGCAAGTTTAAGAATCCTTTCACAAAAAGGACACTTGAGAGCACTACAAAAAGAAAAACATGCACCATGTGATCAACTACCCATATCCCACAGAGACGGGAAGCTTAAAATTACTGAAAACCCTTTCCAGTTCAATTATAAAATGAGCTTATGGACCATCTTGAGGCACTTTTCAAGCAGATCAGCCTTAACTATGAACATATACAGCACTGCTTAAAAAGTGGCATTTACAGTGCCACAACATTGCTGACAATATGCTATTTAGCAATCCAAACTGACAGCTGCTTGTGGGTTCTGGAAAGAGTTCACAAAGTCTTTAATGAGAGTAGGAATTGATTTATTAGCTGCAAGACAACCATGTATGATATGAATGATCATAAGCTGCTGGACTATTTGCTATGTAATAATTACTGAAGTTCATATCACTAACATGAGGTGCTGGCTGGTAGTAGCAAGTCACGCCGCTAGTGTTAGGAACAGTAGGCAACTGGCCCATTTCACGCAAAGCGAGGAAAGCTATCAGATTTAGAGTCTGCCTTCGTTCATGTCCCATAAGACATACAGTACTTTCATTTACTACCCTATATAGGATTAAAAGGTAATCACATTTGCTCTTTTCCTCTTTACTGAAGTGGTTGTGAAGGTAAGTTTCCAACTTTCTTTGCTGATCTACAATATCAGGAAAGTCTATAAAAAACCTTGAGCACATATACCGTTCTAATGTTTTAACTTCCTCATCAGCTGGTTTGAAGTCCCGCACTAACAGATTGCAATACTTAAGCAGTCCACCACCTCGGATCTCTTCTGGATTCTTTGTGGCAATTAAGTGATTTTCAAGGTGGTACAAGGCTTCCTGAAAGTTACCATACACACTTTCTCCAACTACAGTAGGGTGAAAGTGTTCAGTCATTGGGTTTTCTGCACAATCATAATACAAAAGCATAGAGTCCAATACAATCTGAAAAGAGTCAACACTAAACTCAAACTGACGGCGTAGTGAATCTACAAATTTCAGTTCAACATTTCTTCCATCTTTATTGGACAAGGAAATCAAACTCCACCTGTCAGTTTCTGTGGAGACTTTAACAAGCTTTTGAACATAAGCTTCTTTAAGAGTCATGGGGGTAAGTTTATTCTTATTGACTCCTTCTGGAAGAAAGTCCAACAGTGAACCCAAAACAATGTCTCTAATAAGCTGGAACTCTACTTCACTTGGAAGTTCCACTGCAAATATTAGATCCAAATCCTTGTAACTTAAACCATTATCCTTTACCAAAACATGACTTGCTGCAGACCCATTCAGACGGACATCTTTGACTTTAATGCCCTCGACGTCTAACCTACACCGAACCTTGCGAATAATGTCCTTAAGTTGGATTTCCAGAGTTGGGAAGTTTCCACGTCCATGGACTGGAACAACTTCTGTTAAAACCTTATTTAGATTTCTGATCTGCTCCCAGCTTAGGACGCTTGAACGCTTACAAACCCCATCACCATTGTTGCAATTTTTTTCTGCCATGTTAGTTTCTTTAGATGTTCTGAAAGAAAAAACATGTAACCTTTATCAAGCTTGGAAAAAGCTACACAATTACATTTTGCAAGACAAAATTTATCAAAACAGGCCATTTTAGAGGACAAATACTGATTATTAAAAGCCTTAACATAAATGGAAACCTTAAGTTACCAATCCGAACTCCAGTTCCCTAGAAATCATGCATTTGAATAGATTCAAACATCACACTGAAGACCTGGGTTTCCTTACCATTGAAGGTAAGGTGCTATGTATTTAACAAACCCTAACCTTTGCATTAACTGTGCCAGTAACATTTAGCACCACTTAAGTGCAATATACATGCACAGATGTGCAGGACTGCAACACTGTATATTTGCATAGAATTAAGGTACTTACCACAAAGATTACCTTAGTCTGTACTCAGCTATGGACTTTGCCACAGGTTGACGTCCCAATTCAAGAGTTTCCAAGACTAGTTCCTCCCCTTCCCCAGATCTTGGGGAGCAACACAAGGCTTCATTGACAAGAGACTTAAATCCAAAACATCCCCATGGCCTTCCCCTCATTCTTACACTAGGGTGGGGGAAATTATGGGTTGGTGTGCTGAAGAGGATACAAATTATGGCAAGTACACATCATTCTGGATAGGAAAGTTATGGCTCAGCACAAAGATTCCAAAGTATGGTGGCTCCAAAAGCAGACTATTCTTGAAAAAACATCTAGTTCATATCTTGTGAAAGGAAAAGGACCAGGTCACAGCCATATCTACTCCTTGTCCACCCCAGTGGGATTAATATTAGGATACTTGGAAAATCCAAGTTACGTACTCACCATAACCATGCAGGTGTGTTGTCCATTTTCAATCAACGACTGGGTATGTGATCTGACTGCTGCATACACTACACTTCTTGATGCAAGTACAGCTATTCCCCCTACCCACAATGCCCCAGTCAACTAAATTCCTTGAAGTTTTCAGTCTTCCAGATCCTAAGATAAAGAAACAGCACAGTTGTGGCCCTAATATCCACAAGGTCACTCCAGATAACAGGGAAGGAGGGTGGGGAGTTAATGAAAATGGACAGATGCATAGTTATGGCGAGTACATAACTGGATGTTGTCCTTTTCACTCTTGCCTAAAGTTGTCCTTTGCCTAAAGTTGTCCTTTGCCTAAAGTTGTCCTTTGCCTAAAGTTGTCCTTTGCCTAAAGTTGTCCTTTTCACTCATTCCTAAAGAGTATTCCACCTGGTAGCTACTGCATAATGCAATCAATGGAATTTCTAGACCAAGAGGCAGAAGAGGTTGCCACGGATCTAGTACAATGTGTTTTAGGAGGCTTTGACAGGGAAAGGCATTGCCAAGCATTACAAAAATGCAACCAGTAATCCATTTGGTCAGGGTAACTTTAGAAACTGGTGATCCCAATCTGTGTGGGTAGAAAAACAGCTGTTCCAACTCCTTGAAATCCTTTGTTCTGTAGACATGCACATCTAAAATATGTAGCATGTACTCTCCCTTAGAAAAATTAGGGAAGATAAGCAAATTGATACTTGATTCTGGTGCCACCTTCGTAAGGGTGATAAGTTTATAAAGTAACTATGAAAAATAACCCAAGTGGATTTGGAGAGCCTGGAGTTCAGAAGCCTGCCTCCCAGATGTAATGGCTACTAAGAATGCTTTTCCAAGACAAAAATTAGCTGATAGTTCAAAGGGTTCAACCCTAGCAGTAAGACTTAAATCCCAAGGTGGTGATGGGTCTTTCATTGGCGGTCCAGTTAAGGTGCCTTTTAGAAAAGCCTTGCACAATTTGTTAGACCAGAGAGGAAACTTGAGTGAAAACTAGATACAACAGCCAATTAACTATAGAAAAACTAGCACCTTTTTGAAATTCAAGAACTGAATTTTTCAGAGCAGTTAGGATCAATTTCTTTTTGAAGGGCCCAAACTGAAAATCCTATTTACTCCAGTAGATCTTCCTTGTAGAAGCTTTGAAGACAGAAATATTTGAAATGGGGAGGAAAGCCTAGGCTGTCTAGCTATCAATAGAATTGGAGAAACCATGCTGTCATTTTGACGTCTTGAATATCTGGATGCTTCATCCTGGAGGGATGAGAGAAGGTCTGGACTGGGGGGGGACAATACCCATGCAGGATACCAAAGAGGAGACCTAAGGTACAGGAATCACACTTGGTGAGGCCAAAAGTGGGATAACTAAACTCTTCAACCAAATTGCTTTCTGTAAGCATTTTGGAATAGGAGGTAATGAGGGATACGCAAAGAGGAGACTAGCGGGCCAAATCATGGACTAGGACATCTAAGTGACTCTGCCTGAAGGAGGATTAGGGAAAAGGATCTGCTGCACTTGGAGACGCAAAGAGATTACAGAAGATTCACCTAATCAATGGAAAATCCTCTCCACAGCTGACTGAGACCACTTGTGAGGCATCAGAATAGACCTGCCAAGTTAGTCCACTAGTACACTGGATTTCCCCAGTATGCACTGCCATAAGAAAACAGCTGGAGGAAGTCACCCACCGTCAATCCCACCCACTGTCAATCCCAAGGCCTCTCAAAGGAGATAAGATTGGGTTCTCCCCTGCTTGTTGATGAACTAAACAGACATGGTATGTATTGCAAAGGTCCCCAGAGAAGAACATTTGACTGGAAAAAAGATAAACGATGATTTGCCACTGAACCTAGAGCCTGAAGGACAAGTCTGGCTGGAAAAGGGTGAAGAATTTGCTGTACCTGAAACTTTACTGTATTGACAGACAGGCTTACTTACTGTGTTCAAATGAGCACCTATGAACTCCAGGCTTTGTATAGGTTGTACTAGAGATCTGGAATGCATAGCCTTTGACAAAGGTTAAAAACAAATTGCCCCTGGACTTCTGGCTCCTAACCGTCCCAACCAAGCATCTAGACAGATATGGAAACAATCCTAGCAGTCTCAGGTAAGCAACCACTGCCATAAACTTGGTTAGCACAGAGGATTATGGTGAGACCAAAAGCAACTGGCCCACCCAGCTGAAAGCTTAAATCATTGCCTGTTCATCTTGACATAACTCTACCTGAAGGTGCTCTAAGCACATCCACCATCCTTGTGTATATATATATATATATATATATATATATATATATATATATATATATAAAAAAAAAAAAAAAGCAAAATGAACTGAATGACCATTCAGAATTTGACTTCACAAATTGTCTTAGTTTGCTTAGTTCTAGAATTGGTCTCAGTCCCCCAGTCTTCTTGGGAACTAAAGAACCTTGAGTAAGTTTTGAATCCTCTTTTGGCCTGCTGGTTCCTCCTGGATGACTTAAGCTTTTGAATCAGTTGAGCTGCAGCTTCTCTGACTGGGTGGGACATCAGGAAGCCTTTTGCTTTTGGTTGGGGAATCGAGAAAATGGTGTGATATAACTTCTGGATATCATTTTTAAGCCAAGAATCTTACAGAAGCTTAGGTGTCTGGGTGAAAGGACAAGCTACCCCCAACTACACCCAGAGGTGGGCAGTCAAGCAACCCTTCAGGAGCACTGAAAGGGCTTATCTGGGAGGGAAAAAAAGCCCCAAAACTGGTTTTGTAGATCTCCCTCTGCTGTGAGGACAGCATCTTCCATCTGAACCCCCTCTGGAGTTGCCTCCATGCGAGTCCTGAAAGGACATCCAGGACTTGTCATTTTCTTGCCTCCTCCGATTCTGCAAAGGGATTTTTGAAGGCCAGAAAAAGCACATCCCTATGGCAGACAGGTTCTTAACATCTTATTCAGTTTCTTTCACCAGAAGGATCAAACTACGACATTCCATCCAAAGCATTAATGAAACTTGAAATGCTCTGAAAAATCAAATTTGTCCAGGCATGTCAGCCCATGCAGTACCCTCCACAGGATGGGATATTATATGGACACACTGGAAATGGATAATCATGGCCAGCTGTGAAGAGGACCTCTTAGTCCTACACTGACATGGACTCAGAGGAATTAAGTTTCTTGATCAAATCTCTGTAGTCTTGTGAAGTGCACCAAGTAATTCAGGAATGTTAATGCAAATATGCCCTTTCTAAAGCTGCCCAATGCCCTTAACTCCCAGGGGTATGGACCGAGCTCTGCTCTTAGTGACTGCCACAACCACCATAACAGAATCCTTTGCTCCAATGTGATCTTCAGTGAAGAAAAGAACTGGGCATAAGGGAATGGGTTCAACAGAATCCAGTTCTTTCCATACCCAGCAAGAGATGGAAATAAACTAATCTGCCGGGGGAGTCACCCAAGATGTAAATGGGCCAGTCCCAAAAGATCCAGAAAAACTGACTTCTCTAGAGAAGGGGTACCTGAAGACCCCTCACCTTAAGGACTGCACACATTCTCTTCAAGGAACTCTTCAGTGAAATGATCTGGAAAGGTATTTTGGGGGGGGGGTTCCTTGATGGGGAATGTCTGGATGCTAGATGGTACCAGTTGTCCCTGTGCAGTAGGCGTGATAGAATCGAAGGGATGCATGATCCAAGGATGAGAGAAGTCTAATCTCTTGGTAAAGAGAAAGCTCTCTGCACTACCGCTAAGTCAGATGGACCAGGAGCTGTGGCTGGCCACACTGAGGCAAAAAACTCAAGCTACCAAGCCTCAACCCTGCCCAGATCTGCACCTCAAGGAAGGAGTCAGAGCCTAGCTGTCCAACAAAGATCCAAGGGGCAAAGAGAGCTCCGATAACACTGGAGTAGACCCAGACCTCAACCCCTGGATCTGGCAGAGACCAGCTCCGAGACTCATTCCAAACCAAAGGAACCACAGCAGAACTAGTCAGTAAGGCCAGAGTCGAAGACCTAGTCATTTTCAGATAAGATGCATACTCCCTAGGCTCTGATCAGAGGGCTCTGAATCACAGCTCAAGGGAATTTAATCATCCTACCCATGCCAGCTTGACTTCTGAATGACCCAATGGAAGAGCTGGTTTATTGGGGCTTAAATTCGTTCCTTGGTGTCCCTTGGAGAAAGTGGGAATATAGCCTAGGAGAAACTGGTTCAACGGTGAACCTGTGAGTTCAGGGAGACTTGCAACACAGCTAGATCTGAGGGTGCAAGATCCAACTGCTTTTTACTCAGGATCTGAAGACATCTGATCTCAACTTTGCTGAATTTTTTTGAAGAGTCTCCCACAAAAAAAAAAAAAAAAAAGCCAATGTAGTAGCCTTTGGAAAGCATGTGGGTAGATAAGTTTGAGAGACACACCCCCCTTGCCTCCAAAGAAGCTTCAACAGGTTTACTGGGGGGGGGGGGGGGGTGTTGAGACCCTGAAGAGGAAGGCTACGTCAGCATCAATTACATCACTATGTGCCCTAGAATTAAAGGCAGCAAATAGAGCAGTCAGTGTTGATGTGACTAAAGACAGTAGATTCGCTCCTTGTGGGCATCAGAATTGGGAATCTTATGTCCACAGGAAGTGCACTTTTAAAAGCCTGTTTTTTTTTTTTTTTGTCTATTTGTAAAAGTAGCAGGCCTTCAAGTGGACTACCAACAATGGCAGAAACAATACCCTCTAAAAGGGCAGAAAGTTTGAAGAGACAGGTACCAGCTAGATCAGAAACTACCAAAAGGCTGAAAAGGCTAAATCGGAAGAAAACTAGAGTAAACAATCAGGAGATGGATGTGGTAATTCAAAAGAAAAGGTTTTAAATTGCTTACAAAGAAAAATAGCTTTCAGAAGGATCCACATCTGTGTGAGATGGTGGCAAACAAGATCTGGGGTATTGCTAGTTTACTGGGGCATTACAGGCAGAGGTAGGAGCTCATGAGTTGCATCCAAGACTAGTGTATACACCAGAGTTGGATCAGAGATCAGATCCAATACTCAACTTTGTAAACGAATGAAAGGACCGACCTCTATGTTCATAGCTGTATACTATGCTAATGACTACAGTCCTTACAAGCCTAACTATGCAACCCAAATGTGAACCACAAATTTGATATATAGTGTGCATGTGCCAGACCAGAGTTAAAATTTAAATTACCCATCCACTGTTCCAAGTTGTGCTTTGACATAGGGAGAACTCTACTTCACATGGATGGGGAGCCTGTTTGAGAGAAAGAAGTTCCATCTGTGTTGTAGATCTTTGTTCATTCATTACCATTTGGACTCATTTCCGTCCTCAGAACTTACAGCCATTTCCAAGCTCACGCAAGCCAAAGACTCTCAGCTAAGACCTACCCATAATGCCCCTCTCGTAGTTGCTCCAGATTGAGTTTGCCAGCCCCTATATAAAAAAGAGGTAGTAATAGAAAAAGGTTCTGTGAGCAAACACTCTAAATAGGAGTAGAGTCCCTAAAGGACACCAGGAGTCCAGGCAGGGGGAAGGAGGGCAGAAGTAATGAATGAACAATGATCTACAACACAGATGGAACATTATGGTAAGACAGCTTCTTTATCTGATGTTGTAAATCTTTGTTTATTCATCACCATTAGGACAGAGTCCTGAGCTACTTTCCTGGGTGGCCTTAAGGAAGGATATTCCTGAGCACCATAGAACCAAAAGATGCTTGCCCCTGGAGGCCAAATCCAATTTATAATGATATAAAATGTATGAGGTCTTGCCCAAGTGGCTGCTGTGCAGACATCCATAGAGGCTCTGGAATGAAACACTACAGTAGTAGCCATGGATCTGGTAGAATGAGCCTTTATTCTGTTGGTAGATAAAGGTAGACATTTCTGAACCAGGAGGATAGTCGCTTTGGAAACAGGTTTACCCAATCTGGGTCCTGCAAAGGCCACAATTAATCCACCTTCCTGAAAGATTTAGTCCTGTCCAATTAACGAAGCTGCAGATGCACATCAAGGGTGTGCAAAAGGTACTCCCCTCCATTAAAATGCTGAGGGAAGAAAACCAGCAGGTCAATAGATTGGTTAATGGAAAATCCAGAAAGGACCTTTGGCAAGAAAGAAGGGTCAGTATGAAGGGACACCCTATCCATGTGGAAGATGAAGTAGGGTCTCGACAAGGCCTGCAACTCAGACACTCTTCTCGCTGATAAGTGCTACTAGCAGTAAGGTTTTCCATGACAAAATTTTAAAATCACATGAATCAAAGGGCTCGAAAGGAGGACCCGTGAGATTAGCACCAAAGTCAAGTCCCAGGGTTCTAAGAGAGGCTTGACCGGAGGTTAACGTGCAATACTCCTTTCAAAAATGTCTTGCATAGGCGGTGTGACATAATAAAAGAATTATCAAATCCATTATGAAAATTGGCGATAGCTGATAAATGTACAGTGATTGTCGATGTTGAGGCTCCTACATGCAAAACAGTAGTCTGGTATTGAAGGACCTTTTGAATACAGACAAGGGATCTATATTCTGATCTTTGGCCCAAAGAGAAAACCTAGTCCATTTACTAGAATAAAAAAAAAAACTTTCCTGGTGGAAGGTTTGTGCAAAGCCAGAAGAATTTCATGGACAGGAGATGGGATGTCAGGCAGCCTGGAAATCACTGGAAGTGGAGGAATAAAGCTGTAAGCTTGAGACTGTGGAGATTCGGATGAATCAGTCCCAGAGGATGAGATAACAGATCTTGGGAATGACCCAGGATCCACGGGCTGTAAATCAGATGAGGTCATAGAAACGGAAATCTGACTTGACAGGGCCAATAAGGATCGCTTCTCAACCTCAGCTTTCTGGAGAAATTCTGGAATGAGGGGAAACAAGGGAAAGTCATACAGAAGACCCAGGGGACCAATTGTGGACTGTCCCTCAGAGGCTCCCCCCTGAGGGGAAATCAGGGCAAAATAACTTGTGCATTTGTTTGGGGGGGAGCAAACAAATCGCAGCAAGGCTTGCCCCAGCATCAGAAGATCTAATCCACTGTTACAGGGTTGAGGGACCACTCATGAGGCATCAGGATGTTCCTGCTCCGATTGTCCACAATAAGGTTGGAACTCCTGGGAATGTGCATTGCTATAAGAAAGTGGTTGGAAGCTATTGCCCAGTGTCAAATCCTTATGGCTTCCTGACACAGGGGAAGACCTGGTTCCACCTTGCTTGTTGATAAACCAGATGACAAGACAGGTCTGACTGAATTGCAATGGTCCAAGAAGGTAGTGATGCATTGCAATGGTCCCAGAAGGTAGTGATGCATAAACACCTGCAACACTAAGAGAACTGCCCTCAGTTCTGGGACATTTATGTGCAAATTGGCCTCCATAGGAGACCAGGTGCCTTGGACAGTCTTTCCCTGGAAATTCCCCCCACCCTAACAGGGAAGCGAATGGCGAAGGTCACTGAAGCATAGGTCCACGACTCCCTGTTCGAAGGATGGACAGTGGAACTATCTTCGGCCAGTTCCCTCTTGGTGGCTACCACCACGACCATGGAATTAATTCAACTGCTTGGACCAGTAGGGTTGATCTCCAGGTGTAGATAAAATTTTGTCTGGCCTCCAGGGGACAAGTTTTACATTGTTCAGGGCCTTCCAGGCACGCAGCACAATGAGCTTAACAAGGTCATCTGCCAGTGGAGTCACCCAGGAAGTAGATGGCCAGGCACAGAAAGCCTGCAAAAAGAGTCCACAGAAGAGTTAAACTTAGTCTTGCTGCTGCTTGAGGATTTCTAGAATGTCTCCGAACGAGACGTCGTCTGGGAGAGACTGTGCAGATTCTTCCCCCTTAACACAATGTGCCTTCGGTGATAGATTCCTCCAGGGAATCAAGGTGCTTCCTCTAGCAGAGTTTCTTCCGGGGTGACAACTCCTTCAAAGGGGGTTTTGATGCTGATGCCATTGGTGCAGACTAAGCCTGCAGAGGGCAAGGACCCTCTCCATCACCTGGAAAGCAGGACCGCCTGAGGGAGGGGAGCCTGGAACAGAGAAGGACAACCTCGGAGCCGGGGTCACACCCCACCTCCAGGTGAAGAGCTCTGAGAGGACTGGAAGCAGTTGGAGCCGTGAACAGATAGCACCCGCGAGAAAAGAGGTGCTGGACTAGGTACCACAGTACAGACGGCCCAAGCACTACTCCGAGAGAGCATCGGCTCCACCAGAGCCAATGCAGCAAAGGTGGTTGGGGGCAGAGAGGGGAAAAACTGCTGTCAGAGCAGAGACAGTTGGGATGGACATCTGCACAGAGATTTCCAGGACCTGGAAAGAGGCCGGAGGAGGATAAACCAGGGAAGATGTAGTAAAAGATTGAGCCAAGAGGAACAGAAGGTCTAGCTGGAATGGGCAATCCCTTAACTGCCAGAAGCTGGTCCACAACCCACACTAGGTCTAATTCAGAAAAACTCCTGGTGGATCTAAAGGAGGCTGCTGAAGGAGAATTTGGTATTTCTAGAAAGGGGCTAATCCTCTGCTCCAAAAAAGGGTCATAAGTTGGAGTATCTCGTCCTTGGCAGACATTCTGGAGGTGCCAAAGCAGGTACAGTCATAGGAACCAATGTCTATGCCAAGGACGGCACCAAAGTAGAGTATTGTATCAAATGCTTTAACCAATCTATGCAGGCAGTATGCACAGATTTCCCCTCACTCATTGCCTAAGTGATCTTTTCAAAGTAGCCCACTAGATTGGGAGCACAGTGCGGTTAGCTTTGTCACCTCTCAGCAAGTCCTCCAGTTAGATTCTTAGCTGGGGTGCCTTCTGTGCAGAGTCTGCATGTCCTCCTTGCATGTGGGTGGATTACCTCACAGCAAGTCCTCCAGTTAGATTTTTAGCTGGGGTGCCTTCTGTGCAGCGTCTGCATGTGGGTGGATTTCCTCCCGCATTCCAAAGATGTGTGGGGAATGTTTGCCCCAGGCCTCTGCTGAAAATGGGCTTTATCCCAGTCATTTAGTATGCAAATGTTAAAATAGGATTCAACAAGCATGACCTTCCTTTAACAAAGGAAAACTGGGATGGATACAGGGTCTGGAGGACTATGTCACAGTTAATATCCATGACCATTCTTTCCATGGCTTTGCAAATAAGACTAGTCAGATTAACGGGCCCTGTAGTTTCCAGGCTTTGTTGAAAGTCCTCCCTTAGGAAGGGAGAAGATTATTAACCCTCCAGTCATGTGGCACAAAGCCTGTTTTAAGACCAAGTTCAGAAGGCATCCTAAGATATCAAGATGCACGGAAGCAGTGTTCCTGGCTTTTGCAAATGCAGCCAGTACATGCTCACTAATTACAGTTGGAGTGGTTATATTTGAGGGCATTTTTGGGGTGAGGGGGTAAAGTTGGAACTGAAGTTGCCCACCAACAGGTTTGCCATGCTGCCAGGCTCAGTGAATCTGGCAACGTTAACCACAAGTTCAGTACATTGCTGTGTGCTGCCTTTGGTTTCTGACATAGGTGGAGGCCTTACAGGAGGTCAAAGATGGCTTTGCTTGACTTAATTAGCTCAGTTCATTTTTTGAGATTACCCTTACTGATTTTTACCAAAATTTTCCTTTGTATATCCTGTTTAAATTTGTAATGCCACAAGTGCCATTTCTGGGGCTAATCCTGGGCTTGCTTCTGGTAAGTAAAGCAGCCTCTATGCAGCCACCAACATGGTTATACATTGTTCCAGAGCAATTTGGCATAGGCTGCTGTGTTCTCTGGGTTTGGAGGGGTACTGAATGTTGACAAACCATCGCAATGCATTTAGTCTTTGAATAGTTCTTTACTGGTTTTAGTGGGATTAGAGTGAATTCTGAAGGAGACTACTTTCTTTACTGGTTTTAGTGGGATTACAGAGTGGATTCTGAAGGAGACTGCTTTATGGTCAGCCCTTACTAGGAAGGATGACATTGTGGGGGTACAGTGCACTCATTTGTGAGCATGAGGTCCAACATGTTGGAGGCTCACACCCTGAAGCCCTGTAAGACAGGCAATGACACCCTTTGCAAAGCAGTCTACTGGAAGGCAAGCCCCCCTACCCCTAGTCATTACTGCGAAAGGCATCAAAGTGTGGCACAAGCGGGCCAAAGCAAACAGCACAATAATCTAGGCACAGCAACATGCTTTCCACAAAATTTTATACTAAGGGGAAAAGACTCCTAGTGCAGATTTTGTGATCACCAAGCTCATCTCCAGTCACTCCACAAGTCAGTATTTAGGTCACATGGAGAACAAAGGGAAGTTCTTGCACATGGGAAGGAAAATTAGAGTTGAGGCCGGAGAACTTTTGCCAGATCAGATGCAACAAAAAGCCCAACGACCTGGTCATACTGAACAGAGGAGGATGAAGGGTTTTCCATGTTACATCAAGTATATAACCACCATTTAAATTCACAACCATCTTCCAACAGTCCAGCTTAAAATTCTTTTATTACTTCCAAAGTTAGAGCTGCTTACATTAATGCACAGCATACCTAGTTTTAGCCTAACAGATTACTCAAATTAGACAGAAGATAGCGTCCAGCCTTAAAGCACATAAGCTTGAATTATGCAAAGTTTTCCTCTGGCCTCCATCTTCGATTTTCATATGGAGTTTTCATATCCATCACAATTTTGCCTTAAGGCACTCTTCTCGCATTCTGCATAATTTTGTCTTCACTAATTTCCCTTGCATGTCACACATGTGCAGCTTTAGACAGTTAGGACCCTTAATAGCCTTGTCTTGTTCACTGCATTACCATACAAGATGAAGCAGCTCAGGCTTCTTTGGCAGTATTCTTCAGGGCAGTTAACATTTACAGCCTGTAGTAATCTTTGCTAAAGTTTCATAAATGGTGAATTTCTTGGAAGGGCAACTACTACAAAAGGAAGAAGTCTTTCTCCTACTCAACACACTTGCATAGCTCTAAAGTCAGCCGCTCTTGGCCTTAAAAAAATATATATATGTACACCTATATGAAAGATACTGCCATCAAGTTTCATAAACCCAGTAGAGTACCACTAACCCATTTAGTTTTTAATGCCATTTGCAGATAGTCTCATGCCTTCAATTAAAAAGGTGAACTCAGCAGAACTTTGAGCTCAGACAACCCAGTTACCATACGCCTGTCAGAATGCACAGCAGCATGCTACCTGCAAGTATGCAAGTAGTATGGAGGCTGATCCAAATTGAGTGAGATTCAGTTTCTCCAGTTAATGTGCTTCCTATTTTGCAGTGATAGTGTTGCACTTGGAATGGAGTGGGCTGGACTGGAAATTTATATTACATCAATGCAAACTGATCACAATGATGGGCTTGGGTCAGAGCAATGAAAGAGCCACATGCCCACACACTTTGCAAAAATGTGATTCACACAAGTGTAACAAAAAATTTCCAGGTGGTAATTCAAGAAGTCTATGCAAAGCAACTGATTTTAGACCATTCAGTACTGAAATGAGTGAAAAAGCAACTATGTTGCAGATATCATTTTGATTAGACATCCAATATGTATTCAACAAAAAGGTGGTACTGAAAGCAAGTTGCAGTTAAAATTAGCAATTTTTTCACTTTCAAGAAAAAAAATGTGACCACTCAAAAGGCTAAAGGGGGGGCACCTGTGCACAAACTTCTCAAAGTTATGTAAAGCGCCATCTAGATAGGGGCACCCTATGGGAGAAGCTATGCATATTTAATCATTTACAGACTTTCTGCTCCATCCCCTCCCCAGGTATAGAAAAAATGAATCACAAAAAGTAGTTGTGCAAGTAAAACATACTATAACATTAGACACTGGAATGATCACTGCTACAGTAGCCTTCCCTATAGGGGTTAGATCCTACCAAGGATATAACCCAGCTTCCAAACCTTCAAGGCACCTTCCACAATCCCAAACTGTCAGACAGCTTGAACGGATGAAAACAAAAAAGATTGGGTGCAAAGCCCTTCAGGAGTTTCCCTGACAGCAGAGTTAGGCTGAGCCCTGAAAAATGGCATTAAAAATGTCTACACCCTAGCATACAAACAAAAGGTGAAGGAGCAGCTACTATAGCAGTGACCAAAAATCTATTGCATGTCCTACATGCACCTTTTAAGCTTCTCAACTTCCCCCTCCCATTCTGCTTGCACCTCATAAGCTGCTCCAAAGAGAATTTGAGAAAGGGGGCATTGGTAAATAATGCCATAACATTATCCACAAAGACTAAGCTAAACATGACACCTTGTGGTCAACCCTGTGCCTGATGCCAAAGCTATTCTACTGGTTACATTAAGGAGAGTTGTGACACTGAACATGGTATTCTGGGTAGTCCACAGCTGCTTAGTAGAATCCATAGCCATGGGTTGTTCAAGTATCCATATCTTGCTTAGCAAGGCCCTCCCGTGGAACAGATGCCCGAGGTGTAGGCATATTTTTCTATACTTGCCAGCACCCTCGACTCAGAGGGATGGACAGCAGACTAGTCTGGATTTTTCAACAGCTGCAATCTGAATCCACCAGAGGACCTTTTGTCTAGTACTTCCCATTTTTAGAACTTTGCAGGTTTCCTAGGAATATCTTCCAATGCATCTCATTCCTGCCATGCCCTCCTGAAGACCAAGTCTAGGGGGCAAAACTATATGCTTCAAAGAGCACTTAATCTTCAGCAGGTGGGCCCGATGGCCCAAGACCCCCTTTGTTTCTTCAATTCAAGGAACTCGCTAAATGTGAAGTAAACCAAAATGGATAAGTGAATCACTGCCTTCATCCAAATCAGTGTCTAATGCAATAACCTCTGGAGTCTAATTCCACCTATATGTTCTCTTCAGCTTTCTGGCTACAAGTGGTAAGAAACCTTGAAGAGTCCGAATGCATTCTGCATACCCCAAGACAATGTCTTTGTCCCAGAGAACACTGACGAACAGGTGGAAATCACTGGACTAGCATTTGATGGTGGAGCCAACGCAGATGGACATCCTGTTGAAAGTTTAGAGGAAGGTGACATCTCCATAGCATCAAAAGGCAGATCCAGAGTTTAACTATGTATTGAAGGCCCACCTCAGATCAGACTCCTCTCCCACAATGACAGAAGTGGTTTGCATATAGTGCAATCCCAATACATGGGACCCAGTAGGCCTTTGGACGGAGCTCAATACCAGTTATAGCAAACAGATGTTGCAGACGGCCAAATGCAGACTAATTGAGTTCACAGAATATACAGATGGCATTGAATGAGTCAGATGGGAAGCTATCAGCATTGTTGCACAGCACCTGGATAAAACAGACTCAGACTGCCAGTAGTGCCTGGCTAAGAGGCAATGGAGGGACAGCATGATCCACCATTGTACTGGAGGGGTTGGAATTTCCATTTGAGTCTTCAAACAAGTCCTCAAAGGATCCTGATCAGCTTCTGTTCATAGAAATTAGTGCCTTAAAATAGAAGTGGAGCAGCTCGGGAGAGGTAAGTTCTGCTAACTGTTTTAGCAGGAGATCCATCTCTAATGTCATGGAGCACACTGCATAGAGACGCTCCAGACCCAGACATCTCATGCCACACCTACAGCATTTGTTTTATGAACAGCCCCTTTAGAAAAAAAATCACTAAGAGTATAAGCCAAGAAAAGTGGAGACAAAATAAAGGATCTTAAATAGCTGAAGGAATAAGCACTAGGCAAACTGCTTTAGTGCAGAGCAGAGGCACTACAAAACTGCTACACCAGCTAGAAGCTACCCAATACGGAGAAGGAAACCGGGGCAAAGAATATTTAAATAAGCTTAACAGTTAAAGTAGAAGAGCATCAAGACTGCTGTGGACAGACTGATTAAAACAGGATCTTTACCTCTCTCAACTTTTCAGGAATCAGGTCCGTCTATCTTTTGCTTTCATTTCATACAGACGTGTCCTCTTGACAGACTGGACAGACATCTTTTCAAAGCAACCCTGTTTAGCAGGTCATTTACAACCAATCTGCTCATATAGGTGAGCAATTTCCAGGCATATAGCATGATTGGGGGTGGGTATTTTGCCTGAAGAGCATTTGCAAAAGCACAAGGCCTTGCACATAACACAAATAGAACACTTAGAAAAAAAGTTCTTACCACAATGTTCCCTTACCACAATGTTCCGTCAATCTTAATCTATTCTTATGACAGTTGGGTCTCTGTTCTCGACTCAGCCATTGTAATAAGCTTGCACCAGCCAGAAACTCAAGCTAAGGCTACTCGATGCCTCTTCCCTTCTCCTCAGATAGCCGCCAGTAGAAATAAAATGTAGCTCTGCCTGAGCAACTGCCCTACTTAAAACCAGAACTAGAACCGAACCTCCAGGAGTTTTTGGAGGGGATTGGAGGGTGGGATATCAAGAATGAAGATAAACAACCCAGATGGAAGGTTATGGTAAAAACTTCTTTATCAGATATTGTCAATCTTCATTCATTCTGGACTGTTTAGTCCCTAGCTTCTTTATGTCCCAGGAGGCACTATGGAAAGATATTCCCAAGCACCTCAGAGCCAAAGGGGAGTGCCTTCTTTGTGGAGTCTGCATGTCCTCCCTGCGGTTGGGTGGGCGTTCGAAAGACATGCATAAATGGGTGTGTCTTGAAGGTTGAGTGTCGAGCTGGCACCTCGACGTTCGTGAAAACTCTACTGCCAATCATTAGCGGACCGGAGTTCTGCTGTGGCGACCCCTAACTGGGAAAAGCCGAAAGACATAGCCAAAGGATGCTCTTCCCCTGGAGACCATATCAAATTTGTAATGAGTGATCAAGGTATGTGCGGTTGCCAAAGTTGCCACTGCACAAATGTCATCCATAGACAATAGAATGAAAGGTTACTGAAGTGGAAACTGATCTGGTAGAATGAGCATTGACCTTAGTTGAGGTTTAGTTTATTTTGGTCGCAAACAAAGGTGAAGCAATCTCTCAACCATTTTGATAAGGTAACTTTGGAAACTGTTTGCCTAGTTGAGTGCCTGAAAAGGACAAAAACAATTGGTCAGGATTTTCTAAGTCTTTGTTCTATTCAAGTAAAGACGCAATTGTCTGTGCATATTCAACAAGTGTAAATACTCCCTTGTTGGAGAAGGAAACTGGTAGGTCTATAGGTTAATAGAGTCAGTTACAACCTTGGGAAGGAAAGATGGGGTAGCCCTAAGTGATGCTCTCTGGATGTTTCACACACAAAGCCTGTAATTCTGACATTCTCCTGGCTGATGCGATGGCCACCAGGAAAAGGGTCTTCCAAGATCAGAATTTCAAATCACAGGTGGCTGCTGGCTCAATGCGCTAACTGGTTGCAAAACTAATGTCAAATTCCAAGGTTCAATGGGTTCTTAAAAGGGTGGTTTCAAATGCATAACACCTTTCAGAAAGGTTTTGCAAACGCGATAAGACATTAAGGAAAGGTCATCAAAACCATTTTGAAAATTTGAAGCAGCTGAGGCTCCTGAAATATTTGAATGCCTTATTAAAAAAACTCCAGCTTTACTCCATAGCATATCGCCTACTCCGAGGTGATCTCTGCCCAACATATAAAGCTATGTCAAACCCAGAGCTGTTGGACATGCTACACCTAAAGAAATCCCAATCCCTCCAAGCTACATGCTCTAGGGACCTAAACCTTGTCACCACAATAAACAGGACATGCAGGAGGGATAGATTCATGTCCCAGAGACTTCCTATACTCTGGAACAAGCTACCCATCTATGTCAAAGTTCATCATTAGCATCTTCAAGAAAAATCTTGGAGTGGAAGGGAAATGTGCCCCGGGGATCACTTCTGTCTCTGCTGGACAGTGGCACAGGAACTTAACTTTCTTGGGTGGCATAAGCTATGGTACCTTTCTGGCTAGGCTTACGAGGGCCCTTGGGCCAATAGCCTAGTACCTACCTATGAATAGAGGCTGAAAGAGGGTCAATTCTTTCTGCAAGAGACCAAAGCACAAATCTGTTCCATTTGCCAAGTCTTCTGGTGGATGGTTTATAGAAGCCAGAAGTATTTTCGGTTATCTTACAGATTAGTACCTCGCGGGCAGTACTGCGCAGCTTTGGGCGTGTCTGGCATGATTGGCAGTTTTGCCTGACGGGTGTAGTTGTCAAGGCCAGCATCGACATGCCCGCGACAGCTACTTAAATGTGAAACGTGTTACCCAAAAGGAGTCTGCATCTTAATAGTAACAGCGACTAAGCTATTTTCAATTTAACACAAAAGTCTTTAGTGCTGCAACTTTAAGGATTCTGCATCGGTATTGTAAAGTTAACAGTAAAAGCAAGTAAGCAGTTTTCAATTTAACACCAAAACAGCTTTATAAGATAAAGTACATATGCAGTGCTTTCTTGCAGTAAAAGAAAGCCATTTCCAATTCAATTCAATTCCCCAATGTAGAGTGGTGTCTGAGTTGGTAAATATAAGTAGGGGGGTGCAGGGGGGCCTGTCCCCCTGCAAAAACATTTATAAAACTGTTTTAAGTTGCGTTTGTTTACAGTAATTAGTTATTTAAAACATATGGTGCATTTCACGTAATGAGGATGACACTCATGTCAATATTGCGTAGCCCAGCCGGGGGCGTGTCGGGCTAGGATTTGCTACTGCGCATCCTGCGAGGTACTAATCTGCAAGATAACCGTATTTTCTGTACTGAGGAAGATGGACTGTTCTGCCTGGCAATTAGTGGAAGTGGAGGTAGCAAGCCGTCAGCTTGAGACTGTAGGTTGGTATGGACCAACCCCTGCAGATGTTTGGGGTTGGGTCCAGAGTCCATGGACAGCGAACTGGGTGAGGCCAGAGAAAGGGGAACCAGACTTGGCGGGGCCAATAAGGTGCAACAAGGATCACAATTTGCTTATCAACCTTTGGTCTTTCTTCAAAAACTAGGTTATCAGGGGGAAAGGAGTAAAGCAGTCCAAGGGGCCAATCATGTAGAACAGCATCTTGTGGTTTACGGGAGATGCAAATAGGTCGCAGCAAGGCTGACACCATCAAATATCTTAATCACTACCTTGGAATTGAGAAATCACTGGAGACAGGAGGCTACATCTGTTCAGTTTGTTTGTCCGCAGTCATGTTGGAATTCCCCAGAATGTGCGCTGCCATCAGAAAGCAGTTTGATGTCATCACCCATTGCACACTTTGGGCTTACCTGGTTCCTCTCTGATGTACCAGACCACTGGCATGCCTGGTTGGGTAGCAATTGTCCCTGAAGGGAGGGACAAAAATGCAACACTAGAAGCATGGCTCTCAGTTCTAGGATGTTTGGTAGCAACTGTCTCTGAAGGGAGGGACAATCAAAATGCCTGATACGCTAGAAGCATGGCTCTCAGTTTTAGGACGTGGATGTGCAAATTGGCCTCTGAGGGGGACCAAATGCCTTGGACCATCTTTCCCTGAAAATGCCACCCCCACCTCATCAGGGATGCATCTGTGGTCAGTATGCCCTTGGGCTGAGCAGGGGTGAAAGGGTGACTCCATAATTCATCTTCTGACTTCATCCACCAATTTAGGTGCTGCCTGCATCGGTTGGTTATGCAGATTATGCAAGACATCAGGTGTCTGATGCCAGGAGATACTGAAGCAGCCTCATATGGTACCTTGTCAGGTGAACTAGAGGGATTGTGGCAGCCATTGACCCTAGAAGTTGCAAGACTAACAGAGCCAGGACTTTTAACAGAGTATCACTTAAAGCTATGATCTTAACCTCTGCAGCCGGTGAGGAGGTAGAGCAGCCAGGAGTTAGTGTTGAATGTTGCTCCTATGAATTCTAACACTTGCATGGATGACAGCTTAGACTTTTGCCCGTTTATTGAAATATCCAAGTACTCTGTAAGGTGTAGGACAAAGTCCAAAGCATGAAACAGTAGATGCCTGGTGGGGGTGGTGAGGAGCCAGTCATCAAGATATGGAAACGCACCGAATCCTTGTAGTCTTAGGTAAGCTGCTACCACTGCCATGCATTTGGTGAACACCCTGGGAGCTGTGGTGAGATCAAAGGGCAGTGCTCGAAATTGGTAATGACAGTCTCCCAGCTGGAAGCGGAGGTATCTTCTGGAACATTCATCCATCTTTATGTGGTAATACACATCCTGAAGATCTACAGAGCACATCCAATAGTCTTTCTCCAGAAACAGGAGGATAGACTGTACCATGGCCATCTGGAATTCTGTCCGAACAAACTTGTTCAAGACACAGACGTCTAGAATTGGCCTCTAGTCCCCCGTCTTTTAGCACTAAAAAGAATCTTTAGTAAAAAATGATCCTATTTGGTCTGGTGGGACTGCCTGGATGATTCTTGAAGCAGCTTTTGAATTTCTTGTGCTGTTGTATCCCTCTGACCGGGCGCAACATCAGGGATTCACCTTTGTGGTCTTGGATAGAGATTGAAGGGGATATGGTACTCTAGTAACCATCACCTGCACCCAGGAATCAGTAGAATGCCAGGCTAAGTGGTGCAGAGACTGAATCTACCCCAGCCTACCTCCAGAGGTAGGCAATCTGGCCGCCACTCAGGAGCACTGACAGTTACAGAAGGAATCCCTGGAACTCTGGTAGTTTCCCCCTCTGCCCCTGGGAGATTTTAGACCTTTGAAAGGTCAAGATGCAACTGATCTTGCTACCCTGCCAAAAAGAAACTGGCTATGTTCTGTGGACCTCAAAATGCTTAGCTCTACATCACATCTCAAAAGGAATCAGAAGATTATATTCCAAGTCACAACCAATCACTACTTGCTCCAGACTCCAGTTTGGTTCCAACCCCAAATGCATAAGAGTGCAGTGAAAGCTGATCCCTGACTCTTGCTGTGCCAATTCAATGCTTTAGAAGTACCAGCTATGTGACCTGTTCTGTGCCCTGCATCCAAAGTGAACATATTTAAACACCAACAAGCAAAGTCAAAAATTTAGCTTTCATTTTCATAGGGCAAGAAAAGAAAAAAGGAGTTATTTAGCAGAATGACAAATCTATGCATTTTCGCCTGGTTCAACTATGGGTTGCCAGATCAGACAGCACTGGATATGAAGTTCTTTTGTTGTAGGGCTCTTAACTCTTCTACCCATGAAATAACTCCCCTTCAAAAACCAGTTCCAGAATACATACACTGGCAGTAAAGGACTGCTCAGATATGCCATCAATACATTCAGTGGCAGTAAAGGACTGCTCAGATATGCAATGGATAGGTTTACCTTAACATGCGCGTATTGCACATGGGTCCGACAATTAGTCGAAAGACAGTTTGCAAATGAACGGAAAAAGGTTCGAATGTGCAATGAGTGAATGCACAGTGAGATTCGTTCATTGCACATTCGACATTCTTCTGGGGCAGATTGCACTATAGTGGGGAGTTGGAAATAGTTTCTTTCCCTGCTGTAGTGCGATCTCAGAGTTAAAACAATAAAGTAGGGTGTGTGGGGAGCACAGCCCCCCCACACGGGGGGGGTGCAGGGTGGCTTGCCCCCCCACATTACATTAATTTTTTGTAGACATTTATGTTCGAAAATCAGCGAATTGGCTGTTCGATCTGCTGCATTTCGAACATTAACGGTCGCTGTTTTCAGCTTCATTTTTTCGATGCGAATATACGAATACTCACAATTGTGATCAGACGTTATAAAGGTAAACCAATGAATGCATACAATGGCAGTAAAGGACTGCTCAGATATGCAATGCCAAAAAACTGGATGAAAATCAGGCAACATGATCTATCGTTATGCAAAGTACTTAACTTGTATATCCAATGTGGTCTATTTTCATCTGCAATAACTATGGGACAGATTCTCAAGCATACAGACCCAGGTGGTATCAAGGACATTACCCGAGGATGGTGGAGCCATAGGAAGAACGTAATCTAAACGGTTTATCCAGTCTGAGATAGACATGTAAAAACTGTTGACCAATTAAAGCAACTTCCTATTGATTGTGCAGTAATCTACTGCAAAACCTGCTGAAGTGGCCACTGCCCTTCTGGAACAAGTCTTGGGTTTAGACTGTAGACAAGCCCATGTTATTGGGCAAGGAAATAATCTGATTCTTCTGGCTCGGGGCAAGGAAATAATCTACTGATGCTTCTGTCTCAATTGGTGGCAGAGTCAATGCTTGTAGTACACCAGGTCCTTCCTTGCTCAGGGTTTGAACAAAAAAAAGTGTTCCTTTTAAGAAGGCTTTACAATTTTCAGAGACGCTAGAGAGCTGTCATTCTGGCCTACATATAGATTACAGATGGCAGCCATTTGTACTTTGACAGAGTAAGTGGACCCATTGTAAAGTTCAGATAGAAACTCTAGAATGGGAGCTGAAAATGGATCCAAACCCTTGGAAGCAACAAATAGAAAACTTTATTGCAGTATTTTCACAGTGGTTCATTTTTGGGATGCTGATGCATATGAATAATCCAAGAAAGCCTGCCAGCTCTGGATAATGTTAGAAATGGAGGAACCAAACAACTTTATGGCTTTCAGTACAGAGGAGATGGTCTGGCTGGGTATGTCAATAGATCTGGATGGTGATAGTTTTCATGGAGTGCAACAGAAGAGAGGCTTCAGAAGTAAAATTGTTTGGCAAGCCCAGAATGGGGTGATGAGGATCACTTTGGCCTTGCACACTTTTGCCTTCTGTATGAACTTGTTCATTAAGGATAATGGAGAGGGGGAGCAGAGGAAACCTGGGGGCAAATTATGGACCACAGCAATCTCTCTGACTGGAGGGAATCTGGGACAACAACTGGTGCACTTGTTAAATGCAAACCAGTCGTGGGAAGATTGGCCCTAGTGGCTGAAGATCAAAATTGCCACAGCTGGCTTGAGGAGTCACTTGTGCATCAAGAGACCTGTTCAACAGAGCAATGAAGACCCCAGGATATGCACCGCTATTAGAAAGTGGTGTGAAGACATAGCCCATTGCCAGACTCGTGCCTTCTCAGCATAGGGGACAGGAGTGGGCTCCTCCCAATTTGCTCATGTATCAGTCTACTCACATTGGTCTGCACTTGGGATTACACCTTTGGGGACAGCACCCTGAAAGACCTGCAATGCTAGACCAACGGGAGAACTTCTTGCTGTGAGGCGACAACGCTACCGCTGCACCACAGCGAATACATTTTTTATACAGTGTCAAATGAAAATGTCAAATCAGCAAAGGATGACCCCTACACAGTTTCAAATGAACATGGCATTCCCAGCTGAATTGTTCTGTGGACTTGCCAAACCAGCACTAGTCAGAAAACAAAATGCTACAAAACCCTGTGACAACTCATCCTTTTAGATCACATATCAAGCCAGTGATAAACATTCATTTAAGCATTCAATATGTTCTGTAGCCGTTTTCCTACATCTTTAGTATGTCTTGTTAAAAAGATGAACCACTTGAATGTCAAAAATGTAAGCAAGCTATGCCCCACTAATATCCAAACACTATGGGAATGTATACAAACTAAGGGTGAAGAGCTACTTTTCTGCACACAAAGGTGTTAACCAGTCCTGGGTTTACACTACTTTACCCCATAGTTTTTCAAATGCCCCATTTTTATAAGCCATTCTGAATTACAATTAAAATACCATGACATTACAACACAGACTGCTTCCTTTAATTTTGCACGATTCAATGGTATAGAAGTCATTCTGAAATATAAAATAGCAGAGGTCAAAGACATAGGCATTAAGACATTGTCATGTCACAAACATGCCCACAATTTGGAGAGAAAACTATGTTTCGATATTATCAAAATTACTGGTGACTTCTGTATCCTCAAGTAATTTAGAGCTACAGTACCACACTTTCCTAACAGTACTCTTTTCCACGCAGCTACACTAGAAAATATACAAAGAAATTAATGCAAAAGGGAAACTAACTTTTACCAAAAATGACTGCCAAAAAAGTGCACTAGTCAACGAGAGAGCACTCCTTGCTTGGAGAATTTATTCTTTGAGGGGGGACATTTATTACAAAAAATTAAAAGCAGTGAGCAATATTACAAAAAATTAAAAGCAGTGAGCAATATTACAAAAAAATTAAAAGCAGTGAGCAATCACAGCAAAAGCTTAACCCCTGAACTACCTCAGAAAAAAATACAGCAAAATGGTCTCTGTGCAAGACCATATTACACATCAGCAATTACATCCCTAGGCTTGGCCAACCCTAATCTGTCAGCTATAACAAAACAGAGCAAGTAGTGAGAAACGAACCCCACAACTGTCCAGGCAGTCGCACAACGTCCAGATTTCTACTTCATGTTTTTGTTCTGTTCTCAAAAGTTTGAGATTTTCCAGCAAATTAAATGTGTCCCTTTTTGGGTCTTTGTTCCCCCATTATTTTAGGGTTTGTACAAATTTACTGTGCCAAGAGGTTGAAAGATGTGGTGAGAAAGTATACAGACTTTGGTATCTCAGTCACAATACATTGAACGGAAGGAACTACAAAGTACCATGGCCCGTTTATAAATCCTGTCACAATACGAGGCAGTTTTGGGAATAAACGTGCAGACTCGATAAATGTGTAACAAATCACAATTACCGGAGGTCGGAAGAGAACCATTAAACCCTGAAACATGATAGGATCACTGCAATTCTTAATACACGACCGCTTTCGCAATCACAAGCCTTCCTATCCCATTAAAGGGGTCCAAGCTCCACCCCTCCAAGCGATCACTAACCTTCCTATAAACTCCACCCCTCCTCCAAGTCTCTACATGCAAACTAGGAAATGTTCGAAGACTTTCGTGAAGTCACGGGTAAAATCTAATCCACCCCTACAAAAAAGTTACACAGCTAAAATGTACGAGACCAAAATGCAAATTTGCAGTTAACTGCAAGTTCAGCACCAAAGGACACAGCCACGTCTAGCACCCAGTAGTCAAAGACCAACGCCCTTAAACGTGCCCCCACTCCACCAGCAATGCCTTATCAGATTAGCATACTCTATTAAACGCATGGCAGGATCTTCCAAATCATGCCACACACGCAGCTGATCAGTGACCTTTCAGATAAAAAGAAACGTTAAGATCAATGTAGTTAAGTCAAGTTTGCGTAAAATATATGAACTAAAACGACAGACCACACAATCGCACTGTCTGAAGTGGATACGAGTAAATTCCTTAAAATACATAATAGCTCTATATCAAAGTATACTTCCACCTCTATAAAACACGAGTGTCCAATTAAGTGACTCGTAGTGCGCACTCTGCAGCGTGACCATTCAAAAACGCTACAAGTTAAATGTGCTGCCTAAAAAGTGGGCTTGCACACCACCCTACAAAAAGTCAGGTCATAAAGCATGGTTCGAAACACACGTGTTAACGCAGCAGAATATATTACAGTACCTGCTCTTTCCAGTACAAAAATTGCCCCGACAATCGAATTCAATATATTTTAGTACCGTGCTTATTATAAGTTTCCCAACACATCCCATACCAATCAAAATTTCAAGGGTCATCACAAAGACAAAAAGGCCAAATTATTCTGCAGATATACAGCAAGTACTCTCTAAACACTTTCATTAGCAAACGTGCGTGAAGGTCTTCAACAGTTAAAACTTCAATTTAAAGCCCTGGTTTCACTCAAGTTAAAGAACTGATCCAGTTTACAACTTCAGCTTCCCATCCGTTTAAAAATCTGCAAACTTGTTTGCTACAATAATCGATCATTGCAATAACCTGAAATAGACATCCACTTAATCCATTTTCACCCACGTGGCACAAGGAGAATGCCGGCAAAGACTCATGTGTCACTATTAAAATAAAAAGGTACTACCAGCTCATCAAGCGTAAGGGGAATACATAAATAACACAAAAAAAATCACTTACAAAAATAAAAGGACAACTTATCCAACGCCAAAGCGGAAAGGATCTGAGAATAACCAGCTACCACCTAAGGTCCGTTAACTTACTAACAGTCTTTGACGCACTGCCGGCGTTTTACTGCAGAGCTAACAGGGCAGTCTATCACAGGAAGTCAGTGAGTATAGACTTTATAGACTTTGACATTACGCATTTACGTCGGTCGTGCCCCTTTACTTGGGAAGCCACCCACACTCTCCCCACCTATTAGCCGGATACAGATAGTGGATTACCTTGCAGTATTTCGCGAACGCTAACTGTTCTCCAGACTTGTACAGTAAAGGTAATGATAGATAAGATTACAAACCAGTTGTTTTTCGTATGTTACGTTAGGTAAAAGACTCTATGCGATTGGTTGGCAGATTCAGCGTTGCCTAGCAATGGGTAAATAAAAAAAAAAAACTGTTCGTGGGTGCATTAAAGACATAGAGTCGAAAATGTTACTCTTAGAATTGTTTTATTGCCATGGCAATGTCCAGAGTTTGATCCTGAAGCTCGTGATTTTAAATACCCCTTGCCTTATGGCCTCAGTACACCACAGGGTGTATATTACCTGTTTAAAAAGTTCCCATAGCATTTTCAGCCTAAAATGAGGACTTTTTAATTGAGAGAAATGCAAACGACTGGATAGTTTTCATGTTATTGCTTTGGTATTCTTTTTTTCAGAATGAAAGAAATGAGTAATACCCGCATAGTGAAACCAGAAATATATTTTGCTCTAGAACTGATTACATTTTGACTTAAGAGCCTCCATTTATATTCTAAAGCTATAACCCAACCGTAACATTCAAATAGGTAACATAATTCATTTTTACAATATTTCCTATCTCCTTACCAATGGGCAGACTAGGTGATTGCCTGAGGTGCCATTTGGCTAGTGGAGTTTTGCTGACTTTTTCTGTTCCACACCTGAAGTCAACCCCTCGCTGGTTAGATCAGACCATAGACTAATCACTCTGGATATCCACATTCTGCCCCCACCCCCAATCAAGTAAACCACCATGAAAAACTTTTCAAAAGCAAACTTCACGTTACTTAAGACCGAGGTGGAAAGGTTCACAGCCTCCATGCTAAAGGACAGTGCTGTCCAAGCTGCTGAAACCTTTACAAAGGCACTCTATGAGCATCTGCAGGAATGCATGGATTGTGCTATCCCAAGTAAAACCAAGACTCACTCCTCCAAGAAAAGGAAACCAGTCTGCTGGACCCCTGTCACAAACGAGCTATACAACAGAAGGAGAAAACTAGTACAGAAAAGAGTAAAATCCCAAGAAAGAAAGGCATCCCTGATCAGTATCAGCAAGAAACTATGATCCCTCATTAAATAATCCAAGGCTAGTTTCGAAAGAAAAATTGCCAATGACTCCAAAGATAACCACAAAGCGTTCTTTAGCTATGACAAGAACCTAAGTGGAAACTCTCAAATCTGCTCTGAGTTAGTGCAGAATGGCACAAAATGCACTGAACCGACTGATATTGCCAATATTCTGGCAGACCGGTTTAGTGCAAACTTCACCCCCCCCTCTCACCCCCTAAAGGGCCCATAACCATACCATAAGAATGTAGGGCCCCGTCAATCACCTACACACAGGTTAAAACAGCCCTATCCAAAACTAAAAACACAGCTTCAATGGGACCGGATGGTGGCCCAGGCTGCGTCTTACAAGAGCTCCAAACCCAAAAACGAACCGTGGCAACTGTGCTTAATAGCTACAATCTGATTTATTATAAAGCGCTTTTCGTTCAATAGAAATACTTGAACTTCTTCAGATACAACACATATTAATTATAACATTTAAATAGTAAAACTGTTAGGTCACCTGATTTTCTACATCACTTATTTAAAGAAAAATGCATCCATTTGCGTTCAAATTCATTAATACAAAATTGAATAAAAGCATTTATAAAATCCTGTTATATCCTATCATATTTATCACCATATGTAATCAAGTGTAAATAAATATTAAATAAATAACTATAAATAGCTTCAAGACTGAACAAATAAATCAAAAAACAACTCCCTTTTGCTTTCCTACCATGACAAATACCAATAACCTATGTAAATAATTTCTGTAAAGTGTATTTACATATAAACAAATACATTCATAATTGGTACCCTAATAAGGAATTATTAAGATATTTCATATACATGTATATTTTTTCAATAGTTAGCAACAAAGTTTATTTAATATTCTGTAACTGTGTCCATATGTTTATCTACATAAACTCTTGAGTTTTAGTAGAGGCATTATGAAACACATATAATTTAAACCAGGAATATTATATGCATATAGTCGAACTTGCCATATTAATTCCAGTCTCTCTAGTTCTATCTCAAGTGGTCCCCCTCTCATACTCTTTACCACCTGATCTAATATCCAAAATTTGAATTCATGATTGGGATATTCTTGGATGTGTTTGGCTAATGCATTATCTTGTTTGAGTCTATTTATACTATATGTATGTTCATATATCCTATCTCTTGGCCTATGTATTGTCTTGCCGACATAAAAACAAGGACAATATTGGCACTTGGTGAGGTAGACTACCATTTTTGAATTGCAGTTGTACTTCTTATTACTTGTCAATTCTTTGTTGTTAACAGATACTGATGTCCCAACCAGGATATATCTACAATAAGGGCAGAAACCACATTGTTGTATACCTCTCTGGTTGGTATCCATACTATGTATACATTCAAACAAGTTTTTCAAGTTTTTATCCCATCTGGTAGTGAATCTTGGTGTAATACCCAATTTTTCCAGTAATTAATCTTCCGTAAGAATATTCCAGTTCTTACATACAATGTTCCTTATATAATAATAATCTACATTGAATGTTAAAACAAAATTGGAAGTGAAAGATGAGGGGCCATTTGTTCTAGTACTACTCATAGATGTCTCTACTGGGAATTCTAAGTTACTAGAATTTTCTACAATACTTACATTTTCAATCAAATCTTTACCAAGTATGGGTTTATACATACCATTCGATCTTTTTCCTACTACTTCATTTATAATATTATCTAGAAAACTAATTGGGTATGCTCTTTTGGTAAACATTTGTTTTAGTAGCTGGCATTCAATAGTAAAATCCTCCTCTTTTGAAACCATTCGCGCCGCTCTCACTAGTTGTCCCTTTACCACCGATTTCTTTTAGTGGTAGGGGTGAGCACTTGAAAAAATGTAAGAATGTATTTGAGTAGGAGGGTTTCCTCTATATTTTTGCCTCATACTTTTTATCAAGATTATTTTTGACTAATAGTACATCTAAAAATGGAATTTGATTTTTGTCAAAATTGTATGTAAATTTGAGAAAATCTGTACTCTGGTTAAAGTAATCAACTAAATGTTGTGCTTGTTCTTTACCACCATTAAATAGTATAAATATATCATCCAAAAAACGTGTAAAGTACACTATTTGTGGTCTAATTTCATCAATATTAAACACAAAGGAACATTCCCGGTAGTTTATGACAAAATTCCCGAAACTAGAACCACATGGAGACCCCATGGCCACTCCTCTTTTTTGGTGATAGAAGTTGTTTTTGAAATATGTGTAATTATGTGACAAATATCTAACAGTTCATCCACCAAACCTATTTCTGATAGCAGGGCGCCTTTGTTCCTAAGGTTAAGTGTAACCCATTCAATACCTAGTTCTTGTGGTATTGAAGTATAAAGATCCCTTACGTCTACTGTCAGTAGGTTGTGTTGTTCATTAAATTCTATTTCATTAATCTTTTCTAAGAATGACCAGGAGTACTTGCATATTACAGTTTCTGTTTGTACATATTTCTTAAGAACTGAATCCACCACTTTTGTGCATGCATAAGTTGCAGAGTTCCTGCCATCTACAATACGTCTAAATGGTGGGTCAATTAGGTTCTTGTGAATTTTAGGCACTCCGAATATTGTTGGGGCTATGGGTGCAGGCATAGTCATATAATTATAGATATCAAGATCAAATTTTCTTTCAATAAATAAATCATCGATGTATATTTTCATTCTTTGGTTGGCCAAATTATATTCATTCAAGGAAGCTTTGGTATACGAGTCAGAGGATAGTAAAAATTCTATTTTGCTCTCATAATCAACTGTGTTTTATCTGAAGAAGTTCAAGTATTTCTATTGAACGAAAAGCACTTTATAATAAATCGGATTGTAGCTATTAAGCACGGTTGCCACGGTTCGTTTTTGGGTTTGAAGTTCTATTTTTGTTATTTGTATCTTACAAGAGCTCCAAAATGAACTAACCCCTCACCTAAACGCACTGTTCAAACTCAGCCTCTCTACAGGCTACGTACCCACAGAGTGGCGCACAGCAACAGTTATCCCGCTCCACAAAGGTGGAGCCACAACGGATCCCGGGAACTATTGCCCTATAAGCTTGACTAGCCTGGTCTGCAAGGCTATGGAACGCATCATCATGGAACTCATTAACATAGACATTGGGAACCTCCAAACCTTGGACCCTACCCAGTCTGGCTTTAAGGGCAGATCATGCCTCCTAAACCTGGTGGACTTTTTTGAGACTATTACCAAGCCATTAGACGAGGGAAAGGAGGTCCACACAGCCTACCTAGACCATGCAAAGGCTTTCAACACCATTCCCCATTCTAGTATTATAGACAAGCTCACCAGCTTGAACATAAACCCCTACATCACGAGATGGGTTGCCAACTGGCTCATGGATAGAACCCACATGGTGAGAGTTGCAGGTTCTATGTCCGACTCTAAGCCAGTTACAAGTGGCGTCCCCCAGGGCTCAGTCTTAGGACCTCTCCTGTTCGGTATATACTTCTCAGAGGTACAGGCAAGCATAGGAGAACTATGGCTGAAGTTCACAGACAACTGCAAACTAGGGGCCATAATTGATTCTCCGGCTGATACAGACACCCTCCAGATGGGTCTCACTGAGACGGATACCTGGTGTCAAAATCATGGCCTCAAGCTAAATGCCAAAAAGTGCATAGTCACCCCCTTTGGAAGTACCCGTGAACTATCACATAGGTGGTAGTCCCCTAAATACAGAAAATGTAATAAGGGATCTGGGGACCCAAGTAGATAGTAATCTCTCCTTTGGTAATCATATTGCCAAGGTGGTTAGAAAATCCTTCTATGTGGCCCTCCTAATCACAAAAGGGTTCGCATCTAGAACAAAAGAGGTTATTGTGCCTCTCTACTCATCACTCATTAGACCCATTGTAGAATACAACGCCCCATTTGGGATGTACCTTACAAGACACTTGCAACAGCTGGAAAGACCACAAAAGTACCTCACCAAGAGGATTACTGGCCTCAAACAGATGCCCTATGCAGCCCGACTCAAGAAACTCCAGCTGTACTCCGTTGCATACTGCTTACTCAGAGGTGATCTCTGCCTGACATACAAGGCCATGTCCAACCCAGAATTGATGGACATGCTCCACCTAAAAAAAAAACAAATCCCGGAGAGCCACTTGCTCTAGAGGTATAAACTTCACCACAATGATAAATAGGACATGCTGGAGGGATAGATTCCTATCCCAGAGACTCCCCATGCTTTGGAACAGGATTCCAATATACATCAGGCAGAGCCCTTCACTAACACTCAAGAGAAACCTTGACGGGTGGATGGGAAACGAAAAATTTACCCCAGGATCACTGCAGTGGCTCTGCTGGACAGTGGCGCAGGGAACTAATGGCTCTGCTGGACAGAGGCACAGGGAACTAATCTAAGGGGGTGGCGAAAGCCAACACATTCTGGCTAGGCTTATAAATGCCCTTGGACCGATAGCCTAGTACTTACCTATGAACCTATTTATTTATTTAAAGCAAAGATGTGCTATCACTTTGTTACTTAAAATAAATACATTATGGGAGATTCTGTATACCTGGCAACTCAACTTCTCGAACATGATCTACACGATTTATTGTCTAGATTGTGGGACAGAAAGGAGCATCACATTTTAAATGTTTAAGTAGCTGTGATGATGTTGGCATGAAGAGCAGCAGAGGTCATAATTGGTGATAGCATAAAGTAATTTTTTTTAATTTGTGGCACACAACCAGATATAGGCAGTAGGTGGTTTGCCAAACTAATGTTGACACAATTTAATGTGGCTTGCTAGCAATTGTGCACCTGTGTGAAATGAAATACATTACTGTGGCCATTCCTTCCTCCATCCATCCATCCAGCCCTCCCTCCCCCCATCTATGTTTCTTAGGAGTCACATCTAATTCCCTATATTGACCCTGTGAAGACTGGCCACTATCAACAAAGTTTACTTGGCAAGTAGGGAATGAACATTGATTGTGATATCATTCTTCAGTATTTGTCACACTCAACACATACAACAAGCAGACACACACACACTTTCAGTGGATCTACTGGCAATTTATAATTTGTCAGTCTCCTTACTGCATGTGTTTTTGAGGTAGGAGGAAACCAGATTTTACTTTTATTTTATTTGGAATTACAAATGTACACATTCAACTAAGTAGCTATAGTTACTGGGTATAGGGGCTCGCTATAGATGAAAATGGCTGACCCTGCTATATTTAACTAATTATTCGGGTTTTGCAGGACTAATATGATTTCAATGAAGCAAGATGGAGTTTTATTTAATGTGGCTACTGTTTGTTTGAAGCAAAGTCAAACTACATTAATGAGGCCATTATTTTTAATTATAATCAGATATCTAAGATGCAGACAGTCAATAAAATAGCTATGAATACTGGGTGGGGACTGTCTGTGGAGGAAAGCAGCACAGCTTTTCATTTTGTCACTTTAAACTGTCATTGATCTGGCTTTACAAAACTAGCGTGCATTTGTGAGAAGTAAATTAGAATATTCTAATTTGGCTATTGTGGTTTTGAGTGAAAAAAACCTAAAGTAATTGTGATTATTATCATAATTGTTTTTCATAGATTTTGTAGACATTCCAAGGACACCAAGTCTTATGAACATTCATGCCTTGGCAATGTTTTCCCTCATGCTACAGTTTCTTTCTCAGAGGCTATTCCAGTCAATCTCGGAGTAAATTTGTGGCTACCCATCCGGTCATGTCATCTAGGTTATTTTAAAGGAAGATAGTAAATTATACTGTTTAATAGTCAGGGAAACTTTATTTTGGATGTCCGGGGATGCTGGATTATAAACTTATGTCTCCACCCTATTTTCTTTTGTCTGCTGATGAAGGTTTAGGTCCATGGGTTTAGTACTGGTGAATATATTGGATTTAAAGTGATACAGAAAGTCCAGGACAACTGACTTTCTAATGGCATAGTTAGTAAGGCAGAGATCACCATTCTAAAGTCTATAATACACTGAATGAAGGAATAGAGCTTCCAGTCTCTCTTGGTAGTTCAGAAACTTTAGGGCCTGTGATCACTGTAGTCAGAAACTTTTAGGGTATTTTTCATTATTTGATATGTTTCTACATATACACACTGAAGGAAGCATTATTCTTCATAACTGATCTGTCCAGTGCTGTGTATAAGGGAATGATTATCTTTTTTAGATTTTGTTGATTTTCCTTTGGTAATTAGCTGTGCTTAAAAAGGGGATTTTCTAGTGGTGTGTTGTCAGTACAGTATGATTAAGGTAGAGGTTTTTTTATCAGAAATGAAGCTGCTACACTTTTTAGCATTTAGTTTCAGTCCATTTTTAGTACTTTGAATTTACTAGGAAGAGTTAATTCTGGACAGTTTTGATGTTGGTGGGTAACTTAAGAAAGCCCCAGTTTGTAGTCATCTGCAAACTTTGTTTGGCGAAGGTCTTGGCTCACTGCTTGGAGATCTGAGAAGTAAATGCCAGAAAGGAGAGGTCTCTGCACCAAGCCCTGAGAGATACAGCTGGTCACTTTAATACTTTCTAATGAGACACCTGCAACTTGCACTTTGTAGTTTCTGTCTTTCAGCCACCTTGTTATCCATCTCACCACATATGGGTCAGTTTTTAAAGTAATTAGCTTTTGCATAATGCCAGCATGGAGAATGTTGTCAGAGGCTCTAGCCAGATCAAGGTACACCATATTTACTGCATGTCCACCATAAAGAGCCTCTCTAACTCTTTCAAAGACCTGTTTCACAAGACAGTATCTACCCTTCACAAAGCTAAACTGTTGGATGTCAAGCTTAATAAGATATCCAAGTTTATGAATTCAGTTAGAATATGTTCCATGACTTTGCAGATGGGGGTTGCAAAGCTTATAGGTTTGGAATTACCCATGTTGGCTGTGAAGCCACCATTGTGGAGGGACATCACCATTACAGTGTGCCACTCATCGGAGTCAAGACTAGTAGCTAAACTTAGGTTAAACGGTTTAGGGAGTGTGTCTACAAGGGTATATTTAACACTATCAATTAAGCAACCAGGTCTATTTCAGGTCCCGTGGAGGAAATATTTTTGGTCTTGGTTAACACTTACAGTAAGTTTGATATTTTGAAGCTTTGGAGTTTTTTGGATTTTTTATTATTTTACCTATCTGTTGACTGGGTCAGTCCACTGGACAAATTGTCCCTTTTCAGAAGCAACCTGGGAACACTATGTGGTTAATTGGCTTATTTAGAGTCACAGTAGGAAAATGAAGGAAGAAGGAGTCAAACACTATTCCCTGGATGTAGGAAGCAGCTCATTAACCATTCACAGCTTTAGTTATCTGCTCTGGATTAATAGATTGGCTAGAAGTCTTTTTTTTTTCTTTTAGAATTTATTGAAAGTCAAATACAGTAGAACATTGACAAATATTAATAGTTTCAAAACTGATTTGACAACAATCTCAGAATAACTATATACAATATATACATGATTGCATACTATTTAACTAAGAAAACCTCAATTGTGTATACATATATGTATAATGAGATCAATTATAAATAGCGATAGCATCTATCAGTTGTTAAATTTTGGCCCACAGATTTGAGACAATTAATGATCAAGATCTTTATTTTTTTAACTGCATACGTTTTGAAAGATACAGTTTTAAGTAAAATGAGGAATCCTTCAAAGTGTGGACAGATTGAAGATTTCTGTTTTCTCGTAATGGTCTTTCTGGCTACTGCTGAGATAGTCAATTTAGGTAGTATTGGTCTTTCTTCAAAAGGCTTGAATCAGAGATCTGAAGTTAATTACGTCTCTTGCAGTTAAAAATCTATTTGTTCATATAGCTCAAAAAAGTGTTAATTTTATCCCAAAACGTAGACAAAACTTGAATGATTGTGTATAATGTGCTTCCAATCAGCTATACATTTTCATTACATCTCCAGAAACCTGAATTGCTATGTTTGTTAAATTTTGTAAGTCTTTGAAAGTCTTTGAGGTATAACAAAGGATCTATGAAGACATTTCCAAGTAAACACTTTCCAAGTACAAACTACAGAAGCACCACCTACTGAGTTTAGCACTACTAGCTTGTCATAAGAAAGATCATTAACTCTATTTATTTTGTAATATAAAGTAACAAATATTTCAATTTAATTATTTGTTATAGCGAATGATAATTTTATATAGATAAAATAGAATAGAAGAATGTTATTTATTCTTATAGGTTCGGTTTATATGTGTGTACTACGCTAATGGCCCTGGAGCCTTTACAAGCCTAGCTCATAGGATTACCCTGGCATCGTGCCACCCAGTCTTAGTTCCTAGTGCCTCTGTCGAGTAGAGTCACTGGACTGATCCCTGGGGTGAATTTTCTATTTCCCATCCACTCATCAAGATTTCTCTTGAAGAGGGCCAGTGAGGTGCTCTTTGACATGTATGGGAAGTCTATTCCATAGCATGGGCAGTCTCTGGGTTATGAACCTGTCCCTCCAGCACGTTTTTTTTTTTTTGATTGTGGTAATGAGGTTGAGGTGTGTGGAGCGTGTGGTGCACAGGGATTGGGATTTTTTTAGATGTAGCATTTCTAACAGAGCTGGGTCAGACATGGCTTTCTATGTCAAGCAGAGATTGTCTCTAAGTAGGCGATATGAGACAGCGAATAGTTGGAGTTTTTTGAGTCTCTCCTTATAGGACAAGTGTTTAAGGCCTAGGATCCTCTGTGAGGTACTTTTGTGGCCTATCCAGTTATTGCAGGTATCTAATGAGGTACATGCTGATTGGCCTAATGAGGGAAGAGTAGAGGGAGACAACGACCTCCTTCTTCCTGGATGCAAAACCCTTAGTAATGAGATGTGCCACATAGAAGGACTTTCTGACCACAGTGGCAATGTGGTGGTCAAAAGAGAGGTTGCTGTCAACTGTGTTCCTAGATCTCTTATAATGCCTTCTGTGTTCAGTGGACTACCATCAATATGGTAATTCATGGGAACTGGGTTTTTCCCAAAGGAGATGACACATTTTTTGGCATTGAGCTTAAGGCCATGGTTCTGACACCAGTCGTTGGTCTCAGTAAGAGGCCTTTCTATAAGATGTCAACATCACCTGGGGAGTTAATAATGGCTCACAACTTGCAATCATCTGCAAACTTTTATCAGCCAGAGTCCTTTTGTGTTGGCCTGGACTTCTGGAAAGTAGGTACCAAACAGGAGAGGACTCAGGACCGATCCCTGTGGGACTCCACTCGCGACTGGTTGGCAGTCTGACTTGGAGTCAGCTACTTTCACACTGTGGGTTCTATCTGTGAGCCAGTTTGCAACCCACCTAGTGATATAGGGGTTGATGCCTAGCTTAGTGAGTTTTTCTATGATTCCTGAGTGGGAATGTTATCACAGGCCTTGGCCAGGTCAAGGTAGACTGTATGAACCACCTTGTCTTCATCCACATCTCTGGTGACTGACTCAAAGAAGTCAACTAAGTTGAGCAGGCATGATCTTCCCTTCAGAAAACCAAACTGTGTGGGATCCAGAGTTTGGAGATATATCCTTGTTTATTAGGTCTGTGATGATGCCTTCCATAGCTTTGCATATCAGACTTGTCAGGCTAATGGGGCAGTAGTTCCCAGGGCCTGTAGCCACTCCTCCTTTGTGAAGAGGGGTGACTGTAGCAGTGCATCATTCAGTAGGGACAAAGCCTTAGGTGAGGCTGTGATTGAACAGGGCACACAAGTGAGGTGCCAGTTCACTCTGTTGTTCATGTAGAACACAACCAGGGATATTCCTGTAGCCACTCCTCCTTTGTGGAGAGGGATGACTGTAGCAGTGCGTCATTCAGTAGGGACAAAGCCTTAGGTGAGGCTGTGATTGAACAGGGCACACAAGTGAGGTGCCAGTTCACTCTGTAGTTCATGTAGAACACAACCAGAGATATTGTCACGTCCTGTAGAAGCTGTATTCTTGGCCTTTGACAGTGCTGTTTTAACCTGTGCAGCAATAATACTGGCTGCCTGGCAATCTACTGGTATTGTGTCTGGTCCTTTGGGGGGGGTAAAGTTGGCACTAAATCTGTTGGCCAGTATATTGGCAAGATCTGTTGGCTTGGTATAGGAGGTACAATTGTGCAGCAGCTCAGAGCAAATCTGGGTATTGCTGTGGAGACTCTTTACATAACTATAGAAGGCCTTGTGGTTGTCTTTACTATCTGCTGCAATTCTGTTTTCATACCTAGCTTTAGAGGATTTGATGAGGGATCTCAACTTTTTGTTGAGGCTGATAAGGGAGTTTTTCCAGTCTTGGGACTTCACCTTATTCCACATCAGTATCCTCCTTCTGTTGTAGAGTTTGTTTATGGCAGGGGACCACCAGATTGGCTTCCTTTTTTTGGAGGAGAGCGTCTTGATTCTATTGAGTATGGCGAGATCCATGCATTTGTGTACGTGTACGTACAGTGCATTAGTATATGATTCGGCGGTCATGCAACTATTCTCCATTTGCATGGGTGCCATGAAGTTGGTCACCTCTGTTTTTAGGAGCTCATAGTTAGCTTTTGAGAAGTTTTTCATGGTGGTTACCTTTTGGGGGGGGGGGGGATGAGGATTTCCAAAGTAATTAATTTGTGTTTGGCTCTAACCAGGGAGGAGTTCACTATTGGTGTAGAGTAACAGTTGATAATGTTAGTAATGACCAGGTGAAGGATGTTGCTACCTCTAGTGGGGGTAAGAATGAGCTGGTCCAGGGCATTGGAATTAATGAATTCTAGGAAACGTTGGGCAAGTGTATTGGTACATGAGTAGTTTTCCCAGTTAATGGAGAGGTTGCTGAAGTCGCCCAGTATGAGAGTTAGGTTGGACCCTAATATTCTCCAAGGTGCTTAGAAGTTGTCCCAAGACTCACTCCACGTTCCTGACAGAAATAATTAATTAAACTGTGATTTTTTTTTTTTTTTAACATTTTGAAGAAAATATGTTTATGAATTGAATTTGAATCCACTCATTTTGATCCAGATTAAACCCTAGCTGAATATCTGAAAGATTTTAAAGGTCCATCATTAAACAATTGGACCAGTCTATAAAACCTTTTTCTTCCTATCTGCTGAGTTCTGTCTTGTTAAGGTTTGATGATTGTCCTTTGGAAATTTGAAAATGAATCCGCAATTTGAACCAATGTTTAATATTTGAGCTAGATGTAAAAATGCCTTGTATCTTTCAAAATTAAATTAGCATACAGATAAGAGAAAGGTAAATAAATGTTATATTGCATATAATTGCAAAAAGTATACATAGATTTCATCTGTATATCTGTGTAGAGCAAAATTTTCATTTTTTTATCGAATAACATTTGATGTAATGATTTCCAGTAGATCGATAGTGGTTTATCAATCCAATAAATTAAAACTTTTAAAGAAACAGCTTTAGCAAAAATTCCCAAATCTGGAAATCCCCCCCCCGGATTCACTATCCTTCCATGCAGGACTAGCTTAGTCCTGCACGGAAGCGGCCGTTTAGGAGCAGGAAGCCAGTACGCCATGTATATCTATGAAGGTGCACTGCCTGAGCTCCTAAACGGACACGGAGCATGTACGAGTGCAGGCGGCGTGTCTGAGAGCAGAGCTCTCAGAATATACATGCCCCTGCAATGAAGAACAGCACTGTATGAATAAGAAATGAGCAAGACCGCTCACAGGTGTTCGCATACCCTCAGCAACATCCCCCCAAGTTTACAAGAGCAGTAGTTAAAGCATTAAATATAAAGAAGTGTTTTTTTTTTTTTTTATACAACAGATTACATTTAACTGTAGGTGCGTGGGTTTGCCCATCACTTAGCTATGGTTAATGCAGCTTAAATGGCATGAGGACAAGAAGATAAAAAGCAAGATATATGCAAATGAAGCAGTACAGCTATAGTGTAGTGGGCAGAGCATTCGCCTTATGAGCAGTCATTCCCGGTTCAAGTCCCACTCCAGTACAATCCATTTTCCATGTCAACTCACTTTATGATCAATTTATTTTGTTGCATAACCTACTACATAACCTATATTTGTGAACTGGAGTACTGCATTAAATGCAGATGTGAGGTGTCATTGTCATAATGTTGTAAAGTCCACAGATAATCACAAGCGTCTCATTCAGTATTATGTACATGGGAATAAGGGATACAAAATGGAAGGTATAATGTGTAATGAATGATAAATCCATACAGTTTCCAAATCCACCACCTTCCCAAGAACAATTAGACATTACTGTCTAAATTAGTGCGGTGGTAAGCGGGAGTAAGCATATTTAAGCAGGAGTAAGCATATTTAAGCAGGAGTAAGCATATTTAAGCAGGAGTAAGCATATTTAAGCAGTAGTAAGCGAGTTTAAGCCCATTTGTGCAGGGATAAGCAATGCGCACACAAGTTAAGCAATATTGAAGCTAACTCTCTGTAAGCATATTTAACTGGAGGTTAGCATTGCTTACCTTCATGCAAACCCACTTACAATTGCTTAAAAGTGCCTTAATCACTCTGTATGCATCAGCCGCTGTTCTGGCCAGAAACAAAATAAACAACCTTTGCAGGTCTTGAACCCAGGACCCTGTATACTATAGCCACAGTAGTTAACCACTAAGCCATCACAGCAGTACATAAGATTGAGGTATCACCCGACAGATCCTCACCATAGGAAATACAAACTGAAAATGTGAAAGCAATCTATATACAGTTTTATATTGTATAACCTACTACATAACATAAATATGTGAACTGGAGTACTGCATTAAGCCCAGATGTGAAGTGTCATTGTAAGAAAGTGTTGAAATCCCCTGATAAACACAAGGACCCTATACAGTGTACGCACACATGAATCTTGGATACCAAACACATATATAACATGTAATGAATAATAAATCGATGCCAAAATGCGAATATAATGCAAATTAAATATTAAGCAATGCTAAGCATTGCACAGCCCAGCTTAGTAGGTGTAAGCAATGAGTAGGCCAGCTAACTGAGTCTGCCCATTGGTATACCCCTTTAAGCAATGCCAACCTTGGGTAAGCAGGTTTGCCCATAGCTTAGCATTTTCAAAACTGTCCAGTCATGGCAAAGTGCGGGAAACTGTCCCTATTTTAAACCCAACAGGTGGGAATACATCTCATAACTGGTTGTAACTTCCCCCTGTAGGCACTATGTCTGGAATGGGAGAGGGTGTGCGCTTTTGGGCGCAGTACTGGGGCATCCAGAAGTCCAGAGTCATGGCAGGACTCCTTGTGAAAGACCATGACCAGAGATTGCTGCAGGACCAGTACCAGGGGTCCCAATACAAGGCATAAGCCTGGGACCATCTCATCCGTGACCTCACCAGTGCCACTGGCATACCCTGAACTGGTGAGCAGGTCAGGCATCACTATGCCGACCTGAAGTGGAGAAAGGGGGATCTCTTGGATCAGTGGATCCAAGAGGCTAGGAGGACTGGGGATGTCCCAGCCATGTGTAAGTATCAGTCCACTACCTGTTTAATAATTGCCAGCTCATGTATATTATGGATAGGTATGGCTAAATATTCCTCTTATGTCTTTCACAGTGGCAGGTGAGTGGGTTGCAAACCAGGAAGCCCATGCCTGTAGACTGCAGTGGTTGCAACGCGAGGTAGGTTAGTAATACTCTTGCATTTACTGTCATAGGAAATAAACCTAAAAGTAGTAGTAAGTAAGGCATGTACTGCATACACCAGAGAATAGGGCAGGAAGAGTCTCATATAGGTTGTATGTAAATAAAAGCATAATAGCCTGACAATAAAGGTCTAAATGCTGGACTGCATGTGTTCATGCTGGTATCATATGGTAATGTAGAGTTGCAATCACTTAATAGTACTGTTTTATTAAGCACTGTTACCCACACTGTGCTACATAAATAAACTGTGTAGGGATGCCTGTATATGACTGTTGCAATTCTAAGAGATCATATAGTACAATTGAGGGAGACCTAGATAGAAAACAGTGAAAAGACTGACAACAAAATCCAAATGGCACACTCAACTGCAACGTGAACTGTTGTATTTTTTGCACGCATAGCCATGGTTCGAATCCTGAGAGTGGTAGTAGCAGTATTATACCCCATAACTGTACATATATGTTCAGAATGTCTAGTAAATCTGCCCATATCTGCTGCCTGTCCTCCTGAAAATCAGTGCGATGATCCCAGACATTTAGGCAGCAAACAAGACATACACCTGATTGTCAGACATCTATAAGAACAAACCTGGCCCTCTACTCTCATAACATAATTAGCCAAGTATGTCCCATCTCCACCCCCATGGTGTCAAGATGTGACCAGAGTGTGTACAGTAACAGAGTGAGACATATGTGTATAATAGTAATGTGGAAACTGGTAATTTGTGTAGCAACATTCAGATAGTGCTAACAAAACATTGCTCCCACAGGTCTGTCAGATACAAACACTGTGTCTAGAAATAAAAAATCATGTACTGATACTATTTACTCTGGTATTGTATGGCATTGTTAGTGTTGCAGTTGCTCTGAATAATAAGGTATTACTCATCACTGTCACCCACACTGTACTACATAATACAACTGTCTAGGAAATCCTGTATAAAAGTGTTGTAATTACAAGGTCAGAATGTAAAACCACAGGAGAATTATAGACCAAAATCAGATGAGATATGCAGCAATATCTATATGGCACACTCAACTGTGATGGACAGTGTTTTATTTTTAGCAGACACAGCCATGGTTCGAATTTTGGGAGTGGTAGTAAGATGTATGCAGAATCATACCCCACAAGTGTACAGAATGTCCAGAATGTCCAGTTAATCGGCCCATATCTGCCGGCTGTTACTCTGTCCCCCTGCCATATTAGTGTGCTAATTTTTGACATGTCGGCAGCATTTCATGTCATATAACTGACTGTCAGACCTGTACATATTTGGAAAATGTCATATAAAACAAACCTGTCATTCTACAAGTCACTAAAGGTTTAAGAGGGCAATAGTCAAAATATGTCCCGGTTCACCTCCATG